>NC_046647.1:6093463-6426796 GCF_900324485.2 Mastacembelus armatus | reverse complement strand
CGAAGGACACCTACTTGAGGATTTGTTATACAGCTGTTCACTACTGCACCGTAGCTAACTGCAGCTTATAGAAGCTTCATCTAATACTTTTAAAACACCTTTAATGTTACTGAGATAAAGATTTTAGACAAAACTGCAATTTAGACTGAACACAGCTTGTAAAACCTTACAATGGACATGAAAGATTTACCAGGCATGATGCTCAGTATTTAGAAAAGCAGGTGTAGCAAAGCATGCTCTGCATTAATCTAAACACTCAATAGCAGCCACAGTTTGTTTGCTTTGGCCTGAAGCAAAGAAGTTTTTGTGTTTAGTTCATTTAGGATCACAATTAGACTCACAGCAGTGCATGTAAACAAAAGTCCACAGGCTCTGAAGTAGCTCATTAACTGGACTGAGTTTGGGGGAGCTGTCATCTCACTAGCTAGGGAATCCAAACAAATCTCATTCAGGCTCTGTAACTTTAATCTAAGCGTGATATATTTCAGACTGTGCTTTGTTTGTTTATTTTCTAACGCTTTGGTTTCCACGAACAAGCAACTCCAGGCTGACAGATGTCAATATCTTTCTTATTAAACTCCAAAGAGCTCAGAATTAATATTTGTTCAGATTACATTCACATTCCCAGGAACAAAACTTCTTAGAAGGACCATGAATTTATCAAATTCAAATGGCAGTCCAAACAAAGTAAACTACAGGAGGACCTCCAACACTTGTGGTCTTAGTGTAGCATTACTTGCACCTTCCAAGGCACAGTTTTGTTTTTCACTGTAATTTTTTTAAATTCATAATAGCCTATTAGAAATGAACTAAGACCTGAAGTTAACATTAACCGACACTGGGCAGAAATCAGGAAATCAATTTTCCTATGGTCATGATCAATTATGTCATTTCATTACTTTTACTTTTTGCTTGAATTTGATTTGCCATAACCACAATCTCTACAATCTATATTACAGAAAGGGAAAAACATAAAGATACAAGGTGAAGTTATATAAAGACTGTCATTTAACACAACACAGAGCTTTACATAATCTTCTAATATTGTCCTTATGTCCTTATGTGGCTATAAATATGAATGAGGTATTGGGTATCTATTAGAGTCACTATTTCCGAGGGTTCTTTCATGAGAAACTACCCCAAAAAAACACAGAGAACACAAGTACAGCAAGCCTTTAAAACTCCTTTTCTCTTCAGATATATCAGGGAAAAATCTCATATTCTTGTAGTGACCTGCGCAGACATGACTAACAGAACATCACTTTTATAGATTGAACAGGAGTTCAGCTTTTAAACTGGTTCTAAAATCATATAAAATCCAGCATGTTTGGTCTGCTTTTTTTTTCCCACACCACAGTTTACTTGGAAAACAACCAGACTAGTATTTAGTGTGTACCAGGGTTTGACTGGCATTCTTCACACCAACCTAAAGGAACTAAACCACATGAGCAGGTCTGTTTGCACAGCAGCAAACAGGTCTGGCATGTAAGCACCCTCAAGGGCCCATGGATACCTTCTAAACCTTGCATACCATACGGGTTAAAGGCTGTGTATTTGTGTGTTTCTGTGTCTGTGTGAGCGCATGTTTGTTTGTTCCACTTTCTCTGTATGAGACACACATGCCTCATCCAAATAAGGAGCTTATATTGTTTCAGTAAATCCAAAATTATGGACACTCCGTGGGAGGACTCGTAACTGCTTTGCCAAATTTACAGCTTTGCACAGTGTGGTAACAGATACAGTAGGGGGGTGAATACTACTATTTCCACATGAGAAATAACAATAATTAGAGAGAAATATACAGAGCGAGATCCCACTGTTTAGAGAGGAGCACGGTGTTACTGTAATTATAACTTGTGAAAGCTGGTGCTCTTGCTGCAGATTCCATCTGAACAAATACTGGCAGTGCAGTAAAACACCAATCTCACTGATCTAGGAATTCTAATTCAAGGAATGGCAGAAGCTCCGCAGATGGCGCAACATGCAAATATACTGCAGAGCAATTAGAAAAAGTTTTTTTTTCCCTCTCCTTTCTGGGTATTAGAGGAGACTGTTTTCCCCAGAACATGATGTGGATGGAGCTGATAAAGCAGGGGGGAGTTAGGGCAAAGAAGGAAATGCAGTGAAAAACGCTTTCTGACTTATGTGAGAAATGACAGAATGACAATGTTTTTCTCATATACGTATGTGATGGTTTTTAGATTTTATTCATCAAAGACAGAATGTCGCTGAGCATATGTGCTCCTTTTCAGTGCTTGCCATTCAAGCAGGCACAGACTGTCACATGTACATTGTCTAAACGCCAGCGTTTGCTGTCCATCACACGTGCATTAAAGCACAGCTATAACACACGTTCATGACACCACGTATTTCACCACTTCTGACCGACACTTAAGAGCTCAACATCAATCCAAGCATCAGTGTCAACCACACAAAAGCGAAGTAAAAATAAAATTCAGAAATAATGCAGGTGGCAGCTTTGGATGGTGAAAAAACATTTAATAAACTTCCAGCTTGCTGCAAGATGTAAATGGATTTTGGGTGCCATATCAACAGCTGCTCCATGCCAGTTTTTAGGGGAAGCTGTGGTTTACAAGAAGGAGGTGGAATATCATATCAAGTCAACACAGACAGTTGTTTCTTCTTGCATTATCCTGCATGTCTGTCATACACTACTAGTCCTGACCTTGGGCAACCTGCTCTCACAGCATCCTAATGTTCTATTAATTTAGCTCTAATTACCACACATAGTGCGGGATGTAGGATGAAAGCAGCTTGCAAAGATAGAGAAACACAAACAGGAGTGGAGGCTTTTGTGTGTGTGTGTGTGTGTGTGTGTGTGTGTGTGTGTGTGTGTGTGCGTGTGTGTGTGTGAAGCTCAGACAAGGAACAGAAAAGATAGATTGTGAAGGACTCCCTGCTGCTGCACCCTACTTTTGGGAGGAGGTGCCTACTGTTGGACATGAAGGAGGGCAGAGGGAGAGAAAGGAGGATAGAAACCAGAGTCAATTGAGCTGTGATTTGTAGACCAGAAGCAAAGGTGGGAGATAAAGCGGGACAGGCCAGATTAACTAGCGCATGGGAGGCAAGCTCAGCCAGTTGGCTCAGTGTTTGCTGCTTTTAGCCACATGAAAAGAGCCAGAGAAAGAGGATGAGAGAGGGAGGAGGCAGAGCAGGGAGTGAGAAGAATAGTTAAACATGTGTGTTTGGATTTGTGTGCTTTACGCTGTTGTGATTGCAGTCTATAAACTAGTATAAATTAGGGCAAAAAAGTCTGATTAGTGAGCAGAGCAGTACTTCTCTAAAGTTGTAGACAGCATCCAGTACAGTACAATATAGATTTAACACTTTCATTGGCTTGTCTTGTTCTTCGCTGCAACATTTGAATCTCATGAAAAATCTCAATTTAACTAAGCACGTTCAGCATTTAAAGTTTAAATTTGCATGTGTGTGTGTCTGAAAAATAGAGAGAGAAAAGGGCAAAAGATCAGCCTGTGAAAATATGAAATGCAAGAGAGTTATTGGCGTCTAGATTGGAAAATGCCAATGCTAAAGCATGCTTCTTTATTAATGGAGCGAGAGGTCAAACAGTGTAAGTGCCAGTGAGAGGGCATGGGATGATGAATGCCATCTGACTGCAGTGGAGGAGGGAGTCCAACTCATGACTATGCCATAATGACCTACTGTCATATCAAACTGGAGGCACAATTAACTGGCTGCAGAAATGAAATGTCAGCAGCTGTCACAAAAGTTGACAAAGTCATTTAAACTGTTAGAATCGTAAGATGTAATATTTAGACCTATAATATACTGTGTTTTGAGATAAAGTTTGCTCAGCAGATGTTTTTCAGCCTATTCTCGCCTCAGATTTCTGACACATATAAACAGCTGGCAGCTCCCCAGTACAACAATCTTCCAATTCTGGCCAATCTTCCAGTGCTGGCTTCATTTGTTATTTAGTGAGGAAAGATGTTGCTCATTCACTTTCAGAGTTACACTGGGACATGAACCATATTGCTACTGTTGGCTGAAACACCATGTATCAACAATGTCAACTTCTAGGAAAACAGACCCAGTTTTAACATGATAATTATTCATATTTTCAGTCTGCGTTGTACATGCAAATCTTCTCATTCGACAGAAATCCATCTAATCCTAAACAGTAAGTTTAGGTGTGACCAGTGTGAATCTGGGTCTATGTTGCACAGGTTTTAAGCAAGTTACTTAAAAACTATAACCAATTACTCATTACATGTCTCTGTCAAGGATGGTTTCAGACATTAAGGTGTGTGTCCTCATTGATCTCTCTGCCAAACAAATTTTACAGCAAGTGGACCTTTGGCTAAGAGGGTTTTGTCAAACTCTTATACCCAGTGTTGATTAAAAAAAACGAAGCACAATATTGTCATAAAGTAAATTAGAGTAACTAGATCATTTTTAGGATAGTTTTAGAAAATTCAGCTTTTATCTCATAGTGATGGACAAAACGCTGGGAAACAGAGGAGGGGGGTTCTGTACAACAACACCTTTACATAGCTTGTCTCTATAATCTCCTATCTGCCTAAAAAGGTTCTTCCTAGCATAACGTAGAACTGAAGCTGATGGTGTGAAAACTCCTTTATATGCAATATTTTCAACTGAATTTTGAAAACCTTAAAATTGGGAAAAATATTTCAGGATAACCTTAAAATAAGCACTATATATTTATTTTCCTTTTTGGCTCTGTCTGCCATGTGTCCTCTCTGTAGCTGCACAATAGCACTGAAAGCTGAGTTGATGAGTAGGTCTTTTTTTTTTTTTTCGTGAAAGGAGAATCTAAATATCTCTCCTCTGTCATTTCAAAATACTTGAAAAAGGTGATTTTTTCTTATCCATTTTCCATTACACTGAAATGTCTGCTTATTTGAAGTGGCAGTGGATGAGCGATGCAGGTTTACAGTGTGGCTACGGGCAGGGCACCATCTTCTCTCTTTGACATGATTAGAGAAGACACTATTAAGATGTAGCTACAATATATAATTAAAAATGACCTATTTTTCAAAGATTTATTTTCCCTAAAGCGGCAGGCAGTCAGGAGTTGTCATTCCTACAGTAGCTGTCAGGATGTACCATAGCTGGTTCAGCTTGCCGGGTAAGAGTGTGGCATAAAATGAGATCTTGGCTATGAAAAAAGGACAGTCAGAGATGAGCTAATGCCTTTGTTCATCTCTCCACTCTGGTGCAGAGTGAGAAAAAAAACATTGTTATGCAGCAGTAAAAGACTGCATTGGACAACACAGCCAAAAGAGATGCTTGGTAAGCAGTGCACTAAACACTAGGGTATCCGGAATGATTCAACAAAACATTTGATAAGATAAATTGGTACATAAGAGCAAACTGGGAGGTGCAGAAAGAAGAGTGAAGGTGTGTGTTCTCCAGAAAGGCCAGAAGTGAGCTGAGTTCTCCCAGGACAGATTTTAAGAAAAGATGAACAGGATGAATTTTTCAGTTGGGGACATCTTGTCCAGCACAGGTCTACACAGGAAGCAGAGAGGCACATATCTGCTGCTCATCCACAAAGGGAAACAAATCTCTGTCTCTCATTGAGTTGAAATGAACAGAAGTCTCCAGGGCCTGCTGATCTCCAGCCATTGATAGAACAATTTTTCTTTCCCATTCTGCTGCTCCTCCCTCGTTCCCTGCTAAGTCTCTCTATCTCACTTCTCACTCTATTTCCTGGATCTGTCCACCTGTCTGTCTCTGGTCCTTCATTTGTCACTTTCAGCTCTATCGCATCCTTTCTCATTCTTTTTTCAATTCCAGTTCTCTATTTGTCTCCTGCTCTCTTCCTCCTCCCCTCTCTGCTTTCCTCTCTTATGATGTGTTTAGCATTCAAAACCTCTCACTGCTGCATCACAGGCCTGTTTGTTTCACCAAGCTGCAAAGAGAGGAAAAAGATGGGACTCCTCAAGGGGTGAGTAAAATTTCTATACCGCTTCACGGTGTGTAGGCTAAAGCATCTGCATGGATATGCAGCTACATATGCACATGCTGTTAATACTTAAGATTCACACTTCTGCATACTGTACATGCAAAAACACTACCTGAATGTACAGTATGTACAAAGACATTCTGCAAGCAAAAATGTATATATATGTCCACCTACTACTATAAAAACAAACACTAAAATACTTTATACTTTTATGCATCCACCCACCCAACCTCCAGTCTATTTGTCTGTCAAATGTGGAGGGAACTCATTCCATGCCCCTGCCACACAGACAGGCAGGTCAGTGAGGTAATGAACAGTCTTTGGGCTGTTCAGTTAGGAGCTAAGTACTTTAAATCCTCCATTCCTTAATTAGAAAATTGTACACAACACATCCCACAACATATTCCAATTAGAAGCAAATTCACAATCATAAAGTGTCATGTTTACTGAATTGGGACAAACTGGGTTGTATTTGGTTGTCTGTGCTGACACAGAGGATTCGTTTACTGTGTACCAGCCCCCGGCTTTGTTCTGTTGTAGACTGTACCAGAGGCCAGCTGATGCACACACACATCCAAACACACCCTCAGACCAAAAGGAACAAGCATTAAATAAACAAACACACACACAGAGTCAATTGTAATTAAAAAGCACTGGAGCTCTGTGGAGCAGCGAGAGGCCATAGGAGAGTGGGAGGTGGGAATACCCCACCCACTCAGCCTAAAGGCCTTCACTAATTACCTGTCAATGACAAGGAAGAGGGAGATCTAAAGTAGTAAACATTGTCCCAGACTGTCACCCTCAATGAACCACACACTCTGCAATTCAGTTCAAGGATGATGCCCACTGACTTGGGAAATAGAAAAAGATGCCATATGTTTGTGTAATTTAGGGATAATTAGCTCCAAATCTGTTCCAAACAAAGTGCCACTGTGGTTTTAAACCAACTAAAGGTCAGCCGACATGCATGAAGTCATCAGAAAAGATGCTGAAAAAGGTGCTTATTTTAATTGCAGATTTAAAGATGTTTGCTTTGGATATGAAGCAGGTTTCTGTCATATAAAATGTAGCAGCAGGTTTGAAGTATGTGAGGCAGATTCTTAGGGTTTACAACTGAATTATGTCAAAGAGCTAAAAGCCAGCAGATAAATAATATGTGTGACAAGTGGCTCCTAACCACAATGCATTAAAATCAGGGGAAGTACAAATTGAAGAGTAGGCTATTACTTCACCTATACCATGGGCATTTTATAACAAAATGCTATATGTAATGTAATAAAAATTATTGCTGATTCTTCATTTACTTAATAAACTACACTTTAAAGAATGCCTCCTATTCCTACTGCTGTTGATTAGCAAGATTTATTGAAACAGGTAAGATTTGAGTGTTTTTCTAGGCACTGAGCAATTTTGGTTCAAATTCTGTTTTTGTCTCACTTTTCCCTTCAGACTCTTACCTGACCTATCTGAACCTCTTTATTTTCAGTGTCACCAAATAGCTATTTATCTGTTTTATATGTTACACAAACAACAAACTCCCTATGGCTTTTACCTGCATCTGACTGTGTTTTTCTTTCTTAACTGCAGGAAACATCTGCATCAGAGGTTATACTGTCTGCTACTTACAGTGTCAGGTAATCCCCATCAGCCAGTAATTAAAGTATTTTCTGCAGTCATGGTATAATGAAAGGTTTTACTTCTTTATGCCTCCATTAATTTTTTACTAAGCCATATGACAAAGATTTGTGGCAACCCACTGCCATACAGTACAGGTGGGGTCTAAATGAAGCACTGTACAAGGGTCACATGTTGAAAATGTTAGGAACCTCTGTGTTATTCTATACAAAATATTCTAGCTAATACAAATATTTCACCTGCACTGTTATAACCCTGGGAAAACCATCAATAACCTAAACATAGACAAAGTACTGCTGAAGATGTCGCCTAACATGACCCATTTTTTTCAGCTCAAAGACATCAGGAAGATTCAAAAAGTGTGACAGCTTTTATCTAATCCAAGACCTTCAAATATTTGTAGCAAGAGTAGCAAAGCCACTTGTCTGCAAAGTGTGACTTTTTTGGAAACATTCAACATTTCAGATTCAAACCTACCAATTAGGTTTCAAGCAGGCCTTTGAAAGAGTGTATGTCCTGGTTGATTATGGATAAGTGAGTCAGAGACTACAGAAAAACCATGTGTGTTTTTATATACTACTCCTGTGCAATGTTGTAATATTGATATGTGGTCACGCATAACTAAATTTATAGTGAGAAATAAAAAATACTGCTTCTCACATTTGTTTGGTGTAAGAGGTAATAAAACATGCAGATCCTAAAAGTATGAAATTGTGGAACTGAGTTACTGTAGTTAGCTAAATCCAGCTATATCATATACATATATATATATATATATAATATAATATATATATATATATATATATATATATATATACAATAATATAATTGGTAGGTTTGAATATATATATATATATATATGCACATTTATTCAGATAAATTCATAGCAAAAGTCCAGTGCACATACACAGCACATTGACGCTGCTGCTCTGCTAATTTGACACTTAGGTCACACTTCCTATGTAGACACTGTTAGTCTTGCTTTAAATAACCAAGCATCTGTCTAAGTGTGCCTGAACGCAGCAACTGATTTATTTAGAGAGACAGATAAACAGACATACAGACATAGATAGATAAGTGCATCATCTCAAATATCATCTTAAACCTAGCCTTTCTCCATAACAAGCTGAAAATGTATAATATGTAAATATAGATAATCAACCAGGAGGTGAATACTTTTGCACCACAGTGCATTACATAATGCACTGCTGTTGTAAGTCTGTGTCTGATTATGCCACTTTTTGGCAAGGTGTTGGCACAGCAGGGCCATATGCTGTGTGTCTTAGTCCAGTTGGACCCAAAATGGATCTAAATGGTGCGGAGCTTCTGCCAGAGTGAGACAGAGTACAGATCACTCAGCCAGTCCGTCAGTTACGTGAGGCTGGAGAGAACAGCCTGGAAGAGAAGTTTATGGGGAAGTCTGTGGGATTTTAGGAGCTATGCTATTAATCACTTTAAAAGCCCTGTCTTAAAAGGTTAGTGTGCCACTCTTCTTGTTCATAAGAAGTTGGTCCCAGACTGCTCCTAGAAAAGCCAGAGCAGGTCAAGACATATCTGTATGTTAATGTTACATCCACAGAGAGTTAATATATATGCAGTTAGGAAATAACAATAATTTGACTATTAAATATTTGGCAATGAGCTGATATGCCAATAGATGTCAGCCCACAAAATAACAAAGAAAATAATAACACTATTTGTTTAAATTTGAGTCACTGCCAAATCTAAAACAGCTGGGTTTGGCAGATGATTGCAGATTAGACTATATGATGATGCATCCAACTAGGATTGTTTATCCAGTCTTTCATTACTGCCTGTTTGTATCTTTGTAGTATCTCCTTTGCTCAATGACAAGCTGTGTGTCTATTGCAACCTTCACAGTGGTGTTAAACCGTGTTAGACAGGCTGACTCATGCGTCATAGGCAAGAATGTGCATGTGTGTGGGTGATCATTTGCTTGTGATTATGCACATTTATTCTCTGCTGCTGCTAAATCGCACACACACACGTGTCGCCTTCCTGGTGGGAGAAAAGATGTCTACTTTCACAGAATAAGCTTTTATTCTTAGTAGAGGATCACTGCTCATACTAATTTTTTTTCTCTTAACCTTAGGGAACATTTTACTGATCTGATATTTATACAAACAGTGTGGTTTTGATTTACTTGTCTTGTCAAATACTGGTTCCATCGGTTTAACAGTGTTATATGCGGCCTGATGTGAAATACAAGAGTTCTCCCAGCTGACTGACGTGTGTTTTCATGGAAACCTATACTACACTTGACAATTTGAGCATTATGAATATGAAATATATGATTATATGAGGCCTCAAGCCACAGAACCTGATCTGATAATTTCATGTTGCAGATTAAAAGTACAGGTACAGTAAACCCAAGTGGCTCAGATCTGTGTCTTGTAGACAGAAGGACTTGAGAGAATTGACACTACAGTATCATAAAGCAGCTGAATCAACGCATTAAAATGGGAAAACAGGTGACTTGATGTTTTTCCTGACAGTGAAAGACATTTAAAACTTTTAAATCTGGATGTACTTCACACAAGCATGGAACTAGGTGAGGACTAGCTGCCCTACTAAACATTGACAAAACTCATATAAAGATTGCTACCACCATTGCACAGATTTTTTTTAAGTCTTTGACAGGAATGATGCGTAACTATACTGAACAATAAACTGAACAGCTGGTCAGTAATGACTGGAACACTGGTGGAAGACAAACTTGAAAATCCAGTAAGAACACCAATTACTCTGTGTTGAAACATGGACAGCCAAACAGGAATCTGGAGATTACATCCATAACAGATCCATACAGAGCTTCATCTAGGCTGTTCTTCACTCTCTAACCATTACCGGTGTTTAGACTCTGCTGGATGATATTTGACTCTCCCAATTATTGATAACATCATCGTGGGGTCTACTCACCATATACTCAAATATCCCTTTAAATTTCTCCCATTGTGCACACTATGCCAAATAAGCTCATTTAATAGCTCTCTAAACCCTTCTTTCAGTTTGCCTTTCCTGATTGAAATGTCTTCACTACACATGGCGACAAACATGAGTCCTCAGCAATTTTCCATATACCTTATGGTAAGTAGAGAAGGAGAGAAGAGGAAGAAAGACAAAGCTACTGGTGCAGGATGGTGACAGTTCGAGTACATACATAACTCCCTCAACAATTACCATTATAGTGCTCTCGAACAGTGCACTGCTCCTTGCCCCGCAACTGTTATGGGGAAGCAGCAGCTGTGGAAACTGGGCTCTCACAGCTGTTTGCAGGTGTGAATTGGTCAGAGAGGACAGGCTGTGTTCATTTTGCATGCTAAACAAGGGTACAACATTTTTTGTCTAACAATTCCCAACATTTCAAACAGTGTATATATAGAGCATTTCATATAATTTTTAGAATACCATTATGCTACCAAAACGTAATAAAATCTGCCAAACTCACTGCCTAGCCAGTGGATACTAAGATTCCTTCCAATTCAAATCACTTTATTGTGGTCTGTACAGAATGACCATGCATTTACATCAATATCTTAGGTGAACAGGTCTGAATCTACAGTACAGTGTATAGTCCTCATCATACTAGCAATAGCAATAGTCAAGTAAAGCACCTTTACACCACCCACCTACACGCACTCCTCTGGACTATTGCTGTAAATTGGGTACTTCATTTCTGGGATGTTCTTAGTCAACATGCCTTGTTAAATCAAGATTAACTTAATGGAGATGCAGTGCAGCGTCAACCTTTAATGTTCTACAGTCTATTATTATTATGATTTCTCCATGCCAGCTAGTCAATGACACAGTAATAATACCCATCACAGTCTTAAGTCTGTAATGTAAACATAATGGTCCTGTTTTATACTGGAAATGCAGGTGATACAGTCAGGATACAGTATGACAAATTATCCAAAGAAGCAATCACACAGCACAACTTTATTTTATGTACAACATAATGGAGAGCCTCTAACATAGGCCATTTGCTTTCTTGGTGCAAATGAGACAAAGTCATTTGTTTTATTTCACTTGGGGAAAAAAGCAATTGCAGGTGCATTGCTGCATGCAAATACAAAGTGAATGTGGTGAGATGGACATAATCTTTTTTGAGGCAGCAGGAACTTTTTAATCAGTGTGAGGTTCCTCTGAGGTCACATGTGCAATGTTACTTGCTTAAAAAAAACACAGTTTAAAGATGCCAGTGAGATACATAGATCAAAACTGCTGTGGCAGCTCCTCTGCTGAGGATTGAAGTTCAATAGCATTTAATCAAATCCAAATTCCATAGTGCATATATTCTTTAACCCTGGCCTGATTACTTTTCCTATTGCTGTAAGGAACTGCTGAAATAACCATATTATGGTGTGAATCGTTTTTACTCTGTAATTTAGCAGATATCAGCTGTTGCTTTATCAATGCTACACTAGCAGGTTAATCTACAGAACTTGCCCTGAATTTACAAGAAAATGACACTTTGGCCCGGATGTCACTGAACATATCTTCATGCTGTCACACACTAAAGCAAGGCGACACCCAACAAAACCATGAAAGCACAAACAGGGAAACAGGAAAAATGCAATATTCAAACAGGTCAGAAGTCTTCTGTTGTAAGTACCAAGCTTGATTCTTTCTTGAAATCAGCCAGTGAAGAGAAGCTATGAAACACACCACATGTCGACATGTGCATGTGATAGCATGATCATGATGGAATGATAGTTAAAGCCAACTCCATCGTACTGGGGGTTTTATGTATTCTACTCTAGGACATAGACTGACAAGGCTTGTGTTGTGCCAACACTGAGAGTGTAAGGAAGCCTGTCATAACTAAGTGCAGCAGCTTTAGAGATGTGTCCTCAGTGTTAACCAAAAGTTGCTCCCAATTTGACTAAGCCCATCTGGATCTCATCAGGAAGCTCTGAGGACATACTGTATGTCGAGAGTCCTGTAAGAGCTGCAGTAATGTCCACTTCATGATATGATGACAGGGCTCAATTTCCATAAATACATACGTATAGTACATACATGCTAAACCTAACCTGGAGCTAGAACTAAGCGCTGTAATTGCTGACAAAATCACAGAGACTTGATGCCAGAAAAGAAAATACGCATGCAAACACTCACTTCTACACTCTCTCCTGCTGATATACACTAACATGTACAGACAGCTTGTTCACTCACATGCAAACTGATGAATTCATCAGCAGCCTGAATAGCTAGAGGGTGCAAACAGTACAAATTTTGCACAGCTATGCCACTTTTGCCAGGGGGAGTCGAGTGTTTTTCCTGCAAAGTGCCCCTCATCTGTTGACATAGTATTTGTCATTTGGAGCAACCACCACTGGAGCCATGGTAGGGCTGCAGCTGATTTAAAGTGACGGGCATGCAAGGCCATCTTATCCATCACAGGAGGGTGGCCGGCATTCACTGACTCCCAAATTACCTTCCTATTTGCAGGCCCTGCCCCCACTACAACCCCACATATCACTAGCTGATCTATGGAGTGCCAACAAACCTAAACAAGGTGTCAACTTGCTGGGACAAATGGGCAACAACAGGCTTCAGGGCAGGTGGTAATCTTTCTCACATGCTTCAACTGCGTGGAATTCATTTGATTCCCCACACAAGCTGCTGTACAAGCTGTACTCCATTCCTCATATTTTAGTTCTTTCTCATTTTCTTTCTCCTCTATATGAACATCTCATATCCTTTCACTCCTGTGTTTGAATATTGACAAAACAATGCAAAAGTGTGATCAAAAGGGTGTGGGTTTTACAAAAACGGCTTAGAATGAGAAACACTGCAAGAATGTTATTTCTTGGGTAGATTCACTTGATTTTGCCAACACAGGTATTCAAAGGAAAACCATGTATTAACTCGTGTCTTACCTTGCTGAGCTGACTAGCTGGTGAACCGCTGTTGTTGACAGTGTGGCATTTGAAGTAGAGCAACGATTCCCCAATGGCACCACGCTCCCTGCTCATGTCCTTGTCAATGTGGGACTGGCTGTGAGGGATGGGGGACGTGGCAGATGAGAGGGGCTGCTGCAGTGCCATGCAGGACAGACCAAGAAAGTTTGATGGCCGGATCAAAAAGGCCTCCAGAGCAATGTTTGCAGATACCTTAGGGAGGAAGGCCAAGAATTTGGAGGGTTGGTAGGAGGAGGAAAAGATGGGAGGGCAGAGATTTTCATATTGGTCATTTAGAAAATGCTTTTATTCTGGGCAACAGCAGAGAAGGAAAAAAAGAAAGGAAGGTGATTTATCTCTCTCCTATCTTATTCTAGCTAACTGCAGGGGCCAAATTAACATCCTACTATTCTAAGCCACAATAAAAAATAAAGGTAAAGACACAGGATATTTAGTCAGATAATCAACCTTGGCCCTAAATGAATATGCGCATTAGTGTGGGTGTTAATTTCTGAGTCCAGCTCCACCTTAGAAATGGCCTGATTGTCTCCGTTGAGTGCCAGGTCAGCAATACGCTCCACACAGTGGACAATCCGAGTGCAAGCCCTGGCCTCATTCTGGGCCATCCACAGGATGTGCTCCTCCACCAACATCATGTTACTGGCTATGTCTGATATGTAGTCCCCCAGCTGCAGAAACACAGCACATGTGTATGCAGATGGATGCACATTCAAAATGACACAAAATAAATGTACAAAGTCCATGCACACACAAGCATGCACACTCATCCTGCACATCAATCATATCTGCAACAACAGGCACATTTATAATCTCCAGTCAGAACTGTGAGGGAGGCAATGGTGGCTTCATTCATTATAGGGAGATTTAATTTAGATTAGCAGCTCCAATGGGGCCTAATTGCTTCCTTGGGATGGCAGTTCGCTATTTACTTACTGTACTTTTCATTGTTCCTACATTTGACTGTTCTTTATTGGATGGATGAGGGTGGTCTCCTCTGCATTGTATTAGGAATGATAAAACTCTAAGTATCTCCTAATAACCCCCTCCTGAGTGACCTATGATGAGCAATTGGACAAGTGAGAGCTGATATTGATTCGTTTCACTGACTAAGCTAAACACACTTCCCCTCACACAACCTGACCTTTGCTGTGACGTAAAGCCCTCTGACTGCCCCCTGGCCACAGACAGGAGAGAAGTTCACTTAAGGTAAAAAAAGATGACTTGCCCAAAACAAGATGCATCTTCATAAACATAAGTGTCATTCAGGTCCAGAGCCGCCAAGAGCAAGAGGAAAGGCTATCAGGTGAACAGTTAAGCTGTCTGGAATCGATTGAAGGATTGAAGCCAGAACGGCAATGTGTGAAGTATCCTTTTCTATTTGCTCAATTAGGGCTCTTGAGAAGTTGGTACCTCTACATGAGCCAGTCAAGAGTTTTCAACATAAGCCTTGTCCTTCCTTAAGGCAACTAAATAAAACTGTGGATGAGCATGCAGCATTCATGAATACTGTCCTAACAACAATATGAGTAGTTCACAATAGCAGTTTGAACTGGCTAAAGTAAGTAAGTTTTACTTGTGTTCACTCTTACATCTCTGCATTTCTCCACCAGCCTTGTCAGTCTCTCCACCAAATGTGTGACAAAGATGACGTCCATCACATCAGTGAAATGTGCTGCCCTGCTGGTGAAGGCCACTAGCTGCTTGCCTAAAGGCTGAGCATTGGTGGTGTTAATAGATATCTAAAAAAGGAAAGACATAAAAAGGAAAATGTAAAGCAGTATTCACAGAGGGTGATCACACAGTCCATGTTCACAATTCAACAAAGACATCACACATGAAACAGCTTTGACAATATATAATAAATAATGAATCACTGTAATGCTATTTCATGTCCAACATGTACTTTTATGAACTTGATTAATGTGCTATAATCCCGTGAGTGATGTAAAACGAAGTCAGGTTACCATCAGTCAGTTTGTATTCTGTTGATAAACTGTACATGTATAGATCTGCAAATACCTGCAGGCTACAGATCAATCAGTGGGCTTGGTAATTTCTATATCCTAGGAATTTTAAGTTATTAAATCTTCCCTGAGTAGGTTGGCAACATCAGACATTATAGTAAATATGGAGTAGAGCTAATTTATTGACTATGAAAAAACTATGTGGTTTAGAATCAATGAATAAATCCAGACTCTATTCTCAGGAGTCCTCATGCAAGTTCTTCATGTGTACCGATACCTGGGTGAGCTCATGCAGCACGCGGGTTAGTTCACTGGCATACGGGCACTGAGTGTAGTCCTCTTCAGCCCATCGTCCAGCCCGGTCACAGCGCCGCCATGCCTTCTTCTCCTTCTCGCTGGGCGGTTGGGGTGCACTACCAGAGGGGTGGGGGGCAGACCCAAAGGTTGCAGGAGCACAGGGCAGGAAGGCCAGGATACCAGCCAGAGTCTTTGGCCACCTGCCACAAAAGATCTCTCAATGATCAGGAACGAAGTGAGTTTAGGAATCTACACTCCAGAACAGCACCAGATGGGAATTTCATACTAATTAATTTACATATTTGATTTGCATCTAGCACTAATTATTTTTTGCATAGGACTGCCAGATTGTCCCACTTGATTGTGAAATGATGTATTGTGTTATTGATGAACTGTCACTTAATTAACTTTACCAAGTTTATTTATTAGCTCTACTGTGTTTCCACATCATGCATAATAACACAAACTTTTCTTTGTTTAATGACTGAACCAGTAACCTTCTTGCTGTGAGGCAACGGTGGTAACCACCAAGCCTCCGTGCTGCCAGTTTATTCATCGTGTGATTACAGTCTAATGTATTCTCTGGGTGTAGAGGAGCTTTTTTTAAAGGTTGAATAATGTCAGTAAGGTTGGATATTGCCTGGAGATAATAGTACATTTTATAACAGAAAGCTATGTTGACAAACTGGAGAAAACAAACAAGATAACTGAAATGTATCATGTGTAGACCCATAGTAAGGCCTACAATTCAGGGTACCTCAACATGCTGTCTTTTGTGTATTTGTTTTTTAATCTGTCTGACAGTTTTATGAAAGTACAATACTAAATCAAAATGAAAGGCATATTCCTTTAACATGCACCAGAGAAGCCTGTTCCTGAAAGGGGAAATTCAGCCTAAAATAATAATTACATGTGTTGTTCACATGGCCATGCAAAGTTCAGTGAAGTCTCCTGTGAAGCAAGAAATGAGACTTAATAATGTTATCAAGAGCCAAATACTGGAGCTGCTCTGCTGACCATCCTGTGATAGGTGCCAGAGTGACTTTATGTGGAAATGGAAAATTTTCATTTTCTGGCTAATGCCTGTTAGTGTTTCAATAAAATAAAGCTCAGTGGGGTGTAAAAAGTCAACCAAACAGTCATAGTCCACTACATTAGTCTCCATATCCCTGGAAAATGTTAAAACTTTGTCTAGAGGAGGAGAAATGTGTCTTATGTGTTGTGCACTTCTCTGCTAACAGCAAAATCTTACTGCAGAAATGCAGCTGAAGTAATGCTTCATGTGGCAACACTTTGATTTCATCTAGCCTAAATGAAAACAGAGGAGCATGGCACTCTGGAGGCTGGTAATCTTTTCTGAGGGTAGAGACCTGCCATCCCTCTGCTCCACACCCCATTCTCCTTTTTTCCAATCTCTCCATCTATGTTGCTGCAGCAGGAGCAGCAGCAGCAGCTACTTAGTAATAAATGGTGTTAATTTCACCCCCTACAAAAAAGAGGCTCATTTTCCAGCCCATTACTCCAATGCTCTGGCAGAAACAAAGCCTCTGTGCTGCTGTGGGAGTGGGCTGTAAAGTACAGACGATACAAAGGAGCGTACATGACAACAGCACACCCACAGGGAAGGAGAGGTGGAGGGTGTTAGTGTGTGTGTGTGTGTGTGTGTGTGTGTGTGTGTGTGTGTGTGTGTGTGTGTTTACAGCTATGAGGTTTCAAGGTGGTCACACAGAGTTGAGGAAAGGTAAAAACAGGCACAATGAAGTCCCAAGTGATCCACTCTCATGGAACCTCTCTTCTTTTTCATAGTGTTTCAATGAACGTGGACTACACCAATCCATAATATTTGTTAAGAGTTTTCATTAGCTAAATATATGAACTGTCCAGGCTCTACTGTACATACTCATTTATGGTTATGGTTTGATGGTTACTGAGGGTGGTACAAAGCAGTCCAGGTGTGGCAGATTTTTGTTAGGTGGAACTAAAAAACAGGTCAACAGCACCAAGAAGCCCACTAACTTACTGTATAAGGAGAGATATGACAGAGGGTGTGCTGTCAGTATTCATTTTATACATTAAACTCTGTAATTGTAACTTATGGTGAATTAAATAATAGTAAGGTTAAATTACAGCTTTATTTTGCAAGAGACAGCCTGTTATCAGCTTTGATAACCAGTGGTTAGTGTCCATTACCACTAATTACAAAGATGTAGTTGGTAAATGAAACATACACTTAAGACTCAAGGATATGTTTCATTTATATGACCTTTGCACTAAGCGTGATCTCAATCTTCATTTTATTGTTACATGGCTATTTGAGCACACATTGTTGAGCAGCTGTACATAAGCATTGAGAGGTGACTCACCTGAAGTCCCCTTTGTTGTTACTGACTCTGTCAGCGGAGCAGTACGGTGCCGATGTCTCCAGAACAACTATCTCCATTTGCTGAGACATGTTTCCACGGGAACTGGTCACCAGGCACTCCCAGATGCCTGCGATGCCCACGTCGATGTTGGAGAGGATGACCTCACTGGAGGAGGAGAATGGAGGTGTAAAACATGTGAGAGTGTGTGCAGGTATTAGATGTTGTTGTCAGTGGACTTGCTCCACTCCAATACAGAGTCCCAGACTGGGTGGGTCTTGGGCTTAAATGTAGTTTTAGAATTAGTTTTGTGTTAGGAGCTGATTTTGGGGTGGTTTGGACTATTTTTCTATTTGGCTAAGGATACAGACATACAGCAGAGAGATTTAAGGCTAGGGCAGCACCTTAGATATTGTTGTCAGTGGAAGCTTCCCATCAGGGCAGAAGAGCTAAAATGTGTGTGCATGTGTTTGCTTCACAAAATCTATTGGCTTAAAATGTTGGCTCTGCCTTAAGATGATCATTACTCATGCTTATCTTACTCACTTTGTCACAGCGATTCCTATCTCAATGGAAAATGCGTGATTAAACAAAGAATGGTGTTAACAGTGACAAAGAGCCAATGCAGGCCATTTGCCAAGGCGACTAATCTTGAGGATTTTACTTATGGAAAAAAAAAAAAGGAGAAAAGCCGCTGGAGATCGCTAAGCAACGGGTATTATTACCATGGAAATACTACCTCCTTGAGAAATGCCAAATACAATCCCTTGTAGTCAAATATACAATTTTTTTTGTGTATTTAAGGAGCTAATACCTTTTTTGTCAATTAAATAAGCTGTGTGTTCATAATATGAGTCAGTTTGTATATGAGTCAGTATACAAACACAGCACTGAATAAAGTTTTTAAATGCAACTTAGGGAACAATGCTCCACAATTGTGTGACAATAAAAGTATAAGTGACAGGCTGGACAAGCGGCTGAAATCTCTTGTGAAGAAAACAAGTAAAGATGATAAGTGGCTGAGCAGCTCTGTTATGGATAAGCTGTAATCCCAGAAAATGTTTCTCAGAAGATATGAGGAAAATATTTATTCAGACATATTGAATGCTTTTACTTTACCTCTCACGCTCTCATCTTTACTCAATATGCTTAGTACTAGTACAATTTTTTAGGCTTGAGCATGACCCAGCACGGATTTTGCAAAAGTCAGTGAAACACCCTTTGCCCACTGCAGGAGTAATGCAATAACCAAACACATTCACACCTCAGCTCAAGGTCTGTAATTCACCTGGCCTGCATGTGTTTAGATTGTGGAAAGAAGCTGGAGCACCAAATGCCTCACAGAAAGGGCCCAGTGGGAATATTATCTATGCTAACAGGTGGTGACATCAGTAGATATAGTGAGAGAAGGACCAGAGCATAGGAAAAGTTACTGACTTTGACCCCTCTATGCCTCATCCTCTACTATGGATTTTGCATTTCTGTTGAATGCCTATACAAAATGGTTCTGACTGACATATAAACCCCGACTTTACTACTGATGTTCTATGTAGCAGTAACAAAGGAGCAACCAAAAAAGAAAAAAAAAACAAAAGCTATTTAGCCTAAAGGTACAAAATGTGAAAGATTTAGTGGTGAGATTAAAGAATGCAACTTTCTGAGCACCTCCAACTCCCTGTTTCCAGCTATAATTGAATATACGATGGCCATCACCTTTAAAACAATGTTTAGAGCCAGCATTTGGTGAAGTCTCATAAACTCACTGGTAGCTTATTGATTTGACAGTTATGGTGAGATCATCAGGCTACATGAATCCACATGGGGAAATCAAATTCTGGAGACTGACACCAAGTTAAGGTGCTCCTTCTTGTGTGTCCAGCCTGTGTTATGACAATAGCCAAAAATATTAAATGAAAGTCTAAATACAAATTTTAATATATTCAACAAAACTTAAGAATATGTATTGAAAGTCTGAATATATGGGCTGAAAACTGACGTCATCAAAACGCAGTCACCTTCTTGTGTTTTTAATGAGTTCTTTTGCTCGGTCATGTAGCTACTGAGAAGTTCAGTTCAATCCGCCCATAGTAATTTCATAAACCCAACTCAATATCATACTACTGATGAAGAAATGTATTTACCCTTTAATGGAGGACAACCAAATGCAGTGAGTCTTACTAGCCTGACTGTTAGTGGCAATCAAGCTACTAACGTTATAGAAAGAAACTTGCTTCCTGCCTCTCACGATTCCCTCATCAGCCCCTAGCTATAACATTCACTCGTCAATGAGACAAAAGAGGTAAAATTGAGCTCTCAGTCTTGAAACAGCCAGCAAGGAGCAAAAGAGCTTAATCCAGAGCTGACATGAGCATTGCTTCTGGCTGGAATAGCCTCTCACTCTTTTTCTGTTATTCTAAATATACATTTGATCTGTTCTTTATCTGTTCATGAATACCTCAATATATCTGGTGAATGTAGACAATGTACACTTAGCTTTCATTTTTCTTTACAAATCATTTCAATAGCACATTTGTAGAAAATGATAAATAACTTAACTCCCAGATACTGATACCCAGGTCTGAGATGTCGGGATTCTTATACTGTATATTGTTTTGTTTTGAAATTCACAAACAGCTGATGCAGGTCCATTAAAGGATATCAATAGTGTATTCATTTACCGGTAGGTGATTGTTCACATTATAACACCATGACTGAAATGATTGGTGCCATTGTGCAGCACAAAAAAAAAAAAAAGTAATCAATTTGAATTTGGTGAATGAAGTGTCATTATTTTAATAATAATAAATTGCTCAAATTATTCTGTCTTTCTTGGAGACTGCTATTTATTTCCAGAAATTAAAAAAAGGTTTTTAGTACACACTTATGAGTAATGTTAACGATGATGATGATGATGATGATGACGAAAGGGTCGTTATGGTGATGTGCTTGATGGAGGTAGAGGCACTGGTTTGTATGTGAGATTTCATGCATACCGGTGAGTAAGACAGAGCCCCTGCACTGTCACTGTCCCCTGTAACTGAATAGACTGTAGAGGGGACAGTTACATGATTGTTGAACATTGGCCAACTGTCTGAATAGTGGGAAATACACAGGGTAAAACCCTCCTACACCCCACCTCAGCTCACATACACTCTCAGCTGCCCACCTCTACTGCTACATAAAACTGCAACTGAAGGCTGCTGAAGGACTGAAGGCGCCTTCTGCTGCAGCCTGATCACAAACGCTTTCAGTGAGGTCACTGCACCCAAACAAAAGACGAACAGCAAAGGAATCTATGAGGCAAGTTCCAGAAAACCATCATGCTCAGCAAATACACAAATCAAGAAATCAGTCTGGTACACTAAATACAGTTAGACAGGGGCACACATAAGCCATGAACAAAGCACTGACCTACATCCACAATAAGAGTGTCATTGTGAACCAGGCTGCCCAAGCATTCATTAGGAATATTTATGCTTGTCTGCTGATACTGTTTTTAACAATTTGTTTACAGTTTCAGTCTGTTTCTTCTACCCAGTAAAAGTTCCAAACCTTTTCATCCAGTCTTAACTGTGAATTGTGTTTTATCACAGCTTTGCATCACAAATGCTTCTCAAGTGTTTCCTTCAAAGTTCACATCCAAAGAGAAGCTGTACATATGCATGTAAAGATACATGAAATCACACATGGACATGCTAACTGTGCACACAGACATATGTACTGGGGACACAACTCCTGTGAACAAACTATACCCACTGTATACAGTACATAAGAAGTGAGCTACTAGACTTAACCCACTCCATCCATTATTCTATGCAGTACACTATGTAGATTTTTCACTTTTCTCTATCTGTGTTTAACTTCATCCAATATAACTAAGAGCTTTTACTTTAATTTATTGACTGAAACCAGTAAGCAGTAAAGTGATAAACTCCGAGGTAAATCTTTATGTGTGGACGCAGCAGCAAAACCCTGTAAACAGGCTGCTGAACCCAAGACAGAAAATAAGAAGAAACACCAAATGGAGCAACAGAGGACGTGATTATAAAGATGCATAAGATATAAAAGATATGTGGGGTGAATTTACAGAAATGAAAGTTTATTCTTGTGAGCAGAAAGGTCTATATGGAAAACAAAAAGAGCTTTAGAGAGATCACCAGCAGAGGCACAAAGCAAGAGGCAGAGAGATTTTCCTTTGCCTTCAGTAATATTTTCAAACCAGGTTGTGAAAGATTAGCCTGATTAAAAATGGAGAGGATTAAGAAAGATACATCCAAAGTGTCTGGCGTAGCTAGCTACAGGGCTCTAAAATGTTTGATTAATGAAACATGAATCAGCCTGGTCCCTGTGCTGTCGCTAGCATAGCTAATACTGGGATTTTGGCCTGACACCATTACTCAGCAGGAGTCTGGCCCACATTGCAGAACCATCAGGACTCGTGGGGCCTTGTTTTTTTTTTTTGCTGCAGCTCCCGTCCTGGCCCACCTGTGCCAGCAAATAAGAGGCTATAATGACACAGCACAATGTGAAAATGAGAGGAAGATGGATGATACAAAAATACAAAGAAAAAAGAGTACAAAAATGACAAAGTGATTTAATATCATTTTTGCCTGCTTTAGTAAACAGAAGATCATGACATGCTTTGAATGTCTATACTGGCTATCTGCCTGATGTAGCCTAAAGCAGTATAAGCAAACTTTAGTTGAGAAAATAGCCCCAAAACATTATGGGCTCACCTTCAAAGAGGTCACTTCATCGAGGCTTTGGAACCTGCATTCGCATTGCTGCAACACTGTGCAACCAATCCAGACATGGGCTTCAAACTACGAGCTAAATCCTGTGTATTTAGTCTTTCCCCTCTGCTGGGGAAGGCAGGGCGAGGCTGACTGATTCACAGGACATTTATCCAAGGTGAATGACATCAACATGGGCCATAATGACTAATATATTGTCCACTGTGGCTAAATGAGCATTCACAGCCTCTAGCATGTCAAAGGCCAAAAGCCGTTTTTTGTTACTAAATGAGTGCTGAAGCAGTGAAGTAACGGGACCCTTAATTTCCCCCTCTTAACACTGCAAATTAAAAGTAGAGGCAGATTGTTTTTGTTGGACTGAGCCCTGTTATGCACTCATCAGTTAGCTATGGAAATGATGTCTAATCCAAGCAGGGTTTCTACAGGAGGGAGACATTTTATGTGCCAAGAGCAACATGACCACAGAAATTGCATTATTTGTGTATACAAGAGGAGAGCAGTGGGTAATTGCAAGCGGGAACCCTAATCAGAATGAGTTGGGAGACCAAGCTGGAAAAGTAAAGTCAACATTCTGGAGGACCCATTTTTGAGTTGGGTGAGAGATTGGGTGCAGTACAGTTTGTACTGACAGGACTGGAGAAGTAGGCTGGAACAGGAGGTGACAGGCTCCACCAGGCAGTACACAGCCAACAGAGGGTCAGTTGCATAAGTGAGTGAATGAGTTCCCCTACACTGACACCTAATATTAGAAAATAATAAGGAATCCTACGTATGGAACCAGGGACTTGAAACCTAAATCTCATTACTTTTACATGATATTAGTGGGTTTTATGACTACTGCCAATCATGGCTGAAAGTTGTCAAGTCAAGTCAGGTGCAGTTTATTGCCACTTCAGCCATATACAAGCACATAGTAGTTGTATTCAGGCTGTAGCTATCATTTGCAGAATCGTGCGTCTCTGTGTGTTTATTCTTGTCTTCATAGGGATCACAATAGTTAGCAATTGCAAGTGTTTATTTCCCTCCTCATCCAACATCCCCTGCTGAGTTTGCCACATTGTCTTTTTAATACGACAACACTGGGTGCCAAGTCAGATATTTTCTAATTCTACAAACTCTACACACATTTCATTAGTATCAATGAAACAGTATAAAAATGCTGCATGTTGCTTATTTATCAGTGACTTCGGGGCAACACAACAAACTATAAAGACAGCATTTGCATTTTATTACCTTATAAAGAAGACATGGCAAATGCTGTGACGTATTTACACATCTGTCACGTTGGTTAGATAGTGTAGAGTGTTTATCAGAGCAGCTGGGACCAGAAAAATGCTGATGATGAGCAGTGAGAGTGAATCAAAAGAGTGAAATTGGAGGTCTGAAAACCCAAATAATTAGCTAAAAGATGCTGCCATGCTCAGTAGAGCTGAAGTGAATGAGTTGATAATTCGCTAGTAATTAGATCCCTTTCACATCACACAGTCAGTATTTAAAGCAAAAATTGGTGAAGGTGCAGTATTATCAACAAAATGTCAAGTCAAACAAAACAAAACACATTTTCTTGTCATACTATTAGATACTTGAGTCTATGCATCAACAGATGAATTCCATCCATCCATCCATCCATCCATCCATCCGTCCATTATCTATACCTGCTTATTCCTATTTAGAGTCATTGGTATCAGCTGGAGCCTATCGCAGCTCTCTTTGGGTGAAAGGCAGGGGTCCACCCTGGACAGGTCACCAGTCCATCACAGGGCCACATAGAGACCAACAACCTCACACACTCACACTCACTCCTATGGGCAATTTAGAGTCACCAATCAACCTGACATACATGTTTTTGGACTGTGGGAGGAAACTGGAGTAAGGCTAACCACCAACACACTGTGCTGCCCAATGAATGTATTATTGTTTTGAATGTATAAGTTTAATCTAAGAATAACTTTAAAAAGTACATTTCTTTTTGGAATGCAGTACAAGTATAGAGTAGAACAAAGTCGAAAGAGCATTTCAGTCTCCACCACTGTTGTTAATGGTAGATAATGAGAAGTGAGGGAGAAAGTATTACATTGACCCCTATTGATTAATACCTCAACAAAAATAAACTGTGCCAAGAAACATCACTTCTGAGACACAAAGACACTGAGACATCACTAAAAGAGCTCTTGCTACCCTGTAATCCAATTATTCAAGGCAGTGTGTTCACCATAGGGATCACCGAGAATGTCAAACAGTGAGCTGGTACATAATGAAAAGAAAAAATATTGACTATTTGTGCCGTTTGCAGTCAGGGGAATACCTTCCCAGAAATGGAGCAGAAAAGTAGCTGGAATTCTTCAGGCCAAATAAACCAACAAGAGGTATTGTGGCCCTGTTGACACAGGGAAACATATTTCTGTCAGCACTCCATCAATATTTATGTTAGAGAGGCTGAGTCAGAACAGGCAGTCGTTAAACTAATCAACAGCAATGTGCTCCTGCATCTGAGCCCTGCTGCCACAGCATTACTCCAAATGCATTTACTAGAACACAGTCACATACACATATCCATACATGCAGCAGACCACCGACGAAAACAGAGACAAGAAGGGGATGAAGGCTTGAAGCGGCGTCGTCTATCAAAAAGATGTGGGAAAGCCTGTATTGCAGGTCTACTTTATCACCACAATTATGATTCAGCATCTGTTCTTCTTAGCATGTGATCAGCTAGCGCTCCTCCAGCACTGAGGGAGCGGCTGAGCAGCCAGCCTCCAGAGACAGGCTGCAGATTGCTCTGAGGTGTCGGCACACTGCCAAGCCAATTCTTTCCTGTCCTTTCAGATCCTTATCAACGGCGCCAATAACAAAAGGTAAATCACTGCTCCTATGGGTGAGTGGGAGGCAAAGAGGGGAGTGTATCTGTGCATGTATATATGTTACATCTCTGTCTGTAACCCCTATCAACCTTTATGTGCTGAATGAATAAATGAAAAAAATGTTTTTTTGGTGTTGTTTATAATTGCACACGTATTTGTTTTGCTGTGCTGTGATGAGATTTATTGCTGCAGCTTATTAAACTTCATCTGCTTAGCTTGCCTTACAAACATCCATTGGTGTGTGCCAGTGCAACAGGCCAGTCAACGGCTAATCAGCTCTCAGTTCCCATTCCCCCATCCATCCACTCCACCTCCCTCCTGTGTGTGTACCTCGTCAGCAGACAGCAGTCATGAAGCAGGGTTTCCTCCACATAGACGCCCCGGTGCTCCTGTGTGGTCACCACGTGGCTATTGTGACGCCACCTCAGCTCCACCGACGGGTCCACGTAGGAGGCGGTGCACTGCAGCGGGAGCCGGTCTCCGCGAAACACCAGTTGTCTCTGGGAGGGGATGAGCTGAAAGAGGGGAATCTCCAAAGGTCCATCTGAAAAATGAGGAGAGAATAAAACAGAAAAGTCAGCTTGTGAAGGTAGAGGCAGAGTGGGGTGGGCATTCTTCCATCTTTGAGAGAGAAAGAAAGAGGAAGAACAGAAGTTTTAGGAGTTTTAGGGTACATGCATCAAATGTAATCAGGCCTGCATACATCAGCACAAACACATATTGTACATTCTTAACCCCGTCCACCAACAGATAGAAACACAGCCCAAAAATACTGTAAAAAAAAACACACATGCACACACATTCTGTCAAGGTCACACTCCTCCACTGTCTATCCCACATGTTGTTGCTCAGTGACACAGACAGCAACAGATAAAGGAGAACAGCCTTGAGCACTCCCCTGGACTCTCCTTGACTCCTTACATGTTCACAATGGAAGTCTTCCGCAACAACAGTGATAGGATTACTTACCTAGCAGCTGGCTAAGTCCTCAAGCCTTTTTGCCAGTGAATAAGATAAGGATGAGATTAGAAGTCCAGTGCCAGAATATAGGAGAGGGTTCACTTTTCAGTGAAGCTGATTGATCTAATCATACTGCAGATATCAGAAATATGCAGGCAATGCAGCATCAATAAAAACAAGATGAATCTATGGAGTTGTTGCCTGATTTGACAAGCACAGATTGACCATGTGATTTTATTTTAATATAATTCATAATTTTTTATTTATTTATTGGTTCCACGAATACACCAGTGCCTTGCCAGCTTGCTGTCCCACCCTTGGAGCATGTTTGATCATATAGGCCAGACATTTCCTTGGACGTGCTCCAAAAGAGAAGCACAATCAAATGCTTTGCCTCCACTTGTATTCCAATCAGTTGTGGATGTTGTTGCCATCTGACAGGCAGTTCGATACATGGGTCATAAAGTATTTTACTGCCTCATGCATTAGTCTAAAAACAAAAAATACTTAAAGATCCATGTTGGGTGACGTAGCTATACTGTATGTCCATAGATCACAACATTTCCCTTGAGAAGCACAGTAGATAGCACAAGTGTTTATGCTAATATACTGTAGAGCCCACAGAGCAGTCACAGCTGTTAGCACATGCAAGGCTTTGACCTCAATTTTCACACTAATTCTTAATCATAGGTGCATAATCATAAAGGCCATGCTTTTGAGAGTAACATTAAAAATCTGTCAGTAATATTGGATCTTCCATGATGACATCTCTGTGTAATTACTTGAGCTGACCCTGTTAAGACTGGTAAGACTCTATGATAGCTCAGAGCAACAGCAGCTCAGACTTTGTTATCTCCTGCGGGCGACACACATCAGGAGCAGTATGGTGGCCATTGACTGTTGACTTGGCTGATGCTGATACTGTTGAAACAACGCTTTGAGCCAGGGACCAGAATGTGGCTGCTTGCCTTCACCCGCTGGCCACTGCCAGTGCAAAATACAATTACTGGGTTTGTGTGTAAGTGTCTGTGTGTGTGTTAGACAGGAACAGAAACATGGTGATTGTATCTGTGTGTGTGTGTGTGTGTGTGTGTGTGTGTGTGTGTTTGAGAGAGAGAGAGAGAGAGAGAGAGAGTATGAGAGTATTAGCACCTTGACTTTGTAAGAGCCTTTGTGAGGATACAGAAAGATGTGAAATGTGACAAGAAGTAACTATGGTCTTAATGCAAAGTCTTATTCAACAGCCTGCATGATGCTCCTGGGGAATTTCAAACTGTAGACAATGAAGCTAAACAGGTTCTTCCACTATCTAAAGTATTTCTTTTTAAAAAGTTGATTAACGGGGTCTTTGTCATCTGATAATACCTGCTCTTGGAAGAAACAGGTTTATGAACTAAATTTATGAAGAATAAGAAAAGAAGATGCAAAAAAAAAGCTGAGGCAAATCCGAAAGATGCAAACAGCAAGCCAATGTTTCTGAAAATATTATTTAACATTAAGAGCCGTTGATGTAACATTAAATTTAGTTTCAGTAACTTATCAAAAGGACGATTAAGTTGCAGGGATTAATGTCAGCAGTCTATCATATAAATTTTCCTCCAGATGTATGACTGTATTAATGTTCTCTGACAATTTTCTTCTCCTGTCAAGCTAAACTCTGTAAGCAGTACTTCAGTAAAAATGTGAGTGATTGCAGCTTCTGAAACATTCCCTGAGACATTGACACTAATCTCGCGTTAGACCATCTTTAGAAATCTTTAGATTTTGTTGACTAAAAATAATGTGATTGCCTGTCTAGAGCCAGTGTTTGAGTTTTCTGTTCAGGGCTACTGTAGAAACATGGCAGCACAACATGGCTATCTCCGTGAAAGTAGATGTTCATTCTAAGATGAAGAAAATGCAACAGTTGGTATTTTCCAGGGATAACATGATACTATATTTTATTACTTCTAACAGACCGTTTTGAAAATGAAACGGTGATATTCTGATTGTCAGACTGTATTTGACCTCTCTCAAGGGACCTCATTTTAAAAATGTGTGTGACTCAAGTTCAAAAACTGATAAGTGATGTGTTATTTATAAAAGTATTAGAGGCACAGGACAAGCCAAAAGACACTTGTGCTGCAGTGCATGACATGCTATGCCCGCTCCTTACATCATGTCTGTGCTGTGACTACCATCTCATCAGCATTAAAGAACCACAAGGCCATGGTTAGATGATTCAAACAGATGCCTGCCCTGACCTCAGCACATGAAACACCTGACCCTGGCAGGAAGCTGCATGTGCTCCTCCGTTCCCCCTCATTTACAGGCAGTACCGGCCCTGAATCAGTGGAGGGGCAAGGGCTTGATACTGGAATGTATAGTAGAGACATCTGCTACCCATCACACTGGAGCTACTGGATAAAGAAACAGATGCATCTTCTATGATGTATTCTCATTTAATAATTGGGAAAAATCTCAGTGGAGATACATTAGTATTTCCGATGGTGTGTGGATGTTCAAGAGGGGTCTTTTTATTCCATCCCATCACTTTTCTTTATAACAAGAAGCTAGTATCAGATGCTGAGCTACTTACCTTCCACACCTTAACAAGCCTTAACAAGATCCTGGCCCATGTGCACACCTGTTTGGCATTCCCTTGCAAAGTGAAGCCTTAAGAAAATACTATCAAATAAGTAAATAAATAAATAATATGGTTGCACCACACTGTATCCAATTGAAAATTTCTTGTTGCCAACTGAATAAATAAGGTATTGTAAGATGGAGTTGAGCTGTTAAGAGGTGGATGGATCCAAGCATCACAAGAACGTTATCATTGTAATCCCATAATGGATGCTTTAGGACCTGAAAGGAGCGTTTCTCATTCTACCACTGGATTTCTCTCAAGGCTCTTTGTCTATGGATGACGCAGAATTACCCTGCAACCGCTTTCGATTGTTCTGTGTAAATGAAAAACACATGCAATTAGGATTACACAGAATAACTCCCATATGTCTGTGGTGCTGATGTCTCTGAATGGTGCTGTTAGTGTTTTCAAACACAAGCTGCTGCAGTGGGGAGACCATGTACATGCTGCGGACTGGGACACATTTCTCTTAATGAGTTTTTGGCAAGCTGTCTCACATTATGCATACAGTGCATTATCATATAATGTCCCTTTACTTCACACACATGCACAAACACACAGACAACCTAACACTAATCGATGATTTCCCTTTTCTGGAGCAATACCCTCTGCATGAACCAGATGCAAGAAAAAGAGGATGATTCTATCACTTATGAGATACAAATCCTCTGTGGACTGCAGCTCGGAGCAGGGGGCCAGGGGAGGAGAGGGGAGATCGCTTGTCTGTGCCCAGTCTTTCTGAAATAAAGACAGCAAAACCTCTGGCTCACAGCTTCCAGTCAGTAAAGATGCCATTTTGCTCTGCTTAAAAACTCTTGACGCACTAGCTGCTGTTAATCTTACAATCTTCAGAATCATATAAAAGTCTCAGTTTTGGTATAAATATTAAAATAGCTTTTCATAAATGTGTCTGCCTCATGAAACAAACTATCCTAAGTGTTTAATAATGCTTTTTTCTTTCTTCTGTTTATTTTGCATTTCTGCTGGTCTGCCGTAGGAACGGGCAAACACACACACCATGCTGTGTAATTTTCTTGTATAAAGAACCTCCCCATTTTCTGCGACTATAATTATACAGGAGGTTTTGCTGAGTATACCTGACCTTTTCCACCAAACTCTTGCTGTATTCAGACATTTTCAAATTGGAAACTGCCCAGTTTAACTACAGTCTTCTACAACTGGTCACTGAGTAACTTCAGAGGAATGACTACCAGCTCAACTGTTATATGCTTTGGGCCACTGAAAGAAATTTGAGACGCAGGGGAAGCAAACCTCACTTATTTTACAAACTGAGATTTCTGCTTATCTGTGGATTTAAACTAGTAACCTCTACAGCACATGCTCCTTCCTCTGGTTTTTAAGACCTCTGCTGCCCCCTCCACAGACTGTGCTATAAGACCATTCTCGCCTTGGGCTTTCTATCTGGTTATTTTGCCCTAAATCATTGTCCTATATTAAATGTGTCACACAGGTCACAGCGGGTGGAGAGATAACAGTTGGAGCAAACCTATTATCACAATAGATCTACTTAATCATGTTCTCATTGTGCTAACCACTTGAAAATGCAGTATTGCTGAAATGAAACGGGTTGTTGCTAATGAGAAGTCTCAGGAGGCTAACTGCAGAAAGATATCCCTTATCTTATAGATTTCCTTTTTTGTCAGAGATCAGCAGAATGCCAGGCTCACAAAACCAATCAATCTGGCCTTAGGGCCTGAGCATTTGTTTTTTTTTCTTTTAAAATTTTCTAAAAAAACAAGTATATTTAATAAATGACAATATCCTAGGGTTTACTGGTTAAAGGGTTTATGAATTTGATGTTTATATTCAAGAAAAAAAAATCTATTATCTGTATGACATCTATAAGACACTTACGGAGTTTTTTTCTAAAAAGAAAATCCTGAAATTGTTTAAGTCACATGATGTTTTTCACTTTGGTAAGAATGACACAGCTTTGCTGCTCACACAAAGGGCTGCACTTCAAATCACACAGTTTACTCAGAATAAAGTGCCATACAGGAGTTGTAATTCATTACAGTAATTTCTTTTCCCATCAAAATTGACAGTTGCATTCTGCTTATCTTCAAACATCAAGAAACCTCTGCAGCCTCTTGTGACTGATAAAAAAAAAAACCAAAAGCCATTTTGATGTGTTGTTTTCTGCCACTGCATTGCCTGATAAAATCAACATTGTGAGTATATGCCTCCTCAAACAAAGTAAACTTTTCAGTCACTTTTTATCTGTGTTAACTCTGAGAACTGCTGGTTTTCAGTCTGGCCTCATACTCAAGGACTAATTTCCACCTGGGATGCCAGGTGGAATCAATTAATTAACAAACGTGTTAATTATGCAGAGCATTATTTGGGGACTGTGTGTACACATCCAATTTGATGCTATGAATTCAGGAAAAAAATTAAGCATAAACACTAGAGCAATACTGGGGATAAAAATGACATTACATTTACTGCCATGGAGCATACGTTTGCACTGTGTATTTTAGATATTGATATGACAATTTAAGTATGCCTGTAATTTAAGTTAGCCTTTGTGAAACATGGGAATGTTATGCAGAATATCTCATTTCCTATTTGTACTTAAAAACAAATAAAACATGTTTAAAGCATTGTCAATATATTGTTTTATTTGCCAAAGGAAACATTTTTAAGGTAATGATTGAACACCCTTTACTCTTACATTTACATGAAGTTTAAGAAACGATGAATACCACCCATCTATGTTAGCGTCATAGATAAAGCGAATCACTTTTGTCTTGCAAGCGTGTCGTGTTGTGTGTGTTGTATAGATCGTCTACAGATTAGCAACAGACTAGCTATAGTTTAACACACCTAAAAACTAACTAAACTCTAAACAATTCATTAACTGCTACATTCCGGTACTAGTCAAGTGCCTTTCTATTTTGACCGGTATTTATTGCTATTTCCTGACTTAGCGCTCGTTAGCCTACCGGTTAGCTTAGCTAGCTAGTTAGCTTAGCTAACATGGCCTCTCCCTCTCTCTTTCTTGCTCGGTGTGCCACATGTTTAGTTATTCCTCTGCCTCCTTTAGCGATAATGATACCTGTATTAAGTGTAAGGTTCTGTTAGCCTTGGAGGCGAGGATCACTGATTTGGAAGCGCGGCTCCGCACCTTCGAACAAAAGCCAGCTAGCCTAGCCCCGTTAGCTGGTGTGGAGCCACCGAGCTCAGGGTCTGTTAGCGGTCCAAGGGCAGCTCCGGAGCAGCCCGGAGAATTAGCCTGGGTGACGGTCCGACGGAAACGTACTCCTGAGCAGAAGCCCACGGCTCATCACCTGCCTGTTCACGTTTCTAATAGATTTTCCCCGCTCAGCGACACACCCGCTGAGAAACCGACTCTGATAATTGGCGATTCCATAGTCAGGAACGTGAAAATAGAGACACCAGCGACCATAGTCAAATGTTTCCTGGGGCCAGAGCGGGCGACATCGAGTCAAATCTGAAGCTGCTGGCTAAGGCTAATCGGAAATATGGGAAAATTGTTATTCACGTCGGCAGCAATGACACCCGATTACGCCAATCGGAGGTCACTAAAATTAATGTTGAGTCGGTGTGTAACTTTGCTAAATTAATGTCGGACTCTGTAGTTTTCTCTGGACCCCTCCCCAATCTGACCAGCGATGACATGTTTAGCCGCATGTCGTCGTTCCGTCGCTGGCTGTCTAGGTGGTGTCCAGCAAACGATGTGGGCTTCATAGACAATTGAGCCACTTTCTGGGGAAAACCTGGTCTGGTAGCGAGAGACGGCATCCATCCCACTTTGAATGGTGCAGCTCTCATCTCTAGAAATTTGGCCGAGTTTATTAGCCGACCTAAAGCCTGACAATCCAGGGTGGGGACCGGGATGCAGAGACTCAGTCTAAAACGCCTCTCTGTAGTTTCCTTAGAGCCGTCACTCCCCTCAAACCACATTGAGATTGTGTCTGCCCCTCGAACATATAAATCAAATAAATCAGAAGTTAACAGAAGAGGAGTTATTCATAAAAACTTAATAAAAATTAAGACCACTCCTCTTATTGAACAGAAAAACAGAACTGTCAAATGTGGATTATTAAATATTAGGTCTCTTTCATCTGAATCTCTGTTAGTAAATGATTTGATAACTGATCACCAAATTGACCTACTTTATCTTACTGAAACCTGGTTACAGCAGGATGAATATGTCAGTCTGAATGAATCAACCCCCCTCAGTCATAAAAATTATCATGTTCCTCGAAGCACAGGTCGAGGTGGAGGAGTAGCTGCAATCTTCCACTCAAACTTATTAAACTTTCATCCTCAGAACAGTTATAACTCATTTGAGAGCCTCACTCTTAGTCTCTCACATCCAAACTGGAAAACACAAAAACCAGTTTTACTTGTCATTTTGTACCGTCCACCTGTTCCTTACTCAGAGTTTTTAACTGAATTCCCTGACTTCCTGTCTGATTTAGTGCTTAGATCAGATAAAGTTATTATAGTGGGAGATTTTAACATTCATGTAGATGTTGAAAATAACAGCCTCAGCATTGCATTTAATTCTATATTAGATTCAATTGGTTTCATTCAAAATGTTAATAAACCCACCCACTGTTTCAATCACACCCTTGATCTTGTTCTGACCTATGGTGTCGAAATTGAACATCTAATAGTTTTTCCCCCAAATCCTGTTTTGTCAGATCATTCTTTAATAACTTTTGAATTTAAAATGATGGATCATGCAGCGTCTGGAAGAAAATTCCACTACAGCAGATGTTTATCCGACAACGCTGTTAATAAATTTAAGAAAATGATTCCATCTTTATTTACATCTATGCCAAGTATAAACATAGTGGAGGGCAGCTGCCTTAATCCTACTCCCTACCAAATTGATCATGTTGTTGACAGCGCTGTAACCTCACTGCGTGAAACGCTTGATTCTGTGGCCCCTCTGAAAAAGAAGTTAGTGATTCAGAGAAGACTAGCCCCATGGTATAATTTACATGTTCGTACCTTAAAGCAGGCATCGCGAAGGCTGGAAAGGAAGTGGCGTTCCACAAACTTTGAGGAAATTTTTCTAGCCTGGAAAAACAGTCTACTAACATATAAAAAAGCTCTCCATAAAGCCAGAACTGCATTACTATTCATCACTAATAGAGGAAAATAAGAACAATCCCAGGTTTCTTTTCAGCACTGTAGCCAGGCTGACAAAAAGTCACAGCTCTGTTGAGCCCAGTGTTCCCTTAGCTCTCAGCAGTGATGAATTTATGAGTTTCCTTACAAATAAAATCACAACTATTAGAGATAAAATTCAGCAGATGCTTCCTCTACCTGCCATAAATGAATATTCTACTACAGTAGCTCTTGAATCATCTGTAGGACCTCAGTTATGTTTAAACTGCTTCTCTCCCATAGATCTCTCTGAATTTACATCAGTAGTTGCTTCATCGAAATCATCAACGTGTCTCTTAGACCCCATCCCGACTACACTGCTTAAAGACACCCTGCCGTTAATGAACTCATCTTTATTAGACTTGGTAAATTTACCTCTAGTATCAGGCTATGTACCACAGGCCTTTAAGACTGCAGTAATCAAACCTTTACTCAAAAAGCCTAGTCTTGATCCAGGAGTCTTGGCTAATTATAGACCAATATCCAACCTGCCATTTATTTCTAAAATCCTAGAAAAAGCTGTTGCTAAGCAGCTATCAGACCACTTACACAGGAATGAACTATTTGAAGATTTTCAATCAGGATTTAGAGCACATCATAGTACAGAAACAGCACTGTTAAAAGTTACCAACAATCTTCTCTTAGCCTCAGATAATGGACTTGTTTCTATACTTGTCCTCCTAGACCTTAGTGCTGCATTCGACACCATTGACCACAACATCTTATTACAGAGACTGGAGCAGGTGACTGGTATCAGAGGAACAGCGTTAAAATGGTTCCAATCCTATTTATTGGACAGATTCCAGTTTGTTCATGTCCATGATGAACCTTCCACTCGAACAAAAGTTAGTTATGGAGCTCCACAAGGCTCTGTGCTAGGACCGATTCTGTTCACCCTGTACATGCTTCCTTTAGGATATGTCATTAGGAAGCACTCTATTAATTACCACTGCTATGCAGATGACACTCAGTTGTATCTATCTATTAAACCTGTTAACACAAACCAGTTAACCAGACTTCAAGCCTGCCTAACTGACATAAAGGCCTGGATGACCAGTAACTTTTTACTTTTAAACTCAGAGAAAACAGAAGTCATTATATTTGGGCCAAAAAATCTCAGAAATAACTTTTCTAAAATTATAGCTACTCTAGGTGGCATAGCCCTGGCCTCCAGCACTACTGTAAAAAACCTTAGAGTTATTTTTGACCAGGACATGTCTTTTAACTCACACATAAAACAAATCTCTAGAACTGCGTTCTTTCACCTGCGCAACATTTCCAAAATTAGGAGCTTCCTGTCTCAAAATGATGCAGAAAAACTAGTCCATGCATTTGTTACCTCAAGGCTAGATTACTGTAACTCATTACTATCTGGATGTCCCAATATCTCCATAAAACGCCAGACACTCTGTACTTTTAAGGCTAGACTTAAAATCTTCCTCTTTGACAAAGCATATAGTTAGGGCTGGCCTCAGGCAACCCTGAACCATCCCTTAGTTATGCTGCTATAGGCCTAGACTGCCCGAGGACCATCGGTGCACTGAGCTCCCCTACCCTAACCCCCCCGCCCCCCCTTTCCCTTCCCCTCCCCTCTCTTCCTCTCCTCCCACCTCATGTATATTCCACCATTGAATGTCACTAAACTTGTGCTCTCTCTCTCCCCTAGTTTGTGCTCTCTCCCTCTCTCTCTGTTCTCTCTGTACCTTCTGCAGGTGTCCCTGGTCCTGGAGCTGTTTATCGCTGATGTGCAGTTACTGGTCCCACCAACTTGCAGTGTCTATTTGTTGTTTATTGTTGCTGTTCTTTTCTCTCTGCTCTATCCACTCACCCCAACCGGTCGAGGCAGATGGCCGCCCAAACTGAGCCTGGTTCTGCTGGAGGTTTCTTCTTCCGTTAAAGGGAGTTTTTCCTCTCCACTGTCGCCAAGTGCTTGCTCATAAGGGAATTGTTGGGTTTTTAGTTTTAGTTTTTGTAAAGTGCCTTGAGATGATTTGTACTGTGATTTGGCGCTATACAAATAAAATTGAATTGAATTGAATTGAATTAATGGTAAATCCTTACCACATTTGAGCTGCTGTTCACGTAGGTTGCGAAACTCCAGGCCGTGGAGGTGGGTGGGGAAAACACACACCGTGTCGTTGCCGATCCTCACCGAGTTGCTTCGAGCCCAGAGGAGCAGCCATTTCAGCTGACAGTCGCAGAATAAAGTCTCAGTGTGGAAGTGCCTGACGGAACCAGCGTACAGTCAGACTGTGTATCTGTGACACCATCAGCCACCATCCACTGATTTCATTCATTCAGTCTCTTCCTTCAGGCAATTTCAACACAGATGTTTTGATGTCGTAACAGGTAAACACAGGTTTAATTGATAACATTTATGATGGTTTCTTTCCATTTATGTGTGACAGTTGCAGAGTGCAGGTATTGTGTATGCTGAATCACTGCCATGGCTTACAGGCCCACCTATGGGGAGCAGAGCCTGCCTTAATGTCATTAGATACACCTGTGATTTTCCTGCTGTAACAGAAGATATCTGCAGTGAAAACAAACTGTACCTTCCTGACTTCTAACTTTGCCTCTGTACACAGAACAATAAAATGATGTTCAATTTAGTTTAAATGAATGTGTTTTGTGTTTGCAGGTTTGTCTTACAGCACTCTCAGAGCCACGAGGTGTGTGAAGAGTCCCATGGTCAGAGTGGAGAAGATGTTCCCAGATAAATTCCTGTTTGAAATTAAAAAAAGGAAAAGGAAAATTCACATACAGAAAGAGGCCACTCTTTGCAATCACTAAAACCAAATTACTATATTTTGTTATACATTTTTAAAGCCATGCAATTTGAACATAAGGCAGTGAAATACATGTTTCCAATTTAGGGATTACTCACAATTTTGAGAGGTTGCCCAGATCAAGAAACATTTCAGGGGTGAGGCAGCCAATCCTGTTGCTGGACAGGTCCCTATAAGGATGAAAACGTAAAGAGAGAACATTCTTCACTTCAATTCTTGAACATACGTTTTAGTAATACTGCAGCTAGGACTCAGACTAGGAATCAACTGCAAAAATATGTGTCTGTGTTGGTATCTGTTTTCATGCATACTTGCCTTCTCAAAAAACAGTGAACTTAAAGCTTTGTTAGTAGTAGTGCCATGTTCATTCAGCTGTTCAACTTCCCGCAATATCTGTTTTCACCTTTTGTAACCTTTTAGTCCACACATAGCCATTGTTGGCACACACAAACCCACATACATGTGCAAATGCAGAAGGCTTCTGTATGCAAGTGGCTGAGTGCTGTCACGTCTGTGCCCTCGCACTCTGTAATTAAAGAGCTGCTTTACTGGAGCAGCTGTGGGAAAATAAGCAGAGCACTCAAGTAATCACCAGTTGGGGAGCACTTAAATTAGCACTCTGCTACTCCCCAAGCCTGGCGCACACGCGCCCCGAATCAACATGGCTAACTCACTGTTTGCATCCCTGCCAGCCCAGATCCCACTAACTATCAGGCTGCAATCATGTCACTCACTCTAAAGCCTATATGTAGAAGGGCCAGGAAGAGAATAATTGCTGAGAAAATTACTCTAGTAGAAGGGTCCACCAAAAGATATTGGAAAACACTCTCATTCTCAAATAAGTGTTACAGTAATAAACTGAACATTATGGGTATGATGGGAAATGTGCCTTTAACAATAGATAATCATATTTTAATACATTGGGCGGCAGTACCATCAGAAGTTCAGTGCTAAATCTGAGTGAAGAAAGTTAATGACGCTTTCTTTAACCAATCAGATCCCACTTTGTCTCTTGGCTGCACTTTCAATATGTTACACCAACATTAAAATGTGCCAGTAATAAGTGCTGTTATAATAGTTTAACATAACATAATTGATCACTGAGTAATAAACACAAAGCGAAACTGTGTTTGAGTAAATGCAAGATTTGCCATATTGCAACTAAAATTAGTAAAACGTATGTCACTTTTAATAACGCTAACGTGAGCATGGCACCATTGATGAAGAGGAAACCAGGCCTGCACACTGTGCTCATGATGAGGAAATGAGCAGTTTGTTTCCAGTTGCTGAGCAGTTCAAATTGCAGTTTGCACCAAGCTGAGAGTTTATTATAGTTTTTATTATTTTTTATATAATTTTATCTTTTATTTGTATATTTTATTTATTTTCCTTAAAGAACTTCTTCAATTGTGAAGTAATTAGTAGCTTTGACAGAGATTCATGTATAATAAATAAATCTTAGTAATACCCTCCTGGTTTTACCTTTACATTACAATTACCAACCAGAAGTGATGTTGCACAAGATGATTGACCAAAACGTTTAGCTCATGCACACAAAATCTCTATCATCCTTTTGCCACTGTGACTGAAAAATGTTCTATTGGAATCAATGAATTTAATCAGAAAAGGCTGAAATAGTAGTTTCTGCCCTTTTGCCTCAGTTAAACATTTTTGCCTTCTTTTCACATTCCTTCTCATTGACACTAAAGCCACTGAAGTTGTCCCAATGTCCCCTGGAGAAAACTATTAAAAGGCTTCATCATACTTACAGTCTCCGCAGGGCCAGCAGACCACGGAACGCCCCAGGCTCCACTGTACTTATCAAGTTATTCCTCAGGTCTCTGGAGAAGAGAAATGAGAGGGAAAGAGAGTCAGAGACAACTCTTAAGAGTGATAACTGATCTGTCTATCTATAAATGGAAGGACTCCATTTATCAAGCTATAGGAATAAAGAAAATTTAAGCTATGGATAAGGACAGCTTTGAGCAATATCACCACAAGAGAATCCCAAGTGCCATTTTTTTAATTTGTGCTGTTTTTAAGTACATTTCAAGTTTAAATGTTGCTTTTGTTCATATGTTATTGCAATATGGAAATGCAGACGCCATTCATTAGTGAGTTAACTTGCACCTGTTACTGTAGCTGGACAGCACAGGCCATTTCCTGCATGCTTTAGGACCCAGACCACATCCAGCCAGGAGGCAAAAACACACATGCTGTGGTTTTAGCCAGGGACTCCTTCTGCACCCCCACCGCCTACCCCAAAACCTCTGACGCTACTAAAAATGGATCTCAGAAAAATCTCCTCTCTGGTTTTCTCTGCAAGCCAAAGAAAACTTCCTGAAATTGTGTCCCTGGTTTCCTTTAACTCTGTACTGTATGTCCAATGTGAAGAGAATGACAAGAAGGGTAGTGGCTTTTCCAACCGTGTAACTCCTTTTTAAATAATTGTCACAAAGGCCAGATCAGGACCAGCCAAAAGAAACAAAACAAGACCATCAGGACTATCAAAACAGCCGCTATAGCCCCAAAGTGAAAATAAAAGTTATACCAGAGTTCTCTATTTGACATGTGGGACAATTTGGAAGCAAAATTCTCCTTCTTACCTAAACAAAGCAGAAGCTTAATAACTCACTGTTCCACTGCAGACAAAGATTTATTTGTGCCATACAGTAAAGCTGAGATTCTCTAGAGCCTAGAAATATGGGTGTCTACACCACTGCTACTTGTTGTACTGCATGAATAGCCTCAGCTCTGATTGTTTTACAGTAACTGATGTTAATTTGCTCAATGTAAAGCATTAGTTACACATACAGAAACCCAGCCATCATTAGCAGAAGAAAAATTACTCCCATCTAAGGTTAATGATCTGTGTCTTGTGTTAAATTGTTTGGTCCATGGTTAAACACACTTTGTCTGCACCATTAGGACTCCAACACATTTCTCGAACCAGGCTTAGACCAGACATACAAAAAATACACATTAATGCATAACCTCCGTGCACCTCATATTTATTTTTCTGTTTGTTCATCTCAGGGCATTAATGCTTATTTTTAACCTGGTATTTATTATTTGGCATGGCATGGCTTGGTTTTTGGTTTGAAGTTTGCAAACTCCTCACAATCAGAATTACTAGTGAGGCTTTTTCTAGACATCCTCAAGCATTTATCATTCACACAGCAAGGTGTAGTACACCTTATGAAAAGCACTGAAGTTGCCTTCCTGAGAAATTAACCTCCTGATCTAGTCAGGTCAGCCACTGGCTATCTCTTATCTCCGTGCTCATCTAATCGTGTCTCTGATCATGTAGAATATGCTACAAAAGAGTAGGTGGAGGGTGGAGGTCAAAAGGTCATCTGTTGTGCCTGCAGCTCCTCCTTTTATCCTAAACTGTCTCACAGCTCACTGCTCTGCTGTCTGTGAATTTCCTAAACGTTCAGAACCTTCAGCCCAGTTTTCAGAGGTCAGTGCTACTGTGCTGTGCAAGGACTGTGTCGAGTAATGCTAAACCCAATTTATAATGTAGAAAAAGACAAGCAACTGCAGAGAAGATCATATGAGATATTTTTAAATGGCCTAAAATAACTACCAATGCTACTACTAAAATCAATAAACAGAACATCTAAAATGAAATATTAAAAACAAAATCAATTCAAATTGCAGTTTTGAATCTTTTCGATGAGGTTCCTATCTCTTTATACATTTAAACGCCCTGTCATTATCATATACTGCTATAATAATATTCACTGAGAGAGTGATCATGAATATGATTTTTGTCATCATGTTGTTGACTCATTATCCACAAAATGTGAATGTCTTGTTTGCTTTACTGGCTTCCTGTATGAGGTCATGTTTTAAAGCCACATAAAACAAAACGACAGCATCACAGGCAACACAACAACCTTTTATAGTCATCAGACCTGAGCCAACAGCTATCTGCAAATAAATGTAATAAATTATAGTTGTGTGTTATAAACTGCTGAAGATCCAGATGGGTGGGGGCCATTGCATAATACAACAGACAGAATGCCAAAAAGTTTTAAAAATCACAGGAAGCTATTTGAAAGTGAATTCAGCATCCTTTTCAGCAGCCTTTTCTGTGATTAACTGTCTGGCATGAGCTATAATGTCCTCTGTCAGTAAGCCCCCACGCATCTGGTGCTCCAAACAAGATAAAACAAGCTCTAAGAATTATTTGCAAATCATCCATCATGTGTGAAGGCAGACACTGTGGGTCTGTAGTGCACCAGAGGCCTAGCTTATTTTCTGCTATTTGATGTTGGCCCTGGACAAAGTCTGACTGGTCTTAAATTATATTCTGAACAATCTGTAACTTTATTTTTCTGAAGTACAACACCTCCTTCAGACACAGAAAGGGGAAGCAGTGATGGTTATGACCTCAAGAGGTCTCCCCCTGAGTTTCCCTCTCCTAACCTTCTGTAGGCAAACACATAAACAAGGCCCCTGCTGTATTGACTGTAACTTACATCTGCTCCAACATAATCCAGATGTCTTGTCAATAAGTTAAATTCCCCACATCACCTAGATTAACACCCATTCAGGTCCCATCAGTCCATTCTCTAAACAGCTTGTCCTGTTCAGGGTCACAAGGAGCTAATTAAAGCTCACATTAAGTGAGGATGCCCAAAGTGGATCTATGAAATCTAAGCACTGACTGATGATAACTTAAAGGTGGTGTGGTAAACAAAAGAACTGGCCACACACACACACACACACACACACACACACACACACAAATGCACACATCATAACTCCTTCTAGGGAGACCTGACCCACATATCTACTGTAGATACAGCTGGAACAGCTCAAATCAGATGAATGTTTAAACAATAATCATTTTCTACTTCCTTAGCTCTATGTGTTTGAAGAGCCGGAGCAGCCCTCAGTATAAATGCCACCATTTGTGGTTAATGTTTGAAAAGCTACTGAAGTTGCTTTCCAATTAATTTAAACTGCACCATATGTCTCAGCCTGCTCAATTTCTCCAGAGCCATGTGACCCTGAGGATATCAGACACTAACAGGCAGATTCCTCTCAGAATCTGGTGTGATTACCAGATCAACTTGTCACACCGACACGGAGGTGTGCACACACTGAGTATAAATACACACAAGCACAATGACCAGACCACACACGTGCTTGTAGGCACTGCCTCTAGACAGAGCATTGATTTCGCTTTGATAACAAAACAGTAGGGTGTTTGATCAGACTAAGTCGTATGAAATCCATCTGTGTTGATGTAACTATCAAAATACTGTCAGATTTACAAAAAGTCAAATTCCACAATAAAAAAAGGCATGAGGAAATAAAACGGAAAATTCCTGCATCCACTTGTGCACGCAACCAAATGGAAAGTGATCCTGCATTCCACAGAAAACGCAGTTAATAAAACAAGACAAAGACATCCATTATTATAACTTGCATTATACTTCTCAATGCCATGCAGAATGTGTGTGTGTGTGTGTGTGTCTGTAAAACCACACTGTTTACAACCAACAGTTGCCAACAACATCTTTACCTGTTACAGGTAAAGATGTTCATCCCAAGTTTCCTCACAATACAATCCTAGATCAAGTCTCTTAGCTCGTGAGCTAATGCATAAAAACATGCCCCAATGCAATTTCAATTCATGGGGCTGAAAGAAATATGAAATGACATTATTTGCCTGTTTCACACAAATTTTTATTAACTCCCAAATGTGGCCAAGATTTGAATTTAAAAAATATTGCAATTTTATGCTCACTCCAAATAACTGCACTGGAGGAAAGAGTCATTTTGACCTTTCAGTTTAAAATAAACTTTAAACTCAAAAACTGAGGGAATTTACTTTAACAGTGTTTTTTTCATGACTGTTTACTGCTCAGTGCCAATTACCACAGAAAGCATTTTGAGACTTTTTTACCTTTCTTTTTCAGACACCTGTCACTCGACCATCTCACACAACAGATAGAACCTCGTGTTATCAAATGCGTCAGTCTACGTCAACTCAGAGATCCCCCCCTGGACCCCTGTGTTCTTTATGCTTCAGGACTTTTTTTTTATCTCTTTGTTGTTTAAATCACACAAATCCATGTTATTCGGATGTTGCAAAAATGTCACTGTTATCTGTAACAGTAACCCCCGTGACAGCCTACATCGTGGCCAACAGCCGCCAGGGATCCAGGGAGAACGTAACCTGCACAGCAGTGAGATTTAACCTGTCTCACAGAAGCAAAACAAAATTATGCACGGAGAGAATCACTGGCCACTTTGTGTACAGACACACAGTACCTGTGGAAAGGTATCCACGCCAACATGCACTATAAAGACCATCCCTCCTTCAGATGAACAAGCTCTGAGTGGGGTTGTACACAGTGTAAGTAACAGCCACATAAAGCAGCAAGACCAGAGTGAATCCCAAGTAGTGTCATTCAAACCCATGCTGGACACCTGGCAAATGCAGACATCTTCAACATCTCTAGCCAAAGCAGTCATCTCCAGATGTTTCAAGTCAACTACCATCAACTTAACTACCTAGAGAAGTCTCCTATGTGTCCGAACAACTACCACCCTTTAGCATTCACACCTACAGCATCATCATGAAGAGGCTGGCTCCTCCTCATTACATCCTATCCCAATATCTGGGATAGCTAGGCCTCAGTCCATACCTCTGCACCTGGGTCCTAGACCTCCACACCGGTTGGTTAGTCCAGATCAGCACCTGCACCTCCTTTTTCCATTGAAAATGAACAACTGCATTAAACTGAGCCCTTTGCATTGCTGGTGGACCTAATCAACAACAATGAAATCTAAGACTTTCCCTAATTATTCTGTGAACAGAGGAGATTATCACTGACTTCAGGAAGACACAACCAGGCCACACACCATTAGCCATCAGTTGCATCACTGTAAAGAAGCTAAACAGGACAAAAAAGGACAATATTTCTTCTGAGTACAGATCACAGAAGGTCTTGGCTGAGCATCAGCATGAAAAACCCCTCCAAGAAAGCACAGCAATGTCTCCACTTTCTGCATTGACAGTTGACTGCAAGCTTCCCTCCACCTGTCCTCAACATGTTCTATGGAGGCACCACTGAGAATATCCTGACCATCTGCCTCACTGTCTGCTATGACAACTGCAAAGTCTGACAGTACCACAACAAACTGAGCATAGCACTTCTCTCTTCTCCAAACAAAAAATTCATGTATACCCGCAAGACGCTCAACATCATGTAGGACCCCAACCTCCACAGCCTCTGTACCCTCTTACCAGCCAAACACAGGCACCACAGTATCAGGGCCTCCTCTGTCACACTGTATGAAAACTACTTCCCCCAAGTTGTGAGGAGCTGAAACAGCTTGCTTGCAAAAATGCTTGAGATTAGCACAAAACTATGACACAGACTAACACGGATCCTAGTGGATAAATATTACTGACTGATCCTTTGACTTTCCCTCTGGCACTACCATGAGGTTAACATTTGCAGTGTTGAGTGACAGGTCTCAGCATGTTGGATAGATTGCCAAATTAATAACATTCCCATTAGTGTCAGATGTACTTTATGTTTAGTGCTAATTAGCAAATGATAGAATGCTGATAAGCTTAATTAAACTGGTGAACACTATAAATGTTTTAAGTGTTTACATATATCACAGTGTTAACACTGTACATGTTGGAATGGCAATGTTAATATTCAGGTTTAAGTAAAATGTCAGAGCTGCTAGAATGAAAACAATTAATATTTACAGCCTAAGTGAAGAATTTAGATTAGACTAAGATTGCCCTGCAGTATATTAGTCATTGTTGTTCATCAGCACTGCAACTGGAAACAATGCAGCAAATCCCCTTATTTTATTTCTTTCACCCTCCCCGTAAAAACTCTGCCATTAACTTGACTAAGTTCATGCTAATGCCTGATGGTAATGTGGAATCTGTTTATTAAAACCATTTATTCATGTGTTAAATATTCATGGGTCCGTTTGCAGATGCTTTGAGGGAAGGCCTGACCACAGCAAACACTCACTGAGACAGATAACCACATAAAGGATTGTAAATAAATATGTGTTGAAAGCTCACTGAGGAAGGGAGAAAAGGCGGACAGTCAGACAGTTCAGTCTAATTAAACAGACTGAATGTGTACGCATTGTGGCAGGCTTGTAGCTACTGCTGCCAGAGCTTTACCCGGCAATGGCCGTCTCTGTGTGTGTGTGTGTTGCATGATGGAAATATTACATGCAGTACAGGGTACAAGGACCCCAGGCCCTGTAAGCATAATTTCAGCTTTCTTGCCAAGACACTTTGCACAATCAAAGAGCTTATTTGAACCAATCATGACTCAGAGTAAAGCCAGTAATATTGTGAATAAGTACTGTAAGTATTGTGTCCCAGTATATATAAAAATGCAGCTATAAAAATGTTTTTAAAAGGAAAGAAAAGCAAATTGTCACTATATATATATTTACATTCGTTTCCTAAATCTTTAGAACAATTAAGGCCTGAACTAGAAGACCTAAGAGTTGTGACAGGCACACACTGAAGGAGTAAGTGGGAGAAGAAGAGCTGTGATTCCCTGCCACTTAAACATCTCCACTGTCTGCACCCAGTTGGGGATATGATTAAATGTTTCTCAAACACCACTGGAGTACAATTTATTCCTGGTGGGTGGATGAGCAGTGCTTATGGGATATTTACTGTGATTTTCTCAGATCGCTTATGTAGAGACACCTACACTCAAAATTAAAACAGTCACATGAAACCAACTGAAGCTATCTTACAGCGGAATTTGAAAAATCTCTAAGTAACCCTGAACTGTGAAGATGCTTTCTTTGTTAACAGCTCTGCAGCTATCCCATTCTGGAGCTACTGCTCTCATCAGTCTCATCAGAACAAAGCAAAAGGTCAAGAAGAGTGTGAAGCAAATTCTTCTAAGAGATTTTTAATGCGAAACCTCCTGCTCTCTTTTTTTAAATAGCGTAGCACAACAAAAGAAGAAACAGCTCAATACTCTCAAACCATAATTAGATATCATACTTTTCTATTAAATTATGATTTAGTTTACAGCATCCGTCTACTAGTGTCTTTTTTTAAACTGTGGGAGACAATCTGTGATTTACAGCATGGAGAAGTGAACGGAGGGTGAAACAGAGGAGGAATCTCTCTTTCCAAACTTGGTCAGTAAATTAGTCACACCCATGGTGCTCACATGTTTCACCTCAACTGTCTCCTGTAGAATAACAAAAAAAACCATTCACATTTCAACACTTCGCTTTGATCCATTTAAGGCTCCATTTTACCTCATGTCCTCTCTTAGGTAAGCAGAAAAAAAACAGTTATGCTTTTATGCGATTAAGGAAAATCTGGAAAATGTAGGCTACCACCACAACAGAAAACTGCTCTCACACCAATATCACTGCAAAGCATGCACATGAAGCAGAACACAAATTTAAAATGGACCATGACTTCATTACACTATTATTATAGATTCATTATGAACTGATTGAAAGAAAAGGTAGCTGTCGTCAGTGTTAGTCAGAATTTATTGTGTTCAAGCTGATTAATTTATTGGATCGGATGAATGAGGGGTTTCATAATTTTGGAGAGAGACATTTTTCATATTTAATTTGCATTTTTATAATGAAATTGCTTAATTAGGAGCACTCTATTTTTTACATTGACATTATGGAATAAGAATATTGGCAGAGTGACATACTGACATGCGTTTAAAACTTCGATTGAGTGGCCTTCTGCTTTAATCAAATATTATTGATCCACAGAGTCAATAATACTGTCATTGCTTGCTGTCCATGTTAATAACCTCTGACCTTTGGCCAACTGAGTGTAACCCCAGTGTTAGTTTCGTCTAAGACCATGTGACCTTGTCACACCTGCACCAGCTCTCAGAGTCTGGCCTTCACTGTCAGCACTGTCAGACATTCTTATTCACAACCATCCAGAAGAGGTGTCCTCGAGTTCTGCTACACCCTCATCAATTGCCTTCCGAGCAGCCACATTCACAAGGAAGACTGGTGGAAACAACAGGAGTCGCTAAACTTTTTAAAGGATGCCTGCTCACACCTTTGACATCTACTTCTCAGCTTGAGCAATTGCAGATGCCACTGTGAATTCTGATACTGTCTCTGCTCCGAGATGAGGTCCACTTAGTCTACTCAGCCTGCCTCCAAAATCCTCAGGCTAGACAAATAATGTTTGGTCAAATAGACCCGAAAAAAATAGACCCACTGCTCTCAATGAAAAAAACATTTAAGACAGTCTGCTAAGAATAAATCTGCGGTCACAGGCACCACCACTATAAAAAAAACCATTACTGTAAATATACTCTTCCTCTGAAGCATATAATACACAAGCTTATAGCCAATATGAGTGTTTATTTCAAGAGCAATGCAGCAATTTGCAAAGACAATTATTTCACTAATTCTGCATTCACTTTTTATATACTCTAAAGTTATTGTTAAATTGTCTGATACGAAAATCATGTTTAAACTTCTCATTTTTCATCCAACATGAAAAAGGTAAGTACAAGAAGGAACAGCAGCACTTTTTCCCAACAAACTCTATTCGTTTGACATGGTATGGTTGTGAATAAACAGTACTTGTACAGTATGTAGGTCTACTAAAACAGTATTATTTTGATTAGTGAAATGCATTTTCAATATAATTTGTGTACAAAAACATTATGATACCACAGTGTCAAACTTGATGCAGTATGAGAAGTGGAAGATATGCCAGCCTCATTCGTTTCACACAGAATCTTTACACACTGAGGGCTTCTGTGGTGGGAACCCATGACAAAACAGCAAAAGCCAGATTCGGTGTCCTGACCAGAGAACAGTGATGGGCTTTGTTCCTGCTTTGCTCCCATGGGACCTAGTTTGGCTGATGGTAATGGGCTTGTGTCCATATGTGGGGATTCAGGCCATCATCCAACATACAGGGAGCCTCCATTAAGAGGACACTATCTGGGTTAGAGAGGCAAATCACATTAAAAGTGTTTTCCTTGGGGGAATAATAAAGTTGCTGATGTGCTTTTGCACAGGGCATGAATGCTGTGATGACAATGTTAAGTATTAGGCTGGAGCACCTAGTGAGGTTTGGTTTGTTACAATGCTAAAACAACAACCTGGATGCAAGATTATCGAGGGCTGAAGATGGGGGGATGAAACTGCATTTTTGGCAATCAAAACACTGAAAAATTATAGTAAGAGTAAAAGGGCACTCCAGAGATTTGGCCCATGAAGGTCAGTTTAGTCATCACGAGAACCATTACTCTGCCTATGAAAACAGCTGTACAACGAATGTTGTGCCTGTGGAGGTTCCTAAAATCTAAGCTCAAGACTTCTCGCAACACAGAGCTTGTATTATAAACTGTGATCATGAGGTTTGAAAGATAGGGGCATTTAACAGGCAGGAAAGGTAATAACAAACATAAATCATTGGTGCCATAGTGGAAGCAGTCATTTCTGTACTTGGATTACAAGGTTTGTTAAAAAGTGTATCATCCAACATGATGAAGTAAGAATTTGTGACATTTTTGATAACTTGAGGAGAATAGTGCTGAATCTGACCTGCAGAAATGACAAGTTTACCTTGAGGTAACATTAAGTGTGCTGTGCATGCAAAACATCAGCAAGTTATTTAGCTGATATTCTATGAAGGATCAAGCGAAATTCATATTTTTGCAGTGCTGTTTTAAGTTCAGCTTTAAGGGCTTCTTCAGTTACAGCTGAATGTTCATGGTTTAGGTCTGATGGTTAAATACCTTCAATGTCAAGCTACTCGAGTGATGGGTCCCACAATCACAAGCCAAATGACCAAGTTGCATTATTAATGTGTTAATGTGGTCAGAAGAGGCTAGATCCTTAAATATTAAGTTAAATCTTTTTTAAGGCAATATTCTTCAAATTAGTTTTAATAGTGGGGCTGAGTCATATTAAATACACATATGTCTTCATTGCCCATTAAACAAGCTATTTAAAATGATTCAAAAAGGGGTGTGAAAGGAGTTGATAAGTGGATTACAATCTGGATTTAGACTTGATAAAAAGTTAGAAACCCTCAACTCTATCAGCAGGCTAAAACACAATTACTGTAAAAAAGCCATAGAATGGGCTTTGGACAGTGTCCACTGGAGCTACTACCAAAAATAATGGATGTCATTGTCAGTTTATTTACTGAGCCCAGCACTAATGGGCCATACTGATATCTCAACAACAATCAGATGGCAGGACATTTTGTACAGATATTCACTGTCTCCATAAGATGAACCCCATGGAATCTGTTGATAACCAAACTTTCTCTCTATAAGGTCAACATTTGTGGTCATACAGCTGCAGCTATACTGTTAAGTGCTAACAAACATGCTAATGGGCTATACTAAAATGGTGAATGTGGTAAACATGATAGCCCACCTGCTAAACACAAGCATGTTGGCATTATCAATGCGAAACATGTTTTATTTAGTTTAAACCGTAACTGTGTTTAAGTACAGCAGATAATGCATCTACATCATGGCTGCACACTTGTCTTAAAAATGAAGTAAATCATATTCACCTTATCTTCATGGCTAGAACCTACCAGTAGTAATTAAAAATATCTTGTGTAATTTGAATACACTGTTTTAATGAACTTTATTGCTGTGGAATCACTGTTTCCATTCCCAAAAGGTCTTATTGTTGTAGTGTACCGAGTCCACAGCTGCAGCAGGAGTGGTGCAAACACATTCACATGCGTTATTAAGCTTGTCAATCAGCTGCCAAATCACCCCAACCCTCAGATCCAGTCATCCAGCCAGCCGTGTAGGCGGGCAGTCAGTCGACCGGGCCAGACGAGGGAACAGCTGGCCGCCACTTTCAACTCACCGAGGCTACCTGGCTTGGCAGCAACTGCTAGTGACAGATATATCTCTGCCAAATGCCGCATGTGGCTAGACAGATGGACAGGCTGTACCCAGAGAGTGAGGTGAAGGAAGGGATCGGCCACGCAAACTGCAGTTTCAAGAGGTCAGCCACAACAAACCTTTGGCTGAGTGTCCTTAAAAGCCTCACAATCATCTCTTCATCACCCCAGTGGAGCTGGGGGGATGAGGGTGGAAAGGTTTAATGCTGCTAATAAGGCCCGGGGAGACAGGTGACATCATCCTGTAGATCGACTGGTGACACAGCCACCCAAAAATGAGCGGAAGAGGGGCAGAATTATTCCACTGACATTATTCCAGGATTATTTTAACAGTCAAGCAGTCAGGGAGAGAGGGGCCAGATTGATTATTTTAATATTTAAAGCAGTCGCTTGCGTGTGTATGTACTATGTGTGCCTCTACCTGTGAACCAGAGTGTGCGTGCATACATCTGAGAATGATTGACTGAAAAGGAGAGAGTTATCAAGTCAAACTCTGCGTGATTTCAGCACCCACTCTGATTTCCTCATCATGAGCCAATGTCAGTGTCACCATCAGGTAGAAAAGCAGTGATCACATGGCTGGATAGAGGTGAAAGCAATCAATAGTAGACTTCAGGGGGCAGGCAGGAAGCGCCACAGCAGCCATCTCAGCCCTCATCATCAGGCTGCACACATACAGCCCTCTGGGACATTGCATATGAGTCGAGATTCAGCTACATAGACTCAAACAGTCAGTCACAGTGTCAAAGCTTTCTGATCTTTGCATTAGGCCTTCATCTGACGCTATACATCATCCCTTGTAAAACATTTACTGTGGCAACTGAGGTTAAACATGAAGGTTGAAAACAGAAATACACTGGAAAGACTCAACAACATGGATCTCCTAATGCCCACGATGTCTCCCTATGCCCTTTCCATACTATAGACCAAGACCATGCACCTTAGCTATTAGGCCTCTGGGGAGGTCAAAACAGTTAAAAGACCTTAATTTAAGTACTCACAGTTTTTCCAGGGCAGCCAAGCCATGGAAGGAGCCATTCCTTAGCAGGGAGATCTTGTTGTTATTCAGGTTTCTGTTAAGAGGCAAAAGAAGATATGAGGGAGAGAAGATGAGGTGAGAATACAGAATGAGTGAAGGGAGGTACATTTGTAAATATCACAAAAATAGAGCTGGAGGAAATTACTTATTGAAATGGCTGATAAATTGTTTATCCTCCGACTGTCAATATGTTGGCAAGAGATAAGGATTTATGTCTGATGAGATTGCGGCTGTAAATTACTCATCCCGGCCACGTTTCTGTCTTGTTTATGGCTGCTTGTAGTTAAGATGGGTAATGATCCACTCTGTTCCTCCACTCCTCCATGTCAAAACAGAAGCTTAAGGAAATGCTGGTTCAGCACAACTCAATCATCCATTTCTCACATCACAACAGCTAATACGTCGATGAAACACACCGCAGGGATCTTAAAGTGATGAATTAATATTCACTCCTGATTCATCGCCTCCATTTTGATTATTTTGGTGACAGTTGTCACTATGTTTCCTTTTTGTAGATGAATTATGTCCGTGCTGAATGGCAAAATGGGAAAGTAAGTATATCTTCTTCAAGTGATATATTTGTATGACAAAAATTTTAAAAAAAGCAGTCTTCCAAGAGGACTGGCTGGCACACACACATCTTACTTGACACCCTAAGTCTTGCACACACTCTCCCTCAAACCTTCACAGAGTAAAAAAAAAAAAATACCAGTGTATAAACTCACAGACGTACATGAGATATATTATTTTATGTTGAGGTCTTTTTGTTGATAGTAATTATTCTCTAGTCCCTGCTACCTTAATCCTCACTACTTCTTACTTTAACCTTGAACCTAACCCCCAAAACTCTAAATCTTGTAGAAATGAGGAAAACATTTTAACTTAAAAAGAGATTTCGCTGATTGTCAATGTTTTATCAATGAATGTCAGTGAATTTTACTCTGTATTACTATGTGAAGAGCACTTTATAACAAAAAGACGTCACTTTGGTCACTCAGTGGACAATGGAAAAAAGCTGAATTTCAAGCAGACCAGCATGATGCCCGAAGCATTAAACAGTGACCAGCGGCATTTCATTACAGCATGGTGATATGTTAGACCACCTACGGCCCACTATAATATAGACTATTCTAGACACAGAATCACTGCTAGGGGAGCAGAGCTAAAGTGTGAACATCGAACAAATCACAGCAGAAAGAACTACATATTTGGTCACAAGAATGTATGAACTGTTTTTCTGCATAATTTACAAGCTTGCTTACTTATACTCTTGGGGGAAAGTACCTCCCTCTCTCTCTCTCTCTCTCTCTCTCCCTCTCTCTCCTGAGTGATAACAGTTGTCTTGGCAGGAAAAGCAGGATTGAAGACAGGAAGTGCCCTCTCACTGAAAGGCCAGGATGGACACAAACTTGTGTCAGCAGATTCATGTCAACATCCAAGACTGAATTTATATTTCTGCCCCAAAATCAACCTTTTGAGAAAAGCATGTCTCAATAAATTTCCAAATGAAACATTGTTACTTAAACAGAATGGGGGTAAAGGTGCACAACAAAGTCAGTAAAGCTTAAGACACACGCAATACACAGAGAAAATAGGTATAATAGTATTAGAAGAGATCATAGACTGTGCCTATCGGGCATTTTGCTGTTGCACACAGCTCAGTTTATAGTGGCAACTCTGTCAACAGTTGACTTCTTAATAGCTTGAGCTGATTTGTTTTAATACAAGACACCTGTAAATGGTGCATTGAATAGGCATATGATGCCGACCTGCAGGATTTAAAGCTAAAAGAGATTAAAGCTACTGTACATATGGCTATTTAAAGTATAATTGCTATTGGACCATCGCCCTTTTGGGCAGTGCTTTGTGAATGCTCAACTAAACACATATGAGCTTGTATAACTCAGTGTGTGATATTAAACTGCTTTTTTTTTTTTTTTCAACCAATCAATCAGAATACCTTAGCTGAATGGGTCTGGACTTTGTAGATTTACAGGCAGCCATTTAGGGAGGCAAAAGTGAGTAAGCAAAAATTCATATGGATTTTTATTATGGTTGATCCAGACATCAATATCTCACTGGGGTTCTGTCAGTTGGGCTACACCTTGACACAAAGCTCTCCAAGCGCAGAAAATTGCAGCAGATATAAGTCAGCATGGAGTCAGCGAGACATGGTGAGAAACTGCTTGGAAAACTAAACGGGTCAATTTTAGAATATTTCACACAGATTTATTGGAAAATAACCAAAGCCATCATAATGGTTTCAGTTTCAGAGGCCAAGTACAGTTTTTTCTTTCTATTCCTCACCCTTTACTCTAAACACTAACACCTTAAGTTCTAAGAAACCACAGCAGCTCCCCCCTCCACCCAATACACACACAGTATGGATAGAGTGAAGTGAAGGTAGTCAGCACTGAGATCATGGGATACCAATGGTGTCCCTGTGTTTTGTCCCATGTCTCTCTTCTCTTCCCCAGACCGTTACACCTCCCTCTGCGGACAGACGTCCCACTCGGGGACAGGCAGCCTGTGTTTGTGCAAACTCAAGCGTATCCTGTGCTGGGCTCTCCAGCGTGCATGTGTGTGAATCTGCCTGTCGACCCCTGCATGCCTATCTCAGGAATCTGCGTAACGTCCAGGAAATCACAGGAAAAACACAATTGAGTATTATGTAAACAGTTCATGACAAACTTCTGGAGCAACCACCCAGGTCTCTATTTACATTATCAATTATGTTCTTTGTAAATGAGTTGTTTTCAATGAGGGAGGGGTGCACTGACTTCGTATTGTCTCTGTGGGATGAAGCAAATGGTCTACGTCATTGCTAAATGTGTTCCACTGTGACCCACAGCCAGATGTGTTTAGTATATTTAGTAAATGCTGCACTTTCAAATTTTCCCTTACGGCATTGAGGACTTTGTGTGGGAATTTGGCATTTTGTGAGCTCAAAACTAAAAGGGTGATAGTGTTGTATCACTCAATCTTTCCACTTCCCATAGTATCAGATCAACATTTTTAAAACTCAAGAAAAAGTGGACTTTTATTAAAGGAATATGAAAACTCATCTTGTTTTTAAAGTTAGAAAAATCTCACTACAGCTGTCAATCAACCACTTAGTCATCAACAGGACATATGTGTTATTACTTTAATAAGCAGTAGACATTTGTTAGGGAAATGTTTTGGTCTTATAAGACAGTAAACTATTATACACTTTTCAGGGAGTGTTCTTGGGGAATTATAAGGGCTTCCCAGTGCCCTCTGTGCAGTTACAATAGACGCATTTCATTATTTTTTGACAATTTCAAGACAAAGTAATTAAGTGATTATTTAGCAATGAACATCATTTATAGCTGCAGGCCTAAATCTCATCATTTCAAAGTTACCGTAAGGTTTGCTGTGAGGATACATTAGGAGTGAGTATGTACAGTGAGCCAGATCCATATCAACAGGCGCTCTTCCTCTATGCCTCAGCTGGGAGATTTATGTGAGGTCCAGCTGAAAAGTCACCGTTCTAGAAACTAGCATACCCTGCACTGGAGATCTCCAGCTATATTATTACTGGAGAACAGAAACAAAAATAGCTTTGACGGCCACCATCCAACACACTAATCATGAGGACCAAGTGGAGTAAAGATCATAATGTGAACTATTACAAACATTTGGATCCACTGTGCTCAAGGTTTTTAGCCACATCTCTCCAAACAGCCAAACCCTGTTATTTTAGAGGATCAGGTTACTAGGCAGTGCTTACCATAATAACACACTTCATATCAACTAACATTGACCTTGGAGGGGAAACAGACATTGCATCAGGGATTACCTACAGATGCTCATATTAACAGTCTCACATGTTCTCTAGGTGACAATGCCTTAGACGCCACCCTTCTTAACACACTACACTGAAAAAAAGGGTATTAATTGTAGTGGTACACATAAAAGTGTTTTCACTTGATTTTAAAGGTGCAATATGCAAAAGGTGAAGGATTTAGCAGCATCTAGTGGTGCCCCAGGCGCCAGAGAGGGTATGGTGGCATCACCTTTAAAACAAAATGTGAGTCCCTTTCTAGAGCCAGTGGTTGGCTAGTCTCTCCTGAGCTACTTTAGAAGCATTGCAGTGCAACATGAAAGAAGACCAAATTGTTCTGCACTGGGACTAGAGGTTGAAGTAAACACAAAAAATACAGTGCAAAGGCTATACCTGTTGTCAGATCTAATTCTGCTCATCTCGTATCCAGGTTGTAGCAACAGGTTGTAAAGAGCTGCTCTCTCTGCTAACAAAAGATGTTAACAGGCCTCGCGTTAGGAAACACCAGGCAACATGGGCAAGCAGGTTTGCTAGTTTACTTTAAAGAAAAGGCAAACAGGGTTAACATGAGGCAAAGTCAGGACAGACAGGGAGAGAGGACTGGCAAGCAATCAAAGCTGAGTCAGAACAGATTAGACAAAAGGCAGATTCCAAATAAACTAGGTTGAAATATCCAAAACAGACCAGGTATGGCTGAAACACTAGAACCAGGAAGCACAATACAAGAAAAATGCATATACTGGTGGACTGGTAAGGAAATGAGGAGCAGGTGTGCAGGGTAGAGTCAGGTGATCAGGACCAGTGAAAGGTCCAGACACATCTAGAGGCTGGAGGGGAAATAACATTAGAAACACCAAAATACACAGGGCTGGGGCAGGAACTGTGATACGCCAACCCCTTTCCTGAAGAGGCATTAAGCTAGCATTTTGGTATTCTTCTTGACAAAATAATGGGCAATGGATATTTAACATTCTATGGGGAGCATACTGTATTTAAATACCCTTTTATAAGGATTTTTGTGAAAATGATTTTCCTAAATCATTATTTGGCTGGATGCGCAAGAGAATTTCACGTCTTCACCTACACATCATATCAAATAACATAACACTGACAACATATACGCTATGAGCTGACATATGTCGAGGCTTCTGTATATAGGCATAACACTGTGCCTGTACACACAGACAGGCACGCGAACACTGATAAAGTGCTGCCAAGACTCCTGTGAGACAGGCAGGGGAGCTAATACGCTTCCCACTGTGAACAGAAGCAGCACACATTGGGGTTTTAATCATCTTGTTTTACAGTGACTCAGAAAACAGGGAAAAGGCTACAGGCATCTAAATCTGCTGTCTCAAATTTATGACCCTTTAAGTAAGTTTAGTATTTACTCAGCAGTGTAGGGAGGAGGCAGGGATAGCAGAGCAGAGAAGTATTCTTGGCAAACACTGTATTTATCTTTACCTAATATTTTTAGATGGTCTGGGTTTCGACACATTCTTGGTTTTTTAAGGCTATAGCACAATTTACAGGCTTCTCTCTCCCGCAGTGGTCATGAACTCTGGATCAGTGAATCATAATTGTCTAAAACAAAACTGATCAGCTGTTCCTTCAAAGCATGTCACATTGGAATGGTGGTTATCAAACTTCTCAGGCAGCCGGTCTGAACGCCATTGGCAATGTACAATCTGAGTGATTTATAAATACATATACATAGAAGCATTAACCCTTTGCTGGTAAAGAGATCGATCAGTGTCTACTTATTAAGGAGAGTGGCAGTTTCTAACATTTAGCAATATTACAGCTTGGCCTTCATCTCATGTTCCTTGAACACACAGATAACACAAGGGCAAAAGTTCTTACTTCTAGCTATCGCAGAGGGGAAATGCATGGGATCTGAATGTATTACACCCTCTGTGTCCCAGACAACTAATACTGGAGAGTGCACTCATCTAAGGATGAACCTTTTTGCTTTTTTTAAACCTTCAGTATCAGTGAAGATAAGCATGAGAGAAGCCAAACGAGGGTCCAAGACAGAAAAGGGGATTGACATGACTCCGTGCAGCTTGAGACGTTGGATATGACATTCTTCATCAGGGTCACTTTGGTCATGTCACATTAAGATTAACAGTCAGCTCTCTATGTATACGTGTGACATATCATTTAAGGCTTTTACTCTCTGAACGTCTCGATGCTGTGCACGCTCCCAGGGTTTGTCGGTGAGGCAACGCACAGCAGAATATGGACAGGCTGTGGTGTGCATGCCAATGAAATATTTATGTAGAAGTACTCAGACCTTTGAAGAGGGGAGAGCACAAACAGCACCTCTTCAGATGAGAAAAAAGCCCCCAAGGAATACCAGCGAGGGAAAATAAGAGCAAGAGAGTGAAGAAAAAAGGAGAGAGGAGCATCCAAAATTATTTTTGGAGCAATACAAAAAATAAAATAAAATGACAGAACGTAGAAAGCCATTTTAGGAAAATAAGAATATAAACTATGCTCTCACATGCCACATTTGTAGATGAGGGTACACACAGATCAATATAAACCTCTGGGCCCCATTGCCATACTACAGAATAAAATCACAGACTGTCAACCTACAGCACAATATTTAAGATCCACCAGCTTTTCTACAGCCGTGCTTCCTGTGGTGTCTCATAGGACTTTCTTTACACCTTTAGTAGCTGATTAAAGCTGATAAATGAAAAAAAATGCATCTCTCCTGCAGCACTGCAACAATTAGGTAAACTAAAAAAATATCAAAATAATTGAGGGATTAAAGCTAACAATCATCAAATGACCATAATGTCAATGACTTCAACTAATACAAGTTTTTATCAAAAGATTAAATCCAAATCAGGTGTCAGTGTTTACATTGTTGTTTGTTTGTGGTACTAAATGGACTGTGATTGCAGCACAAGCTAATGCTCCTGACATTTTGTGGGTCTGTGACATTTACACTATTGTAAAAAAAAAAGGTAAAGTAAAGTCATTTTAAACCCCCACACACTGGGCTCCGCTCAGCAGGTAAGAATAAACAGTCAGAATAATATGCAAATACTATGTGACCCAGGTCTGGTTGCAACACAATAGCTCAGCAAGAGGGGAACACCAGCAGTTGTAATACAAACTTTATAACTTTGCAGTTATGTAAGTGCACAGCGTGTATTTTGTTGCATGCAGCTTCCAGCGGTGAAGAGGCTCCGAGGTGCAGTTACAATCAGCTGGGACTATGTGACAAGCACCTCCCCATCCAGACAATCATTCTGTAGCATCTCAGTCAGCATCACTCTCACCTATGAAGTGACTTCTTACTGAGCACTTCCCATACCCACTCTCCCAGCATCCTCTCTGTCACTCTGTCTATTACTCAGATGGCTCATTCACTGCCTCTCCATGCCTATCTCCCATCTTCGCTCCGTCCCCTTGTCTCTTGCACAATATGTCCCTCGCAGTCCATCGTCCTGTTACACCAGTGCCTGAGACAGGTGTCAGCTACAATCCCAGCTGCTGCTCTCTGCAAAGACACAGTGCCTCTGTTTCTCGGCCGGGTTGAAACGGTTACACCAGATAGGTCCCAAGGTCAACAGAGCTGTCAGGCCGAGCACTAAACTACTCAACCTCCCCCACCCCCCACCAGAACATGGAAGGTGTTAATCGGGGGCGCTGCACAACACACACACACATTTCATACACTTCATTTTCATCTCTCTTATTTGTGCTGATGATCTTTCATTTGCTTGTTAATTTTTTTTTTCTGCCATGTTATTGCAGGGTTTGCTCCTTATAAATGTTTTATAGCTACAGTAATAAAAGGTAAAAAGAAAAAAGCAATCGGATCTGGGTTAGTACCAGAAGGTGACACGCTGTGCTTTAGCTGTCATTAAGTAGATCATCATCCACATAAGGGAGGTGAGAACAGGAGAAAATCAAGAGAGCATGTGAGATGACATACAGGAGATCTCTCTGTCAGTCAACTGGGGGAGATCGGTATGTGCATACTTCCCTTGGTATATCTGTTTATTTGCACAGCACATCTAAACAAAAGGGAGAGCAGGGAGGCCATTTCAGCGTCACAAAGGTCACGTTTCCTAACGCAGGAAAACTACTTCCTGGCCAGCTACATCTTGGCTTTAGGATATCAGACTGACTGAGACTTATTTGTACTGGTCTAATTTAACACAGCATACACAGTATCTTATTTCTCAGGTGCACTGATATCTGTGAGAGCATCAGTGTCAGTTTGATACCTACTGTATGTTTTTAAGGAAGATGTCAAGTCTTAGTGTTATTTATGCATGTCGACCAATTTAAAAATCAAACTTCGTTACATGCTGCAACCTATAAAACATCACCACTTTGACGAATGCTGAAAACAAAACAAGGCCTTTAAGCAATCTCCACTTAAAGGAACAAAAGCACCGCTGCCTACACGGAAGCAAACACCACTCCAAATAAATTGCAGTAAGCAAAGTGCTACCATTAATCAACGATGCTCGTAGTTCAGAATGAGTGGTCGGCCGTAACTTGTCAAGGGCCTTTACATTTAGTATTTGCTTTTATGCTCTGAAGGCACACCTCAAGTTTCCAAGAATAAAACAGTCTATTAATCCAGCAGTCAATCTGAGCACCTGCAGAAAGAGAGCTGGAACGTGTGGGGAAAGTTATCAACCCCTCAACTGTTTGAAGTGCTATTTCATCTACAAGAGAGGCGCAGATGAATACTAAGGAAGGTTTCCCAACGTCCCCTGTATTGAAGTGCAAAATCTATGTTCGAATAACTTTGAAGGCGATGCAATATCCCTAAAGAGTGATGTTAAAGGTGAAAGATTTATGCAGATGTGGCAAGTACAACAACACAACACAGGTGAAGGCCTGAATGTGGCTTACAAAGGGACAGTGGTTCTAAAATGTGGGAAGCACAATGGAGAATAGTTTTCTTTGACACTGTTCAAATCAGGAATTGAGCACTAAGTTACAGTAGAAGGACTTTGCTGCTGACAACCATCTTGCAGCATGGCAGAAAATGATACAAATGATCTATTCATCGCTGGACTGTATGGAAACAAGCAGCGGGTTCCTCAATAGCAACGCACCATGAATATGTCCTTTTGAAGCTGCATCCTACAACACATAGTGTGAATATGTATGTGGATGGCTGTGTTTTGTTGTGATTCTTGTCTCTGAGCTTTCTGTAATCAGGTTTTCTTGTAAAAAGAATGAAATTACCTAATTAAATAAAAGTTATTATGCTCATTTTTTATCAATAAATCTGTGGATTTTTTGTTTAATGAATCCTAAGTTCTAATAGTACGAGGTGATACTATGCTTTCCGACATCTTTGTGTTTTCAAATCAAAGATTCCCTTTAGAAACAATAAATATCCACTTTTAAGTAGCTGGAATTAGAAAATAATCCAAATTTTGTTTTAACTAGTTTTCGATTCTATGGAATAATCTATTTTAAATACATTATTAATTGTCTACTGTAAAAGCCATCTATTTAGTGGTGCTTTATTTTGAAAGAGGCAGACAACACAAACATCTCCGTTTTTTTTCCAGTATTTCTATAATATCACTTTCTATGATTGAATCAGGGATGAGTTTACTGGTATACTATACTAAAATATGGTCTACTACTAAACATTGTGAAATCAATTTCTGACGCTCACTGCTCTTTCACCACACATTCAGGTCCCTAACTGGGATTTAAGGAGCTCTAGGGCCCCTTCGGAGACATCCAGGTTAGATCTGTGTCAACACTGAATGAAAATATCCTGAATGTGCTTAGGGACACGTGTTGGGGGGGCCCTTATATGCGTATATTTTGGGTGCTCTCAGCGTCAGTGTGTGAAACTGCCAAGTTACTCACAGGGAGACTGTCCTGTTGGGTAAGAAGCTGGGATGCAGCGTGTCCATGAGGTCCACATCATCACACACCACTTTGACTCGGACGTGCTGCCTGCTCAGCTCCTTGGATCTCTCAGCCGAGCAGTGACAGCTGTCAACGATCAGGTCCGGACAGTTTCTGTTGCTCAGACTCGACTCCCACAGCCCGACTATGACGCACAGCAAACTCAGCGCTCTCATGGTGGACCGAGACTGTTTAAAGTACACGCTTCTTTCAAGTCATGTCCTCCCTGCTTCTGTGACAAGTGTGGATCATTTGACGTTGTCTTCCGCTGCGATGGAGTAGTTCACAGCAAAGTGATCGAGCTGCAGCCCGAATCTCCTGCCCCGGCGCTCACCTGCTGCGTCCCCAACAGTTCTAAACTTTCACCTAACTTTAAGTTAAACTCAAGTTTAACATCGGTGGGTGGGAAACGATGAATCGTTGCTTTTTTCTTTCATTGTACGTTCTCCCACGCTGTCTCCTGTACTGTGCCATGCGTGGAGGAAACTTCCAGCGGCGCGCTCTCTGAGTCCAGATAAACTTCACGGCGACACATCCTCTGCAAGGGCTTGCATAAAGCGAGTAAATGTCTGTGGGGTAAATGTTTCCCTCAGGGCCCAGTTAAAATGCTTCCCCGTTTGGAGCTACTGCACGCAGTGCTGTCATTCACTCTCACCATGAACTTCTTGCACATTTGGACTTGTTGCGCATGTAGTGTCCAGAAAGTCCCTCCCCGCTGAGACCTGACAGGCTCCAGCGTGGGCTTCTGTACTTATCCCAGATAGCTACACGAGGACGCTGACAATAATTTAGTAAAGTCTTATTCCAGTAAATCACAACTGAGTAGATACTTTCCTTTATTCCTTTGGCATAACTGTGAATCTCTTAGGTAGCAAAATGCAAGTGTAGTCAGTCTTCTGGCCCAAACAGTAACAAGCAGATAAAACAATACTGACAATTAACCATTTCTCTACTGTTCCGTCTCCAGGGGCCCCTGCAGGTCCCTGGGCCCCGCTGTGTAATCTGCAGCAGAGTTGGCCACATGTGTGTCAGTAATAATTTCTGGAACACAAACATTTATGCTGCATGATGAGAAGTGTTGCTGTTTTATTCTGTTAATTTACTTACATTTTCTGGGGCCTGTACACAAAGTGAAAATGAGCTAAATCTTGACTCACTTCTGAATCACCAGAACACATTAGCTTAACTGTGTCCAGACTTCTCTTTTCCTTCTATCCTCCCATAAGTATATGTATAGGCTAATATAAATAATCAAACTGACATTTTGTGTTTTTAAAGTCTGAGAAAAAAAACAACATTGCAGTGTGTTAATTTGTCAGGATCCATGTTGCTCTGCTTTGAATAGCTGGAAGGAGAAGCTTCTTTACAGGGTCTTTAGAAGCAAAGGACTCATTTGTAAACCTGACATTCATTTAAATGATGCCAATAAGTGACAAATATGAGTTGGACACAATAACTTCATGGTGGGCTCACAGAAACAATTAATTACTTTCTACTTAACCTATATTAAAAAATGTTCTAAAAAAGTGTTTCAGTTGTTTTACAAATGTCTTCACAAAATGTATAGCTTTCATTAACACTGTTCTGTAAAGCCATTCCAACATAGCACTTGATGCCTCTTGACGCAATAAATAGTCAATGTGGATGAACAGTTTGGACAGCCCACACAATGTTTGCAGTGATGTCAATCATGTCTCTCAATGGTGGATCATCTGTACAGAGCGTTTGGCCCTAGGGAGGATGAAGCTGAGACAGCTGGCTGGTTGGGCTCCCCCTGGCTGGGGCGAGGTGCTTCCCATGTGCATATTGTATATGTGTGTGTGTGTGTGTGAGTGCACTGCACCCCAAGCCAAATTCCTTCCTCATTATCCACATTGTCTCCGACGCAGAGCACAAAGGAGGATTTGAGGCCGCTCCCACTGACCCTGCAAGCAGTTCCCTACTCCTCTGTCTGACAGACAAACATGGACACCAGTCTCCCTACAGGAGCATTCTGCACAAGGGCACGACACATCCCTCCCCTCTGTGCTCATCCACATATGGAGGACTTATTCTCTCCATATTGTGCTCCCACAGTGCCCTTTCGGACTGTCACTCACCCTTGTTTACACAGATGTATATTTATCACGTGCCTGTTAGTGCATAGGAGGATCTTTCCCCTGAGAAGAGAATAGGAAAGTCACCTGGTGTAGCTGACATCATATTTCAGGCCATCCATCTTTAATGGAGCCTGCAGAAACATTTCCTTGAATGCGAGCCACAGCTGTTCACCAAGCTACTTTATGCTCTTAATGGAAACCAGATCCATGCACATGTATTTGCACTATAAAGGTTTACTTTCTGGCAGGAACTGTATTTTCACACCAACAAAGCCTCTTGTATGGGATCACTAATCAGTACGAGCAGCATTATTTGAACTGTAAAATAGTTTACAGTTAAACCTTATCATTAAAGCAACTGCAGATCATGGAGTTAAAGACTCATTAGTGCACAATGGAGAGATGGAGTCAATAGTAGTGAAGCAATGCAAACAGTCTTCCTCTGCAGAGCATGTTCTCATGTTTTCCTCTTTCACGTTTGTGTTCACAGCTCTCCATTATTACCTTGTGACAGAGATGAATAGGCCATGGCCTGCAGCAATCACAGTCCTCACTAAATATTTACCTGCTCCACTTGAAGAGGCCAGGGTACAGCTAGATGACAGACTCTCATTATTACTCCATGACTTCTGGGATGAAAGCTCACAGCATTTTAACTTATTCTGATTTTATGGAGTTCCCACCATGTTGTTGATATACTGCAAAAGAAGGTAAGAGCTGTTGTTTTGGCCTTTAGCAAGTCTGACAGGTCTTATTTTTTTGTTTGGTTTTTTTTGGTTTCATTGTACAATCACTAATAAAAGTTTTACCTGTAGGGTGTGAAAAGGTAAAACAATAGTACCATAATGCTTCTTCAATGTTTTAGATTGGCAAAAAAAAAAAAAAAAAGGTCAGCCAAGGTTGTAAAAACCTGTGTGCAAATTTAAAGCACAGGAATGTGTGTTTATTTATTTCATTCAGTCATTTAACTGTTTAAATCCTACACCTCCCAAATGTCATTTTAAAGTCTACACTTACAGAATTTAAGGGGGAAGATATACTAAATTTAAAAAAAATATTACTAATATTTTTTGTCTAAAACTCAATTTTAAAGCTGTACATTTGTATTTACAATGGATCAGATATTTCATGGCGACCTAACTCTGCTCTTCCCCTTAGCTCTATAAAATATTTTAACATCTGTCTACTGATTAATTTGGTTTTATCTCCCCCAACTTTATTATGTTGGTTTTGTCTCACTGTCCTCATTTGCATCAATTTCAGGCGTTAGTTAGCAAAAATTCTCTATACTACCTGCTGAGAACGAGTAAACAACTAGCTGGTGAACACAGTGGAGCATTTAGCAACTAAAAAGACAAATATTCTCTTCAGGAGTTGGTGGAGAGCAAAGCAGAGCTAAATGGAGCAAATACAGTCCTTGCACAAATACTGTACAATGAGGATTCATTCTAAATGAACGGCAATTTTGCTCCTTATCTGCTGGATGTGTATAGAGACTGTTTACCAGCATATTTAGCATTTCTTCTTTTTAAGGGGCTGTTAAGGCCAGTGCTAGGTTTACAGCTTCTCCCTTAGTGATTAAAGAAATGTCAGGCTTTAAGATGTGTAAAAATTTATATTAGAATCAGACAAATGTGTCTTTGTCATGTCTAAAGTAAATGTATTTGATATGTACACAACAGCAACTTGCTGCTCATGGGGGCTGTAAAGGGGGGAAAGTTAGGAATAAGTTAGGAATAGCAGGCTCCCATGAAACATATACAAACAATATATATGGGACCCATCCATCCATCCATCTTCTATACCCGCTTTTTCCTGAAAGCCTGGGTCACAGGGATCAGCTGGAGCCTATCCCAGCTCTCTTTGGGTGAAAGACAGGGGTACACCCTGGACAGGTCACCAGTCCATCACAGGGCCACATAGAGACAAACAAAGACAGACAACCTCACACACTCACACTCACTCCTATGGGCAATTTAGATTCTATGGGACCCATATATATTATATTCTGACTTTTATTATGAGGCATAAAATCTCTCGCAGTGCATCAGTTGCTGTTTTTCACATATCGAACCCCTTAATTTAAATAGTGAATACAGTATTTTCTGTCCAAATATCAGAAGGGCAGGGCACAATAGTCTGCATGAGTCAAATATAGCTCTAGGCATTTGATCAGTACATACATGCAATCCTTCTTTTCCAGCATATTAACATGTGCTTGTGGAAGTTTGATGAAATGCGAGTGGGCACTGGGCACCAGTGACATGTATTGCTACGACACTGTCAACAACAACATGAGCCTGTGGCTTTTAACCAGCTTAAAACCCAGAAGATTTTGGTCAACAGCCGTCAGGTCACATCAATTTACATTGATTTAGGAAGTGCTTAAAAAAAAAAGAATAGATAAAATTGGAGATTAACTGAAGTCTGTGAGTGACCAGCTGATGCTGCCAAGTTCAAAAATGTGATAATGCTAATTCCAATAAAAGAGCAACAAGTACGACAGCGACACAGTACAAAGGTCTAATTACATGTTAGTTGCTGGACAATCTGGGCTCCTTTCCTCAGGCCTGGGATGAATTTACTATCAATAAACTAAGGCTCACTATAATAAGGTGCCACGAGGATTTCGGAAACCAGTGCTACTTTTAAACTTGAGAATGGAGGACAGTGTGGTGTGAGCTGGCGTGTTACTGTTCCCCCAGCAGCAGGGTGGACCCACTGACCACCAACCACCAGAGCACTGCACAAGAACTTCAATAAAGGTTTGGAGCATTTATAATGATCTAAATAGAGACTACTGAAATTAATCTTCTCAAGGCCCCTTTATGAGAGCGTGGATTGCCCCTGCAGCTTCCTTCACTTTCCCTGGCCTGACAGCATAAGCACAGCATTATCACAAACCAGCTGCCAACAACGAGTTTGAACTGCAGCAGTCTTTTTCTCCATGTGCGCCACATGATAGCTTTTCTAACGAGGGAGGCTGCGGACAATAAGTTGAGTACATTAATTTGTACATGCTGTTTCCCTCAGGTCTCATAAATGTGCTCCATATAAACTCCGGTCTTGTTTCCACATCTCAGTACGATCATCGAGAAATTTCATCAACATACTCATTTGTCATTATTACACTGATGGAGATAGCTCTGTTTCCTTCTGCTGAGCCTCAACAGTAACACTGACACAAATAAAATCATCTGACATACTCTGAAGGTGTTTACTGTGGCTTTTATTTTGTTGTTTTGCTGGAGAGACAGAGGATATGTAGCCCAGCTCTGTCTCACTTTGGCGCAGCACTGAACTCGGCCTAATTCAGTATTCTGGACTCCAGCTATAATCCAGTCTGCGTGAGTGGGGAACCAATGAGGAAATGAAGAGCTGTGGAAAGAAGAAGGAGAAGGGCACTGCAAAAAAAAAAAAAAAAAAATCAAAAATCAAGTTTCAAGTCATTTTATAAAGTTTCCACAAAATAGGTTTTATAAAACATAACACTGAAAAACAATCTGCAAGTAGACTACACAAAATTCACTTTGTTTTGTAAGACAGAGAACAATTTTTCAAAATATATCACCCTGGTCAGTAGGTGTAAAGCCACGTCTTCCTGTGGCTTTTTCTCTTGATAAAGATTTCCGACTAACAGATTTGCTTTCATTGACATTTTTTTGTAGCAGTAAAAGAAAAACATCTCCCTGCTGCCCTTTACTTGGGTTATTCTTGGGTTGTGTGCAATTCTGTTTATTTCACAGAGCAGGGAAAGGGCATAATATGTACACGTATACACAAATACACAGAGAGAGAGAGAGAGAGAGAGAGAGAGAGAGAAACATGCACTAAACAGTCCCACTAGTGTGATCCAATCATGGTTATAAGAATTAAGTGACAAACACTGGGCCAGTGGGGTTTTATACACCGGCTCACTGGCTCTTCACTATTTATAGTGCAAACAATGAACAGGAAACAGAGAAGCAGAAACATGTTTAAAATGAGCATATATTACCGGAATCTTATTTTGAACTTATTTCAAACAAAGATCTATTGTGTGAAAGGATGAATCTAAAAACAGTCCTGAGGGGTGGCTTGCATGTGAACTTTGACCTCACTGGCTGTAAATTTAGAAAAGCAAGGGGTAACAGGCAGGGCTCCCACAGCCTGCCCTATCATGCCCATTTCTGTAGCATAATTGCTACTTGTTCTCAGTGGTGAGATAGGTCATCACAGAGTCAGAGCTGACACTCTCCCACAGCAGATATTTCACGCCTGTCGGTGGATCTCTCTTTATCTCTCTGCTTCCGTCTCTATTAAAAAGACACGCTCATTCTGGAGACGTCTTCTTCACAACTGCTGCTGAGAGAGGCTTACAGCTGGACACTTTGGTGCAAGTGTAGCAAGGCCCGAATTTATCCCTCCTCCAATACTGTTTGCATCTGGTGCGTCCTTCTTTCTTTAACCATCCTTAATTCATTGCAAATGCACTTATCCTTAACATGGTTTTCATACAGAAACATTTTTTTTTCTGTTTCCTGCCCGCATCAAAGAGGATGGTTATGAGGAAAACAAGAAAGCATATGTCACTCAACACAGGAACCTCCAGCTTAGCTGACCTAAGAGACATTGTCAAGAGAGCGAAGCATCTCTGGGCTTTGCAGTGACACATTCGCATGGACATTTCATGGTCTGGATGTGCTGGTGGCCTATTGCCCCACCTGTGTATGACCAGTGCTTTCACACTTCGGTGAACCTACCAGTCTGCCATCCAAACTGAACTCTGAGCTCCAAAGCTCTGTAATTGGTCAGAACCATTCATTTGGCTCATGCAGCTCTGCCTCCCCACAGAATGTTCCACCGCTGCTCTGCCACAGCAAAGGCTGAGAGAGTGCAGCGGGCTGTGGGCACAAGGAGGAGGTGGCTGGCATCGAAGAGAGAGCGTGTCCTCAAACACCAGAGGGTCATAGATGGAGCATTCTCAGATGAACCAAAACAGCAGCGCTCATTAAACCAAAGGTTTTTTGCAGTTTCAGATTCTGCAGCTAGAAAAGTGGAGTTGCTACCATACCTGCATTGTAGCCCCTGTTACCTCTTGGCATGATTATACAGTAACAGATGCAACAAATTATTGCACATATATCCAAAGTAGCACTATAAATCCAGTTACAGCACAGGATCTGGATTGGTCTGTCCCCTGGCTAATCCAGATCACTGCACTCAACATGCGTTGTGTATTTGGCAGCTGAATCCAGGTAAAAGTATGCTTGTGCACAGTTGTGAATAATTCATTTTGACTAGTTGAAGTACAAGCTGGATGAGATTTACAAATCCAGACAGTGTTACCGTGTCACCTGCAGAAAATTTACAGGAATCACTCTCCAGAACTTCTCGGTGACAGTCTAAACAATCTTGTTTCAGTACTTTTGGCAGGAAAATTTCCACCCATCTGGCTTCATGCTCATTTGCAGTTGCTATTGAGCCATATCTGAGACACAGGGCTGTATTCTGTTTTACTCTGTAATACAGAAACAAAAACAAACTAATCATTTTAGCCATTTATATATTTATATTTTGGTTTATGGTTCATTACAATCAATTGTCTTTGCTCGGTTAAATATAAATATAAAAACAAACAGGGTTTCAGGTAAATATATCTTTCAAGCAGTCTTGACTTAAATGTATAGATTTACAAAACTACGTGAGTGTAACAGATGAAGAATCAGGTAATTTATTAGCTGTATTACACAACTGTCATGAGGTAATAAAGATATCAGGCCTCCAAGTTTTTTTGGATGTGATAGGAGAGGGCCTCTGAGCAACTGCAGGATTTTTATGACCAGGATTTTGTTGGAATTACCACACACAGCACCCTTTCTCTGCCTTGAATAAGTTTTTAAATTTCATGTTGGAGGTTTTAAAGGAACATATTTTTGTAACATTGCATTTTCTGTACAGAAAGAATGGTAGCAATTCAGTCCTGTACTCAACAAGCAGGAAACCATTTGGTATTAATAAAGAAGGGAATGCAAGAGCTACTTCAAAAAATGGGTACTGATGTTTTTATAAAAACAGCCTCCTCAGTTTTTAAGTTTTTACAGCGGGAGAGGCCATGCACCTGATGGTGTGCAGTGATACTGCCCAAAGGCCAAGATCAGTAACGACAAAGTGAAGGGGTGTTGTCAGGCTGGCTGGCAAACTTCATAACCTGATTAGTTTAAATATATTGTAATACCAAATAGGGATAAGCCTGACTGCCTTTGAATAATCATCAGTCAACAGAATGTGTTCTTTGTTTTCTAGTCTTGAAGTTGTCTTGAAAAAAATGTAATTACTTACATTAATGTATTTGTTTTATAATAGTAGTTGTCTGTCATTTACTGATAGTATTTGTGTTAGTACTAATACAATATACTGTAATATTGAGTTGCCAAGATGTGATACACTTCTCTTTCTTTAGCTGTCTGTTTGTGTGTCACTGTGACAGAATGGTTAATACACATGGCTGGAATAAACTCCCAGGGGGCTCTGGGAAAAAAAACAAGTTGTGCCCCTGCTGACTTTCACTGCAGTTTATTTCTGGCCTCAGATCCCAGAAACCAATCAGTCTCTAGAGTGATTAAGTGATTTGTGAATTGACTACTTGACAGGAAAGTAAGGGCAACCATTTTAATAATTTGTTCACTGTTTAAACTTGTTTTCACCAAAAATGCCACAGATCCACTGGTATGAATGCGAAACATTTGATACAGTTATAGTTTCCAGTTTTATGTTATAGTAAATTGTGGGGTTTTGAGTTTTGACTGTTGGTCACACGAAAAGTGCAAGTTGAATATCTTCACCTATGCATTAGGTAATAATGGTTGACATATTTCCCATTTCCTGATTATTTTATACTGTACTGTAATCCAGCCTAGTTCCGCCAGCCTAGGCAGCAATATAAAACCAAAAGAAATACACAGCCAGTGTGCAATTACTGCTGTTTGTCCCGATTTTTAGCTCTACTTTGTAGTTTATACAAATTTATCCTGCTTTCATGGGTATTAGATTTCTGTGGCACAATTCTAGTTTGTATAGTAATTGGCAGAAAGTGAGATTCCAGTCTTAACTTGATTTTGACCAAATATCTGCTTTCTGTCTGTGTGTGGCAGTGTGTTCCTATGGAGAGCAGATTAACCCTGGTTAAAGTCAGCTCACCCCAAAGGGTTTCTCATGTTCACACATACTGTACTCTCCAGGGAGGTCTTGGAGGAAGATGGATGTAACTTGAAGCTCAGCACTAGAGTTCTCAAACCCCTGAGGCTGGCTAACCTCTGCTCCACCGTCCTCTGCTCCGCAAGGCCCTCGTGTGTGTTTTTTCACTCTCTTGTTCTTCTCTGATTTCCTAGGCTTATTGAGTCATGATTGCACACCGGCACTCAGTGACAGAGGATGTCAGTTGGCTGTCCGGCATTCGGGAGGCTCCAGCTGAATCAACAGTCTGTGTAAAGAGAAGAGCTCACTCAAACACACACAATCTCAGGATTTTGCTCTCTTTTGTATATGTACAGAAAAAAAGCTGTAAAAAAAATATGGCTCCACAACCAGACAAGGAGATATTTACTACCTCTTATTGACGTACTGGAAACATAATGACATCAGTAGCTGATGAAAGATCCTGGATGAGAAAACTTCTCTTTCTGGCTGCCTTTTTCCTCAGCAGACAGGCCCATGCATCTCTGTTACAAACTGCAGGAGTTAAAAAATATTAGCTCTTTTTCCTGTTCTCTTTTTGCCTCCTCATTCCATTCCCTTCCCTTTCACTCTCTCCAGTTCATGACACTGGAAACATGCCAAGAAAAATGTTGACCCTGATTCCCTGGCGTCAGTCGTGAAGCTGGTTCGGCAGGACCTCAGCTCTTGGCATAATCTGCACTGACCTATGGCTGGCTGTCAAGAGCCAACAGGTAGCATCCAGCATACCTAAAAAAAAATAGACAGAAATCTGTTTTAGGCTTCACAAAAGCTTTTTTCTGATTTAACTTTTAACTGAAAAAAAAACTTCTGCACTGTCCCTAAGTCTCCAAGGAGATGGTGGGATTTATCTTCAAAGGGTTTTGACATGTCTAATGTGCATGCTGGTCAGTTACTAAGGGGTCAAGCTATTCTCAGAACCCCCAGTGGAAAAAACCTAATTCAGCATCCGAAGACACCAAAATAGCACAACAGTCACCTTTCATTCAGGGAAATACACGAGGAAGGCATTAAAAAATAAATAGAGTGTTTTTATAACCATCTGGATTAAAATGAGAATAACCCTCGATAAATACTCCATTTGTGGTCAGTTGGTCACTGCTGTACCCTAGACTACTGCCTGGACTGGCACTGTGACATCATATCCTGTCATTGTGTTGAGAACGCAGAGCTGCACAGAGGAGAGCGTGGGCCAGTAACATCCCAATCAAGGCTGTCGCTGCCCTCAGTTCACCAAGAGAAAACAGAACTCACAATTAGAGGAAAACTGTAAGAAAAACAACTTTAGTCCAGACGTATGAGTCATAAGAGATAACAGCTAAACAACAGCCAGTTGCTTCTGTCATGGGTTGGTAAACACAGAAAAAAATATATTTTGACTATATGTCTAATTGCATCTGTTGACTGCCATTACTATGCCAAACCACATTTATCCTAATGCAGGCTGGAACACTGAAAGACTTTTCATCTTTATGCAAAAACTGTGAATATAAATGCCAGCGTCAGCCTGCTTTCAACAAGTTTGTGACATCAGGTAACTGAGCCCTTTATAAAGCAGTTTTAAATGCCTCCTCTCAGTTATGTCTCACAGACACTGCTACTTTTTTTTCTGTGGGAAACCTTTCTGCATAGCAATGATCTCTTACTTTGAGTAAACTTGGTTTCCTCAATGGTAGAAAAGACAAACGAGATGGCCAAACTGCTTTGCATAAAAATGTTATTTTCCTAATTCACATTTAAATGAGCACTGATGACAAAAAAATGAACTCTTGCAGGACTGGAGAGCCCCAGTCAATGGAAGGTAGAAGCTACCCACTAAATCTTTCCAGAGGAATGACACCAATCTTCACACTCCAGTAAAAGCCAAAAACTGTTTGTGTGTTAGGCGGCTCCCCTCAGCTGAAAGTGGGTCAGAATCTCAAGTGTTATTTTATTCATTGTTCACCTATAATACAAGTTCTCTACTGACCTTTTTTCAGTCTGCACAGCTTTCACTGAAATGTTATTACTATGCCTCAGTCATGCATGTGCTTTTAGACACCTGTCAGTTTCACGCACAGTTGTAGAAGACAGTTTTCCAGCTCAGTGCCCGTTGGTGTATTTTATCACTCATCAGGCTCTCTTGTCTCCAGGGGCTGGGAGGAGATGTTCTTTGCTTCGGATCATGTCACTCTATGGTGCCTTAAAGGAGCCATTGCAAGCCAGGAGTACATGTATCCCCTGGGATACTTCTGCATTTGACATAAGACATGCAGAGTACCTAGACTCTAGACTAGCTCAACAAATTTGAAAAAAAAAAAGGACAATAAACTTGATTTTCTACAGTGTTTTTAAACATAATGAGTACCAGGAGCACCTATGTAATGCAGTGAAATAAACTGTTGAGAAAGATAGATAGCTTAAAGGTGCAATGTGTAAAATGCTAAATATTTACTAGCATATAGTGCTCATAAGGTTGGGTGGTGTTTCACAGTCAAAATGATTAAGAATCGCTACCTTAAAGCATCCAATTACACCATTACATCAATTTTTAATTTAAAATTATGGTCATAATTATTTTTTCTAAATGAAAAATAACATTGCCTTTGTAAACAAGAAGTCTTTTTGTTTCTCAAATGTAATATAGGACTATACCTAATTTCTACAACTCTACATGCTGCTTTCTGTGTTAGACTTTGAGATTGAATGTCACTTCAGTACATTTTGTGCAGGGTGATGGAGATAGCAGCAATATGTGCCCATTCCTGTTTGACTTGTCTGAGTACAGAGTGGCAGATAAGAGCTCACTAAATAACAAGGAGCAGCTAGTGGACCAATCTGCCAAGGGATAAGACAACCCCTGAGGACTATGGTGCTCAGCTTCAGTGGCTAATCGAGACTGGGCTGCTCTTCAGCTGGACTGCATTCATCTGAATGTGTGGGTAGTTGTGTATGAGCCTGCCATGCGTGCGACACACTTTTCACCACAAGCTTTGACAACAAAATCATAGCTTTCTCAACACCTTTCCATTCCCACGTGTAAATATTACACAGACCCAGCTTTTACTGCTCCCAGACGACGCCTGCATTCCTTTGTAATGGACTAAACAGACAGCCAGCTTGTACGATTCAAGCAGAAATATTACAGGATTTATACTGATCAATGACTTCAGGTTAGGCGTATGAGTATGAAGTGCCAGGGGAAGCGTTTGTCTCATCTGTGTATGCTTCTGTTTCTGCTAACACACTAGGAACCTGACTGTGATATCTACATTTAATTACAGCACTATGAGTGACATATTATATGATTGTGTGTCTATTTTCTGTACATGCGTATGATGCACAACTTCTCTTCCAGTGTCTTTATCTGAATGTTAAGTCATGCACATATAATTGCGTTTATGCCCATCTGTGTGTGGTGTGTGTGTGTGTGTGTGTGTGTGTGTGTGTGTCTGCGTTGTGTGAGGTTGTGTCTATGTTTATATCCACTTGCTCTTAATTAGGGGAAGCAGTGAGCATTGCAGTTCTGGAGGGGATTTTATGGCTATGTAAACATCATACATCATGATTCAGCGAGGTGAGGCGAACACAGCCCAGCGGCTGCCAAATCTCACTTAGATTGCTGTTAAGATGGCAACAGTCGAGTGTGACACAGCCAGTGTGGAAGTGATGACTGATTTGTTTCTGAGTCAGAGTGCATGAGGGTGGATGAGATTTAAACATGATATTTGTCTCTAGGTATTTCACTTTAAGTATCACATATGGTTAAAATAAAAGCAAATGGCTTAGTCACATTTTTTTTCATCTTAAATGCCTATTTCTCTTAAAGCTGCAGCAGAGTATTGTGGCCGATCAAGTCGTGTCAGTCTGTTCAGTGGCCATTATAACTCCTTTTGTAGGGGATTCATGTACAGGAGGGGCCTTCTCTGGAAGTCAGGAGGTGCTTATCATCAACAAATATGTACCTGTGGACATAAAGTCCTTTGGTGGTGCAGTGAACCACAAACCATAGAGTGAATGCAGCGACAGTATGTGATGGGAGAGACTTCCAATTAGTAGGAGGTATGTGCCAGAAAACACAGAACTTTGCATATGTAAAGCAGAAAAACTGAGTGGGCACCCACTGAGCAATAAGTTTCAAAAATAAATGATAACAAGAAAGAGAGATAATATAAGAATATAATATTCAAAGTGGGTGAAAAGTGTCATTTCTCCTGTTTTTGCAATTCAATACACACATCACTAAATCTACAGTAACACAGAAAGCTGCACTACCTTTGTTGTGAATGCTGTAACAAGGTTTAATGATACCTGCATTTATAGGAGCAAAAATCAATTCCCTGTACAGTGTGCAGTAAAGCTCCCATTTGTTTCAACCAATCCCACAATATCCACTAGCCTATTCATTCCTCTGCAAGTGGAGAGATATTTAAACTGCTAGCTGCTGCAGCGCTGCTGCATGATGGATGTGCTCTGCATTATCTGAGAGTTTTGTGCATTTGTTATATTTTCTGAAGTTTTACATGATCCTTTTCGCTTTGTCGTAAGGAGTGACAACTGTGGCAAGAAGAGGGTTCATACTGGGAATAGTTCTGTTGCTAATTTGTGTTGCATCACAAAAAAGGCAAAGATTATTTAGTCGTCTTCCAACCTGTCCTTTTACAAAACTATGGCTTGTGTTTACTAAAACCTAAGAAGAAACACAGCCATTGTGTTGGGGAAGTTATTAGTTTTTGTGATGAAGCGATGGAACTGGAAATATGTAAAGGGAACGCATTCAGCTGCCACAGAAGACTAATCACATTTTTTACAGTTTCTGCTCAGCCCACGTCGCCCTTACGCATCATTAAATTCTTGTGTTGTAGCTCCAGTGGGACCTTTTATGCAGGTCTCTGACATTCATATGATCCTACACTGCTCTGATCAGTGTGATCTTAGAGCCCTCTGTCTCACACCAATTTCCTGAGGGAGTGTTGGAAAGCATTAAAATTCTGCACTGATTATTAAAACATGTCTCCCAAATTAGAAGACAGCACCAAATTAAAACACTAAAAACATGTATTCACTAACATCTAAATGAATAGTGCTGAAACAATCCATTAATTGATTAGTCTGTTATAAAGGGTAGACACAGGGCATGACACACTGCTTCACATCCGCAGTCCCCTGGGTCTAAGCAACCAGCAGCAATTAGAGTACCGTTAAAAGTAAATTAATGTAAACAAATCGGACTTTCCAGATTTCAGTAGTAAACCAGATCAGGATCTTTCTGTAACCCTAAGTGATGTGTGACTAAACAGAATTATAGTAAAACCTTCCAGCGCTGTAGTCACAAGTGGATATTGTACTGACCAATGTTTTGGTGGGAAACTAATAGACTTTCTGTGAATAATTTACAGATATGTTTAGTGTCAACATATTTGTCACTAAAATTTCCTTGTTAAATTAACAGAACATATCTGGTTGCGGTTTGACTTCCCTCAAAAAATATCTGCTGTTTCTAAGAGGTAGAAATGTAGTTTCTAAGAGACAGGCTTCTGTCAGAATGCTAGAGCAGAGACTAATATTGTACTCTGAGTCCTTGGGTTGTTTTTTTTTTTCTCTTATGTTTGCGACATCTGTTGAACGGTGGTGAATGCTCCTCATTTCAGTGGTCTGTAAATCATCTGTGGCCTGATGCTTGGTATATTTGTGTATGATGTGTCAAGTTCACACAAGGACCTGGAGACTCGACAGCAGCTACAACCTTGGGACTACAGATGGATCAGGCAGTATCTGCTTAAGTGCTTCAGGATTAGAGGCTGCTTTAGTTAAGACACTGAGTGCAAAGACACAGAAACCGAGAAGAGGGTCAATGATCCCCAGGAGCCCAGCAGAGTCATTTATAGTTCTTAAGTGGCACATTTCCATACATACCAAAGGGTAAAGGTTAGCTGGATTGCTTGCCTGAGATCTGCATATTTCCCTCCAATTGCCCATCCAGAAAAGGATCTATGGTCTTGATCCAAACAACACGTCTTGCTTCTTTGAGGCCTCTGTACTCTTCAACACACTGGACAATAACCAAGCTGCTGAAGCAGAGATGTGGCAACCCACCCTGTCTTCAGGAAATCAAACCCATTACACAAGAGGTATGTGGACCTGACCAGGTTAAAGACTGTGCTGACCCTGATACAGAATATTGGCAGGTCATGGTGATTTTTCATGCCGTAAAATAATACATTTAAAGATCCCCTCCAGATATGCTGAACAATATATGCAACTTCTGAAATAATGTGAAATTATGTTTGTCTGATATGTTTTTTCCCCAAAAAGAAATATTTAATTACAATTCTTAAACGTACATGTACTCCTTCTTCCTGATTAAACACACACATACACACACACACAGACACACACACAGCCCATAGATCATAGTGGACAGTTAAACGTTCAGCTGAAGGTACAGAAAGTAAAACATGTTTTTGAGGTGATAGTATTTATCTTGTCTTATTCGTCCAGCTTCTTTCATATACATTCTCACTTAGAGCCTCTAGTAATAAAGTTACTGCACTTGTTTTGTCAGTGACTGAAAGTAACTGATTACATCTAATCAAGTACATTTTTGAGGTAATTTCCAGTTAATGTAATTATTATACTTCTACTCCACTTCCTATTCTCTGGTGTCTTAATACGGTAATGATTTCTTAATGTTAAAAATTTCAGACTGAATGCCCGGTGACAGGTTTTTTAAAAACCAAAGTCTGATTCCTCTGCATTCAGAAGCTGACTCCTCTGAGTGAGTTTAAAGTAATTATTAGGGTTATGTGAGGTGAATGTATTGGAGACGGTAAAGACTTTCATTAGGCTGGCTCTTCATCGACAGTTTCACTTCATCCTGTGTGGATAATATATGTCTGTTTCTTTGTCTCCCCATTTAATCCCATCTGGTTTATTACAGTGTATTAAGAGCAGTTATTTTTCTTCACAGTAGTAGTAACCTGATTTAATTAAAAAAAAAAAAAAAACATAAAATAATACAGATTAATAGACATGGTGGGTTAAGAAGGATGGAGGAGAAAGCTAATATGAGCACGACCAATGCTCTTCGTAATATGTTCCTAATGTGGTCGACTCTCTTTCCTTTGCTTGAACTCGTGCATTTTGCATTCTGTCCCAAAATAAACCGATTGCAGGAGGACTTAGACCCATCACTGGTGTCACTGAAAGCCAAATATTACCATTTATGGCTGCATTGGATCAGCGCCCTGATTATGGGCTGCACATTATCCAAAACCTCAGGGGAGCATTAACATTTGATTGCAGCACCCCATTAATGAGCACAAGGTCACAGAGAGTCCACAGTGAAATAGGGTCCTGTTGTAATCTTCACTTTATAAAAAGTCCTCTGACACCTGCTAATTAACGTGGCCCATGAGTCAAAAACCACGGCAGCTCCCTTTCCAGGCCACTCGGTGTTTAATCAGCCTTGGCTGCAGCTATCTCATTTCTGATAGGTACAGGAATGAAGGTTTCTGATTTAGTCCGGGCCTGAAGGCTGTCCCACCACCAGCTGCCCCTGCCTGCCCCCACCCCCTCACTCAGCAGTGAGCTGTGTTCAGCTACTGACCCTAATCCCAAACCGCTGCTGTCACTTCTGCTTAGCCACTACTTCTGATTACTGTACAGGGGTACGCTGTAAAAACCCACTTTCCCCATTTTCTCCAGCCCAACACATGGAGCAGTCTGCTGATGAAACGTGATATGAGAGATTTCAAGAACTGAGATTTTTTTTCTCCTTGTTCTGCTGCCGCTGTCACTCTTTGCCCTTACCCCCTCGCGTGCTGCATTCGATGGCAATTTTAACAGGATCTGTAGAGCAACAAAGATGGTGTATGAATTCCACAGGTGTGGAATTACTTTCTCTGTGTTTTTTTTCAGTTTTGTGACACTTCACCCCCTCCTATGTCTCATGCAAAAAAAGCCATTTTGAGATGTTCCATGAAGAAAAAGATACACAGAGATGAGGCTACAGCTGCTCACCACCCAGTGACCTCAAATATTTGTTTGAAGAAAATAAACATAACATTAAAAGAATTCAAAATTCCTTGAGCCTATTAAAATGTGTTACCTTGGTGTTCATTTTCATCTAATATCTCACTAAGACAGTTTCCATTTATGTGGAAAACCTTTTATAGAAAATAATAAAATAAAATAAAAGCAGAAATAAAAGCAGGAAATTGAAATCTTTGACAGGGCACTCAGGTTCTCTGGCATATTAAAGAAGAAAACCAAAACTAGGCTGATCAAAACCAATCAACTATAAGGTGTGCCATTTGACTTGTGTGCTTTTTCCTCAACTCTTTGAAAAGAAGTTCTGGGTTAAACATAATCACACCGTAGGAGTGTGATGATGCTGGGGGATAAACACTTGAAAGGAAGTTACCACAGAGCTCTTCAGACTGAAGGCCTATTATCTGGACTGTTTTTAGCCCTCAGCTTGCCTCTTGATTCATCGGAACACTATGTAGAGGCAGAAAATAGAAACAATGACTTTTGGTATAGTGTGTTTAGCAGGAGTGTGTGATTGCCCATTCCTGTATTTATTTTCAGCACTCTAATCTAGTTATATAAAAAACTGAGAATTTAAATGATAGTTTTCATTATTTTTTCATACAATGTTAAAACCACTGTACTTTTGCATTCAGAGGAGCTGAGGAGGTGGTTTGTGTGTTTGATCAGATTCCTCCTGGACACCTGAGTTTGGGGATTATTATGGGCATGTCCCACCAGGTGGAGACCATGGGGTAAGAATTATATGTACAGTAATGTACCTGTCCCATCTGGCCTGGGAACACCTGAGGATATCCCAGGTGGAGCTGCACAATGTCGCCAGGGAGAAAAATGTGTAGGCTGCTTTGCTCAGCGTGCTACCACTGCAACTCAGACCCTGATACAAGGTAGAAAATGGATAGAAAAAAATCTTTGAAGTGAAAATATAACTTGCAATAAAACTTCTTCCGACTGGCCAGCAGCATAGAGCACCTTACCCATCATCATGCCTGCTTTCAAGAATTATGACCCTCTGACTGGAAGAAGAAAATCCTCCTACTTCTTAACCTGAATAAACTATAAAAATTATGGCTTGGGTAGAAAATGCTAAATAACAGTTTTTTGGCTCAGCAAAAGTTGACACATGGTTCTGTCAGAACAGCAACAATACAAAACATGATGCAGTGGTTGAAGCTACTCAACGTTAAACTATAGAAAGTACATCAATCTTTAAAAGCATAAGTGCTTTTTAAATCCTCCTACATACCTGAGGTTTAGCGACCTGGAACTTATAAAGACATATATTAAACTCATATTTTGTAAACTTTAAAGTGCACAGAATGTCGTTGTTGTCTTACTTACAGTGATCCATAGATGTTAGCGACATCTATGACAAAATCTAAATCATTTCTAGCAGCAGGGCTGCAGCAACTCAGTTTACTAATAATGACTCTTTCATTAGTCCCAACTTCTCTTAGAGCTGCTAACTAGATGTATTTTAACCATTGTGCTCCTCAGATATGTTTTTTGAATGGTTTCATCACCCTCACGCTCTGGGTCTGCTTTTAAAATGAACTGAATCATGAATGGCACAAAATCTAATTCCTCATCATCAGCAGCCTCAGGTATATATTCATTTGCAGAGCTGCTATCATGGGAACCCTCCACTATCAAAAGAAATACTAATAGTAAACCTGTAACACGTATGGCACACCCTCATGTCACTGTGACAGTGAACTATTTAATTTCTTCATACAGCTTTCTGTATCTATTCACAATAACAGTTAAAAAAAAAAAACATTATAACCTGTTATCACTTCCAGGATGAGATCAAAAAAAGTTACAGTTCTACATGATCCAGGTCAGTAGTGACCTGAAATGACTTAAAAGCTAGATGTATTATAATTCCAGGTCACTAAAGGCCCAAAGAAGCCTATGCTTGAAGGATGAAATTAGTCACATGCAACATATATGTCAATGCCCCAGTAAAAATAATCAATAAAGTATATGTATAATGTATGTATGATATATGTAGTCAAATAGTATTTAAATTACTAAATAAATCATACATTTTTTGTAATAAAGGTTTTACCACCACTTAGCAGTAACATTTACAAAGAATCCATGTATTCAATAGCATTTGTCACTTCAAATACAATATGTAGAAAAGTCAGCTGCTTTTGGAGTCAGATTACAAATGTCTTCTGTCAGGATCAAAAAAAACATATGTTCATTCTGTGGCAAAAGCAAAAGCTGTATCTTTGCCTGATGCTGTGGTTTCATCTCATGCATTCTCCACAGACCTAAAATCAGACTGGATCAAAGTTGTCCTACAAATGTTGGGACAGTTGTTTTCAGTAACCATCACAACTTTAACAAAGATGAATGAAGGGTCCAAGGATAGGTTATTTTTGTAGCTACTGTATCTGTAACTACATTACACTGACGTGAGTACCTAATATGCAAGTACCAAAGTGACACAATGCTCTTTATAACACTGTCAACTGCAGTGACACAAACTTGAGACCATGCATTGTGATAGTGTCAGCTGGGATTGGCTCCAGCCCTCCCAGGATGGAGGGATGAGTCTGTGAGGGTCAGCTGTAGGGCCAAGGGCTGTATGACCAAAACATTCACAAGGAGCGTAGAGAGAAAAGAAATATCTGGATTTAAAGCTCCATACACCGGCTGCTGCAGCAGTGTGTTGAAATATTTTTAGAACCAATTTCTTGAGCTTGGGTGGATTCAGTCTTACAGTGATAAACTAATTTCAATAATCTGATGCCAGTAACTGCACCTAAAAATGTTTATTAGCTATACAAAAGGCAGAAAGGGTCCCTATGTCAAAATGTAGTTTTAAAACCATTGCTATTTGAATTTATTTCATGCTTACGGAAACTTTGGTGCAGTGAAGTATTCCACTGTAAAATCCTGGTTGGTTTTTGGAATTCAAAAGCAAAATGAGTGAAAACTCATATGCAGAGGAGACTAAACAGGGGCCCAAATGTTATATCTCCCTGACAAGCCCTTTCAGGCACTAAAAGACTACAGATTTATTATCTTTGCCTCTGTTGCATCGATGTTGATGTGAGTTTGTAACTTGGTCTGCAGGTGTGCATGACTGCATTTATGTGCTAAAGCAGGCAGGACTGTTAACCGTTAAGGAAGGCCCTGCATGTCCCAGTACAACTGATCTGTTTTGTAAAAGCATCTGGGAGTGGAGCAACTGATAGTATTCATGGACTGTTTTGTGCTGCTGCAGGACATGTAGCTTATTTCCTTGAGACACAATGTGTCTGACTCAAAAATCAGCTCTGTACTTTCACTCACTGGAGGCCAAATGCATTCAGACTCCCAATGAAGCTCACCTGGGGTAAACTGAAGGCGGCTCTCCTTTGTGCAGCCCTTTATTCACTTCCGACATGCAGCATCACGAAGCTCAAACCCCAGTCATCGATCAGGAAAGTGGCAAAAACTTGTTTAAGAGGAAAGATGAGTCTCGCTGACGCAGGAGCTCTCCAGCTCAACATTTTCCAGGGATGATGTCACAAATGCACAGTCACCACTGCAGCACATGAGGGAAGGAAAAGAATGGGTGAAAAAAAAAAGAGGGGTTTTAAGATAGGGTTTGCTGAAGGAAGTAGCTGAAATATACATCACAGCATGCTGTTCTTTTGAGATCCCACTGCAGTCTCAGGAGGTGCAGGGGTGGGAAAATGGAAAACATGCTCTTTAGTCACAGAGAGATGAAACTCAAACACTGCGCGGCGAGAGATGGCAGGGATACAATAGCGGAAACTGTCTTAATGTAGCGCTGTGTTAGGTAGTAGCGTGAATTTCAATCACAGCGCGGAGTGAAATTAATCAGGGACGTGGAGGGCTCTTGACGATTCCAGCAAAAGTGAATAAGATCACAGGGACGTCACAGTGCTGCATATTACAGGATCAGGGTTAGACAATATGATAATCTGCTGCCGGGGAGGAGGCAATATTTTGAATAACAATGTATGTGAGTGTGTATGTGTGTGCATGCGTGTGTGTGTGTGTGTGTGTGTCCATGAATATTATTTTTTGTTAATTGGGAGTTAGGGCTCATGAACTTACACCTTATGAGATGTGTTCACCATTGAAAACACTGTTCCTGTGTCTCTGTAGCTCACTCTATACACACATACACACACCTACACACACCTACACAAACTTCCCATACACAATTCCCATATGTCTATGCATACATGCACTGCCATGTTCCTGGTGCATCTCTGTCTCCTATCTGTTTGTCTGTCTGCATGCATGTGTGTGACTGTGTGTGGAGCTTCTGCTGCTCTGTGTTCTCGGCTCCCTGCCGTGATGCAGAGGCTCCAGACTGAGCTATGACTCATCATGGGCTCTCAGCAAGATCTCTGAGGTCAGACTCAAAAGAATACGGGCAGACAGAGCAGCAGAGAGACATACCAGGAGGAATAGTCTTACCAGCCACATGAACATGGGCTTGAGATCCATTGCCAGGTACCAGCTATTCCATCTAAAATAACCTCAGAGAAAATATCCTGTTAAAATACGAAGAAGACACAGAACATGCAGAGTAAGAGGCCGAGACAAACAGGTTTGATAAGCTGCAGAATCAAAGGTCAAAGGTACTTAAAACTCCTTCTCACACCTGCTTTTAATTTGAACTGTTAGATACCTCAAACGAGTTATCTGGCAACCATCAAACGTGTGGCCACTGCTGCTTCACTGCTTCACACGAGCCTTGGATGCAAGTCAGCAGAGAAAAGGGACAGACAGAGCAACAGACAGCACAGTAGCGTTATCACACAAAATGCTTGTTACATAAACAAGCCCAGATCCTGCTACCAATGTGAACACAATTACATGGTGCTACAGACCATGGGGACAAACACAGATCTCACGGCAGATTAGGGATCACTCCAGCACAGGGGCCTTCAATAGAGGCTAAACGCTGTCATTCTGTTCTGATCTCGCAGATGGACAAATTGGGAGACAGATAAAGGTTGATGTGTATCAGTGTGTTCAGGTGAACGAGGCAGAGCGTATGTGGGTGTGTTCATGTTCTGCGGCTATACATGACAGCCAGTGGGGAAGCACATGTGATAAGATTTTGTGCTAAAGAGCTCCATCTGATAAGACTGCTGTGGTTGATTGTGTAGAACAGAAAATAACTGAAGGTGGCATGATAGCAGAGGGTGAAAATCCCCCAGTTTACATTCTGGTTACTAGCTGTATTTTTTCTCACTTTAGGTCACTCAGCTTACATCGCTATCAATGCAGCACAGTTATGATGTATCGGGAGCTGACTTTCTTAAATCATTGGAAGACAAAGATGCAGGCACTGCAACCATGATGCTTATGATATCCAACGGAGCTTATGACATACAGTGCATTCAGAAAGTATTCAGACCCCCTTCACTTTTTTCAGTTTTGTTATGTTGCAGCCAATTGTTTAAATGTATTATTTTTTCATTAATCTCCACTCAGTAGCCTACCACATAAAGTATTTAGACCCTTTGCAACAACGTGAAAATTACATGCCTCCCATTTCTTTCACACACCTCTCTATAGAGTGTGTATATATACTGTATCAACCAGAATAACCACGTTACATAATGTAAAATGATTAAAATGGTGCAAAGTCTATTAAAATTCTCTGTACTGCTACTGCTGAGGAATAACTGTGTAATGCTCTACACTGGTCTCATGGGGATCTAATCACCCTGTTAGTTTAATCCAAAAATGCATACAAAAGAACATGTAACGTTTTGCCTCAACATCTAGATCCTTTGTCCACATGTTTGTCAGAATTTTGTTGGTCAAGAATACCTTGGCGCGATGACTATTGCCTCTATTTCTTTCGTGCATTGCACTGTGGAAACAGTGCAATATATGTGTTTAGTATGTTTAGTATGGCTGCAATGGACTGGTGACCTGTCCAGGGTGTACCCCTGCCTTTCACCCAAAGAGAGCTGGGATAGGCTCCAGCAGATCCCTGTGACCCTGGTTAAGGAATAAGTGGGTATAGATGGTTCTGGATTCTGTTTGCTTGATTATGTCATTTTTCCAGTGTGAAAACATTGCAGTTGCTAAACCATACACCTGTATGTACTGTATGGAAAACCCAGCTTAACAATTCTCTGACAGCAGAATGTTCTACACGTCTTAGAGATTTTAGAGACAGCAACCTGCTGCTGTACCTTTATCAGCTTTGTTACAATGCCTACGGTTTTTCTCTCATGGCTGTGAAAGGATTTTGTTCTTATTATTATTTACTAGTCCCCCCTACTGTCTTGTTCTATGTGTTTTGGGTGGGAAAATTAAACTGCTATAATTTTTTATTGCTACTGGCTATTCGGTGATCTAGGTTCTATTTAACCTAAGTCTCAGCAGCCTGAATACCTGTAAAGCCCAGTTTGAATGTGCAACACCTGTAAACAGTCTTTACCTATGGAAGAGAATCACTGGACAAAATAATCTCATTTTCTATTCAAAAACTGTTATTAGCTAAATTTATCATAAAACTATGATTAAAAAAGTCTCTTACCATAGATTTACAGTGTCTGGAAGGAAGCTGTGGTCAAGAAGAACAAAGATAGCTGATTGTGTCTTAGTATTTAAAAATGGTCCAACTGTGGACCTCATTCTGATGACCCCAGGTCTGTGAAACAGAGAAGACAGTAGGGTCCTGACAAATAAGATGCATCTCTTCAGGCGTCAGTGCTTTATTTTTTGTTTTGTTTTGTAACTACATTCACATTTCATTTTGTTTTTCATCTTCTGTAACCATATTTCAGTTCCCCACTGCCATCAAGCTATACAGCACATTAGCTACTGGCAGACGACTAATCAACTAAAATGATACTGCTTTTACTACTTATTACTTTTACTACAAGACATATACTTGAATTTTCTTTTGGGGATTAATAAATTTAACTTAACTTTAAAACCTTCACATACATTTGTCTGCTCAAAACTCTTAAGAAGCGGTACTGTGTGTACAATAATAATAATAATAATAATAATAATGGTAATACAGTTAACACAGTACAGCTATAAAAGAAATGTACCTTAAAGCACAAACAACCTGGTTACAGAGTACAGGTGATGTTATCTAATGTTAATGTTAGCCCTTTCAGACCATGTGAAACACACTGTAAACCCGAACAAGTTCACAGTACTCAAAACTTATGTGGAAACCGATTACCAGCCATCTTTTTTAAGTAATACTTTAAAAGTTCAATTTAAAAAAAATTAAATGTTAAGTACACTGTACTTAAAACAATTACTTCATTTACTTAACATATTTATTTACTTGATACTTAATTATTTATATTGATCAGTACTTAAATTGAATAAAAATTAAGACTCAAAAATATATGTGCTAAAATCAAATACTGTTTTTCATTTAAATTTCTTTTACCTTATGAACAAAAACAGACACCAGTACTTGTATTCCCAAAAAGTACTTGTATTTTTAATTATTCAAATTTTACATTAACAAGACAACTGTGCAAGAAATAAAATAATTTGCCATTTTTAACATCTCACCATATATCAAATATAAAATGTACATCAACAAGATGTTTTAAAGTGCTTAATTTTTGGCCTGCTTTCCAAGAAATAAAATGACTTTAGAGTCATGGTTGCCACACTGGAAATGAAACAGGACAGGGGAAAACAAACAAACAAAAAAAAAACTTAAAACCAAGAGATCAAGTCTCTTATTTGTAAATAAAACAAATTAAGTAATTTCACTATTAATTATTATTTTTTTTTTTTTTTTTAGACAGTACAGGCAAGGTTTTAGTGGTTTACCATTATCAAGCCCCAACAGTACTTTTTGGATTAAGGTAAATGTGTAAGTCAGTTTTCTTGGGTAGTCCAAATGCAATGCGTACATCAATCCAAACAACAATGCAAATGCATCAGCAAACCTGGGGATATCGCTCATCACAAGATCATCTTCCACCACAATAGCAATGCTTGCGGGGCTAAATTCGGCTGGACCTGTTGTGCTCTCAGTGACCACTGTGACAAGACCAACAGGAGTATCAGCAATGTCTGGCTCATGCAACTCCACCACTTGAAATAATCAGAGGTACAACAATAAGGTTCATTTGAATAAACTACAATAACAGCATTTATGTTACAGGTGAAATTTTTACAGGTCATTGCTCAACGGATAAGGACAGTATTTGTCCTATACTTTGCCTGTCACAAAGATGACAGAATGTGACTTAAAGTGAGCAAACAGATTATTAGTCACTAGTTTTTATATAATGAAGACTGTGATGCCTTAGTGAACTGTGTAGACTGGGTTGTACTCTGCAGAACTGGATTTTGACCAAGTTCATATCCAGCTCACCTGCAGATCATACATCTTTAGCATGTCACGAAGTGCCTGTGACATCTTGACGGTGTGTCGCCTTCTGTCTGTACAGGAGCACCAGTTGAGGTGTGTGTTGGTCATAAAACTGATTCCGTAGGTTGACATTTGTGATATGGTGAAACTCAGAACAAACCTACAAAACCAAAAACACACTCACATTAATGGTAAGGATGGACTTGGAGGCTCTGTTATACTTTGAATGCATCACAAAATATTTGGGATGAAAAATATATCAAGGAGGGGTATAAATTTAAAAAAAAAAAAAAAAAAAAAAAAGTTTTCTTTACCTGTGCTTGGAGCCGAAGAAGTCCGTCAGTTCTGGGTTTTCCTGAATGATCTCCATGCAACAGAGACAAAGGTAGTCTGCATAAGCTTCTCTATTAACTGTAGGTTTCATTCACTCTTCTCAAATCCATGAATTACCTGTTTCATATTTCTTCTAGACTGGTCTGGTTTTCTCTTGCTGGGAAGTTTGGAAGGTGTCAAATGCGAATATAACTTACCAATGAAGCTGCTCTCTGATGAGTCTGAGATGTCTATGTAGACTTACACACACTAAAAACACAAAAATATTTTATTTATCCATTTTGTTTAGTTTAGTCTAAAATAGAAAAGTTGCTTTAATATTTCAGTACTGACATTAGCCCACTACTGATGCCATTACTAATACTACAAATAATAGATGAGCAGGACTTTGTGTACTGCAACATTATATGCATGATGCCTAGCAAAACTGATGCACAAAAGTTTTTCACCTGACATAAAACTGATTGTTGGCGCTTCATGAACTAAAAGTCCACTGCTCACTGCTTCGTCTGCACCCACATTACGCCATTTCAGCCAATTGAAAAAGATCATTTAAAAGAGTTTCAATACAAATCGTTAACATTTTTTTAAACCCGTTATCCAATATCTTGCAACTAGTAACATCAGGTCTTCAAGGACTTCGGTAGTAGTTTTAACCGTGAATTAAAACAAATACATTTCAGGCTCAGTAACAGCGTCACACTAACCAAATAACACCAGCAACATACTTAAAAACAGTAAAAACACTTAAAAACAGTAGGACTCGCTGCTCCTTGTCACGTAGTGATGCTGCTCAAAAAGTAGCTAGCGTTAGTTCATTTCAAAAATGGCGCGAAGAGGCAGCGCGACGCTGCCATGATATGCAAGTTACCCCAAATGTAAGAATGGTCCGGTCTAATGAGCAAACATTTCCTCCATTATACAATTCTTACAAAATTACAGCAAGGAAATTAGTTTTAAATAGTTTTTCAGTACTTACGTGCCACTCTATTTTCTGTCGCTCGCAATGAAGGGCAGCCATCTTGAACAAATTTTTCAGGACTTGGGACGCTGCGACGTAATATAACGTCAAGGTACGTCAGAACGTACCATTAAAAAAGGAACACTCAAAAAATATAACCGGAGTGGGTGTTATGAAAAAGATTTGAGTCATACAAAATTAAAACTAGATTAATTGTTCAGAGACATGAATAGTTTTGAGTTGCATGAACTTTTTTGACAGTTTTAATTATAGAGCCCTCAGTCTTTATAAGTTCCTAGTACTGTTCGGGTTACGGTGTAGAATTTAATACAATATATTCACTATTCAAATAAACTCAACTTATATAAGGTATACTTTATACAGTTAACTTTGTTGGGAAGTCACCTATATGGTACATTTTCCAATATCAGTTTTCTGAATTTTCCCCATGGGGGATGAATAGAGTATCTATCTACCTATCTATTTACCTAAGTATCCTGTGGACACACCCACACCCCAGTTTGGAGCACATTGTCTTAGTGTAAGAAAATGTGCAATGTGTTAAACATAGTGAGTTAGCTAGTGGTTAAAAGGTTTGACTGAAAATTTAAAATTTGCAGTTTAATGGTCCCAGTGGTTCAACTTTGAAAATTACAAGGAAATCTAAATGGAATAGGCTAATGTGTACAGCTGTGTGTATTATATACAGTGGCCAAGACATGAATACAATAGCTGTTAATGAGATTTTCAAAACTTAATTATTTAATAAAACAAAAAGTTATGTATCAGAAATGTCATAGCACCAGTCTACAAAGGATTAGACACAGTTTGACATGCCTTTAGAGAATGTTTATCGAGTATATCTTCTGCTGTTGCTCTGTAATCACAGCAATCAGATAGCTTGTAATTGAGATTTTGCTTGTAATCAGTTCATTAATATGATGCAATCTTATTAATTTCATCAGTAAGACATTCAGTAAATGCAACATCACATTGCTATTAATTCAGTAGTAACAAGTTTGAAATTTCTTACTTTTGCATTAAGTGGTAATTTATAGTTTTGTATAATATCAGAAAATATTTAAGAGTAAAGTCAATCAGGTAATCAGTATATTACCCTTATCAGTTAATTATGTTTCTCGTTAACATTGCATGTCACATTTTCAGCTTTATAATTTGCTTAAACTGCTTTGTCACCCAAGCTGAACCTCATTTTAATGAGCATCATTCCCCCATCCCACGCGACTGTAACCTGCAGGGACACTGAAATGAAACAACAGCTGAAACATGGAGCATGCACACACAATCCACTTTAAAAAAATTAAAGGAGAAATGTCAATCAATCCTGACAACAGCTGATGCTTCCTCATTGCCTCAACATGTGAGTGAGTGTCACTATGCTTTGTTGCTCAGTGCAGCCCTTTGGCACTGCAGTGGAGCTGGTGGAGAAATGTGATCACACACTGCCATCTCGTGGGGACACAGAGCAGCACGTGTTGATGCTCAGCAGTGTGTCAGGAGAGCATGTTATGGTTGTACAAGGTTAAATGGTTGACTTATTTAAATTTGCAGTGTGACTGTATTAGCTGTATGGACATGTCACACTTTTTACTCCCTAATCCTTAAAGCAGCCGTGTGAAGCTTTACAGTGTAATGGGTTTGATTGGCAGATGAAAAATGAAAGTGGACAGTATGGCACAGCCCAGATATTATTATGGATGGCTATAAAATTTCTAGAATCCATGATCTACAAACACATACACTTACAGCACAATCAATTCATAGCATCATCTTGGCAGGTCTCGTCACCTCTGTGCTAATAACAACCCCTTCACACATATATCTGATTGACTAGATTGTAATTACAACTCCTGGTCCTGTCTGTTTGATTAGACCACTACAAATATTCTATGGACTGTAAGAAAAGCTTGGAAGCTTTATTTCAGATTCCTGTGTGACTTCTTCAGCAAGACAAATGGCACATTGGTCTGACTCATGCTGACATACTGTTGTATCTGACACCCTGAGACCCTTATGGTAAGATGTTGCTGTAATAGTGCATTATATTTATGCAAAATAAATATGAATTAAAAACAGTTTAGGCCAAAGCATGCAGTCTGTTGCTATGGCAACCAATCAGATGCAGGCCCTTGATGCCCATTATACAATGCTGTGACGTCACGCCATTTTGACGTTTCAATGGTAATGACGACAAATGTAGGCCTTTGATGTCTTACAATACTGTGACGTCACGCTCATCTTAGTAGAAATACCCAGGACAAACACACCGAGTAGTATTTGCAGACAACTGGATTTGTGTGATTGCGCGTGTTGTTACTGACCACAGCAGTTTTAAACTAGCAAAATGAGTTGTACTCAGGTATATGATTATTCGTCTGCTGGACCCAGTGAACCAACATCCATTGACGAAACAATAGAGTCAATTAACCAACACCTTCATGCCGCCAATAGTGACATTAAGAAGCTCCAAAAACAGCTTCTGAGGTCCCAGAGAGAACTGGAGAAAACATATCCAGAACTTAAGTAAACAGAGGCGGCTGCAAGAGCAGAGCATAGCGCTCTTAAAAACACTATGGATTCCCTTAGTGAGGAAATCAAAAATTACAGAGCTTTCCATGAAAAGCTAAAAGATGAGAAAAAATCTAACGACGAACTTAACTTTCAGAATAATTTGCTCAGGATAAAGATCGGAGCTCTGAAAGAAAAAGAGATAGCCATGACAGAGCTGAAATCCGAACGAGCAGCCATGGCAGAGGAGAATAAGAAACTCCAAAAGAAACTTGAGCACCTGTGGGAAAAAGTCCCTAATGATTTGGAGGAAAAGTACACTACGGTGTTCAAGGAAGCAGAGAGGTTAAATAAAGAGAACAGCGACATGACGCAGCAGGTCATTTTGCTCAGGAAGAGGTATAAACAGAAAGCTGCTTTGTGTGAAGCCTATGAAAACATGAAAAGAGAAAAGCAGCTACACAGTCAGGAGAACGACCAACTGCGGCAGGAAATCCAGCAAACTGAGAAAAACATTCTGAACCAAAATATGTTTTTAAAGATAACTGACGCACTTACAGTGTCACATGAGGCCGCTAGTCGTCAAAATACCGCCCTGCAGAGGGAACTCGAGCGTCTTAACATCGAGTACCAAAATGCGAAACAATTCAGTGTCTCGTTCAATGAAAGCTTGTCCCGCATGGAAGGTCTGAAAAAAGAAAATGACCATTTGCGAGAACAAATCAAGGATGTTAGCAGACAGCTCCAGAGCACCGAGCTTTCAAAAGACAAGTATAGAGAACTGGAGGCTGAGGAAAAATCTGCCATGGCCCAAAACAGAGTCCTAGCTAAAACCTACTCTGGGAAACTTAAGAAGCTCGCAAAGGAAGAGGACTGGACACGTAAATATGACAAGCTGAAGGGGCAAGTAGATGCACTGAAGCAAGAGAATGGTCAAATTGTGGAAGATATTCAGGGTTGTAATGAAAACCTTGAAGATCTGAATAATCTTAAGGTGCAACATAAATTTTTGATAACAGAGAAAAAGAAGCTTGTCAACCAACAGAACACGCTGCACAGAAATCTCCGTGAGCTGGAGAAACAGCTTTCAAAGCAGCGTGCTCAGATAGAGAAGAACGAAGTGCTCAAACAAGAGACAAAGAATCTGACCACAGATAACTGTGCACTGTGGGACAGAATTGAGACTCTTTCCAAAAGTCTCCAAGATTAAAACATTCTGGGCATCACATTTAATTCCCTGATAGTGGAGACAAATGCCATGAAACAGTAGAATAAGGCACTGCACAAGGAAGTAGTGAGCCTGGTTCTGCTGGAGGTTTTTTCTTCCGTTAAAGGGAGTTTTTCCTCTCCACTGTCACCAAGTGCTGCTCATAAGAGATTTGTTCTGTTTTTAGTTTTTGTAAAATGCCTTGAAATGATTTATATTGTGATTTGACGTTATACAAATAAAGTTGATTTGAATTGAAAAAAAGAAATGAAAAAAGTACAGTACTTTCCACCTCTGATAGTGTATTCTGCTCTATGTAATTATATCAAAAGCGACATACAGAGAACTGGATTTGTGTGATTGCGCGTGTTGTTACTGACCACAGCAGTTTTAAACTAGCAAAATGAGTTGTACTCAGGTATATGATTATTCGTCTGCTGGACCCAGTGAACCAACATCCATTGACGAAACCATAGAGTCAATTAACCAACACCTTCATGCCGCCAATAGTGACATTAAGAAGCTCCAAAAACAGCTTCTGAGGTCCCAGAGAGAACTGGAGAAAACATATCCAGAACTTAAGTAAACAGAGGCGGCTGCAAGAGCAGAGCATAGCGCTCTTAAAAACACTATGGATTCCCTTAGTGAGGAAATCAAAAATTACAGAGCTTTCCATGAAAAGCTAAAAGATGAGAAAAAATCTAACGACGAACTTAACTTTCGGAATAATTTGCTCAGGATAAAGATCGGAGCTCTGAAAGAAAAAGAGATAGCCATGACAGAGCTGAAATCCGAACGAGCAGCCATGGCAGAGGAGAATAAGAAACTCCAAAAGCAACTTGAGCACCTGTGGGAAAAAGTCCCTAATGATTTGGAGGAAAAGTACACTACGGTGTTCAAGGAAGCAGAGAGGTTAAATAAAGAGAACAGCGACAAGACGCAGCAGGTCATTTTGCTCAGGAAGAGGTATAAACAGAAAGCTGCTTTGTGTGAAGCCTATGACAACATGAAAAGAGAAAAGCAGCTACTCAGTCAGGAGAACGACCAACTGCGGCAGGAAATCCAGCAAACTGAGAAAAACATTCTGAACCGAAATATGTTTTTAAAGATAACTGACGCACTTACAGTGTCACATGAGGCCGCTAGTCGTCAAAATACCGCCCTGCAGAGGGAACTCGAGCGTCTTAACATCGAGTACCAAAATGCGAAACAATTCAGTATCTCGTTTAATGAAAGCTTGTCCCGCATGGAAGGTCTGAAAAAAGAAAATGACCATTTGCGAGAACAAATCCAGGATGTTAGCAGACAGCTCCAGAGCACTGAGCTTTCAAAAGACAAGTATAAAGAACTGGAGGCTGAGGAAAAATCTGCCATGGCCCAAAACAGAGTCCTAGCTAAAACCTACTCTGGGAAACTTAAGAAGCTCGCAAAGGAAGAGGACTGGACACGTAAATATGACAAGCTGAAGGGGCAAGTAGATGCACTGAAGCAAGAGAATGGTCAAATTGTGGAAGATATTCAGGGTTGTAATGAAAACCTTGAAGATCTGAATAATCTTAAGGTGCAACATAAATTTTTGATAACAGAGAAAAAGAAGCTTGTCAACCAACAGAACACGCTGCACAGAAATCTCCGTGAGCTGGAGAAACAGCTTTCAAAGCAGCGTGCTCAGATAGAGAAGAACGAAGTGCTCAAACAAGAGACAAAGAATCTGACCACAGATAACTGTGCACTGTGGGACAGAATTGAGACTCTTTCCAAAAGTCTCCAAGATTAAAACATTCTGGGCATCACATTTAATTCCCTGATAGTGGAGACATTGTTGTGCATTGGTTGGTTGGTTTGGTTTTCAGTACTGAAATCCTGTTGGTGAACTTAGTGTACAATGAGCATCTATTTAAGACATGTTCCCACATCCTACATCCCAACAGACAGCCAGCAGATCACTGATCATCCTTCTGTGGACTGGAAGCAGCTAGACTGGCTCACTCCCAAGTCAAAAAACAACATTTTTAAAGCTTAGTTGTTGCACACTGGTTAGCTAAAAAAAATGCCAAAAAGTGTTAGTTAGTAATTTAGAGATGATGGTAGGGTAGGCATATTTTTTAACCTGCGTTCAGGGCCAGGCTAGGTTAGTCTCAGGCCTCACTGAAATAATCTCTTTAATAATCCCTGTGCCATGTAGTGAGATATCTTGTAGCTGTTTGCTTTAAGAATTTAGTTTTGAGGCCCCGGAGTATCTCATTTAACAGAACATTTGATAAGGTAAGTTCAGTTTTTTGCTGTCTGTTACCTTAAATTACACTTTCGGTTCCCAATGACTGATGTGGCATCTAGGTTTGAGACGTTGATGAATTTAGGCAAGTGTTAACTAGGTAAATTCGGTTTTGTCTTGTTTTACTGGCACCTGCTATCAGTTTAGCAGGAGCTAACAGCGCCACTTCGACCCCGGGCTCATTGTTTATATATGTTTTTTTGGCGACGTAGGTCTGCGGTGGAGAATACTGCTTATGAGACTACTGACACTCAGGCAGCGTCTGTCCATGCACTAGCTGTTAGCTCTGTTGCATGGCTTATCATTAGCTAGCAACTTGACCGTCGTGAGGGCGCGCGGTGGGGCGGTAGTAGGCAGCAGGTTGGGTGGTGGCGCGTTAGATATTTTCTCCTGGTTTTCACTCGGGCATCGACATTTGTCTTTTTTTTATTTTTGTTTATCTATTTTTTGTTGTTGTTGCATGTAACACCTTCGTCTTCCGTTTCTCTCACTCAGCCTCTCTCCTCTACTTTGCTCTGTGTGTTAGCTAAGCATGGATCAACCGCGCCCTTGGTAGGGACAATAGCAGATATTAGTCACATCATATTAAGATAAACATACACGTAGTATATATATATATATATATATATATATATATATATATATGTGTGTGTGTGTGTGTGCGCGTGAGAGACTGGCTCAGTGGGGCATGTGCATGCAAATACGCAACTCTTTGTGAAACAAATGGAATATTATATCAAACTATTGTGAGCTAACATTGTAATATTTGTTATTGTCTTTCAGAAATTGTTCACATCTAAGGGCAACCTCTCAATTTAGGTGAGTAAATGTGATTTTAATTAGTATGCTCTGTATTATCCAAGCCACAGTGCTGTGCTGTGCAAAAGTCTTCGCTAAGTTACATCTAAATCTTGTTTTTGTTTTTTCTTTTCTAGGTAGAATATGTGAATGGGTGTGTGGGAATGTAAAGTGTGTGGCAAATCAGTAGTAAGTAGGTATGAATTGTTAAAGCATTGCAAGTTAAAACAACAAGTTAAGTTACAACAGCAGAGTGATGACATTGAACTCAAGAGGGACTGCATCCTTAAAAGTCTGTGCGCCTACCTAAATGAGGACAGCAACACTGACATCAAGGAGTACTTGGTAAGTAGTGACATTTTATTGTGATCTCTCAGGATTAATTCAGTATTGGGATATTTTATTTATTTATTTATAAATGGTGTTTTTAATCCTTAGAGTGCCAACTTTGAGGATGCCAAAAGTGCAATCGCACAGACCACAGTGGGTCTTTCTGTGATGCTTAAAGAAGGAGCAGATGAAGACGAACAGCCAGAGGATGTTGGAGTGGTGATAGAGGGCGTGGAACTGCTAAACAACCTAAGAAGCATTTCCTGTGGAGTTATCATGCTTTTTGGTTTGATTTATGCACTCAACCTAAGCTACCCATCAGAACTCAAATTCACATTTGAGTTCTTCCAGAAGGTGCTGATGAATTTGGATGGCAAAAAAACTGTCTCCGAAGGTTCAAACACTTAAAATAAAGATGCTTCAGTGAGCAGGACAGTTGAGGTGGACTCTTTTTGGCTTTTTGGACATTGTCATTTTGATGACCTTGAATGAAGCCCCCTCACTAATGAATGTGCTTTTGTGGAGCAGTTTGTTTTGTTGCCACCTCCACTGGTCATTTTTTGCTTTTCAAACTCTTGGTTATAGATGGAGAATAATAAGCAAAACTAAAACTGCTTTCATGGAGTGATTGGTAGATGAATGACTTGTGTTCCTTTATTTCTTCTTTTACTGTAAAAGATGTTTTTGAACTAATATCAGCACAGGGGTGATTTGTGGAATGTTTTTTCTTTTTTTCATTCCTGTACCACTCGTTCTGTTTTACTACAGTAATTTCTAGGGTACAACAGGTGAGAAGTTTAGTATTCAATTAAATTGATTAATTTGAATTTATGGCTGTTGTATTAAATTGCATTAGAGGGGTGTTTATGGGTGTGCCTAATGAAAGTGTATTGTACCTTAATTTTTGTTTATGGTATTAACACCTTGGAAAGCTTTTTATTTTTAATGATGTTTTAGGTACAGAACAAAACTGAATGTTGTGCCTGTATTCCAGATTGGTGTAATATACTTGCAAGCCGTTTTGTATTTCTCTTAATTGTAAATGTTTAATGTAATTTGTGTTCCTTAAAGTTTTAAGGTGTTGAATTTTTAACATTTGCATTTTACATGGTCAGTGTAGTTCTCAGATAAAGATAAAAAAAATCTGTTACTACAGATTACTGAATACAGTAGAAGGCTTAGGCCTTTGATTTCCTTGAGTACTGATGGGTTTAATGTACACTGGAAAACCATACAAAAACATACAGCTTTTCCTCGGGTTTCATGGCAGTGGAATGTCTTGCCGATGCATAATTTGTAGTTTGAGTAGCAGATGGAACAAATGTTTACATTTTTGTAATTTTGCAAATTGTTATTTGCCTGTCATGTTTGTAATGTTATGCTGGACTTGGCAATAAAGTTCTCTGAACTGTGCTTTGTATTGCATTTGGATTTATTACAGGATGTTTAATAAGCAATTTAACATAAATTGCTTTAATGTAAAATACTTGAATAATCACATAAGGTTTATGCAGAAGTTCTCCTTAACTATACACAAAGTAATTAAATAATCACATAAGGTTTATGTAGAAGATCTCATTACCTTTACATCAAATATTTGAACAAACACATAAGGTTTATGTGAAAGTTTGCATTAACTTAATTTAATCCTATCTGACAAAGATACGTAATTTATTGACATCAACACAACATGAAGGAAAAACATTGCATTAAATGTGACCCCTTACCTTGAATTTATGTTATAAAATTGCATGGAAAATTTACATGTAATTAAATTACATAAAGTCAACGTTTTAGGCTGGATTATTTTTTTGAGTGCAGAATGCTCCTCTTCAGTTCAAAGTGGAAGACCAGTCTGGGGTAACGCCCTTTGGGAAAAAGGACAAAGTCAGTCATTCTACCTCGTAACAAAAACATGTGGTGTGAAAGAGAAATCTGACCCAATTTGACCCTAATTTTACAGTATTTAATAACATTACACTGCTGGTCAAACATTTCACATAGAGGAGAGGCAGTAGTTTTGAATGTCACTGTTACCAGTTTCATTTGCAGTGTGACTGTATTAGCTGTATGGACATGTCACACTTTTTACTCCCTAATCCTTAAAGCAGCCATGTGAAGCTTTACAGTGTAATGGGTTTGATTGGCAGATGAAAAATGAAAGTGGACAGTATGGCACAGCCCAGATATTATTATGGATGGCTATAAAATTTCTAGAATCCATGATCTACAAACACATACATTTACAGCACAATCAATTCATAGCATCATCTTGGCAGGTCTCGTCACCTCTGTGCTAATAACAACCACTTCACACATATATCTGATTGACTAGATTGTAATTACAACTCCTGGTCCTGTCTGTTTGATTAGACCACTACAAATATTCTATGGACTGTAAGAAAAGCTTGGAAGCTTTATTTCAGATTCCTGTGTGACTTCTTCAGCAAGACAAATGGCACATTGGTCTGACTCATGCTGACATACTGTTGTATCTGACACCCTGAGACCTGTTGATTCTGTGATAACATTCCCCTCTATGCTCCATCAAAACCAGATTCAGACACGATGTCCTGCAGGGAGAGTAACAGACTCTGCAATATGACTCATCTTATCAGTTTTTACACTGGTGTAATGGATAGTTCAGCGTGAAACAGATACACAAAAGACGTCTGGGGTATTATGAATCTTTAAAAAACATACTGTCTTTGCAGCCATAGCCATTAGTCAGTCACCCCCAGAGACAGCCAGTCATTTGATTGTGATTTTTGCAGTCTCCTTATTGTGTATTTGTGTTGATTTTACATATTTGTCAATGGTTTAACACTGAATTCAAGAAACGTGACATTTTGAACACTGAAGAACAGTTGAGTAATAAGCAGCACAAATCCTATTACAGTATTTGATAGCTTCAGGCTGAGATAACTTTGTGTAAGACATGCAAAATGCTGTCCTGACATACAAGTGAAAAAACACCATATTAAATGTTCAGTCTTCAGAATACTAAGCACTCAGAAAACTGAACACAATGCATCACTACCATGTACAGCATTTTCAAATGTAATGTGTAAATGTCTTTTTTCTATTTGCCTACTGTTAAAAATGCTGCATCATGTTACACGCAGTAAATAAAATAAGGTACTGTTTACTTCAAAAGTTTAGTTGGATGTAAATTGAAATTTGAGCTCACCCTCATGTCGAGCCAACTAATACAAGTGTTTTTAATTTTGCATGGTTGAATGTTAATGGAAATAATAAAGTAATGATGTCCTTATTATTGCAGCAAAAGACCAGTAAGATTCACATTCAGTTGATGAGAAACAAAGTAATGTGTTGTAAATCCTTCCAGTCAGCTGTACATTTAGCTACTTCAGTCTCTGCATGTGAATAAGTACAAAAAGTTCTAGTTATTTTCTCGTTGTAAAGATCTGATCAAAAACGCCAAACTTGACTGATCTTTGGACCATCCAGTTGCGATCAAAGAAGCTGGACATAAAGTATTTGTAACACGTAGTACCTGAAAAGGTCAAAAGTGGCACCTTTTATATGTGTTACATGCCAATGGAGATTTCTTTTTAACGGGATTTCTGAATTCAGAGAGACTGATTCTGAGGATAAGGCCCTACAGTGTGAGGATTATGAAGACTTCTGCTGCAGACACCAGAACACTGTTAACTCCATTCTTGACTTCCACTGGGAGACACAAAGGCAATGTCTCAAGGTTACACAGTCAGCCTGAGTCTTAGTATTATAGATGTTTATGGTAAGGGAAATGTAAATACACTACGTTGCTTATGATGTTGACATTAGTTTATCTTGTGTTGTGTGCCACTGTGATAATTCTAGGTGTAAATGAACCACTGAGATCCAAGTCTCCTTATCCTCTTTCCTCTTTCCAGATGTTACTCATGCATTGTTTAATGGTGTCAATTGAAATACTATAGGGATAAAACATATTGTATACAGGGGTTTAGTGTTAAGCCCCTGGCCTAAAACTGGCAGCTACAGATAAATAGTCCTTTCAGAGCAAGAATCAGTTTTAAAATGTCTGTTTTTCACCATCTTAACAATAAGACTATTAGTAAATAGCATGTTCATGTTACATTTAGCTCATGAAGACATCTTTAAAAAAATCTGTTATTTTTGCATCCACTTGCAACTGTCAGAGAGCAAAGTGGGCTGGTACATCTTTAACCTTTTAGTCTTACCCCAGAGCGCCTCATAAGCGCCGTTTGTTCAATAAAGTTTGACATAGCAAGCTTCTGTGAATCACATGAGGCCTCAATCTGGCCTCAATCAAACCTGTTTGTATGTTTCGCAGCGTCACTAACGGTAAAACCAATAGAATTCACATCCTCAGAGAAAATCCCAGTCAGGGGGCATAGTCTAACTTCGATTGACAGGAGAATTAGCCAGTCAAATTGTTCGTAAATGGTGACTGACGCATCTTGTAGCCAATGATGAGACCTATCCAACAACATACGGGAAGTAGAGCCAGATGACGCAACAGTGGGCTTTAACGCAGCCCCTCCTTACTGTAAATGTTGCCTTGACAACACTGGGCAGGCAGCGCTCGACGCTAGAGGGGGAGGGGAGTCATGTTTCACATTCTACAGCGCGCCGATAGAAAACTGGGACGCTTTTGCTTCAATCGGCACCAAGGTCGTCAATATAACTCTTAAAATGTAAGAACAACGGCTAGTTTAATTTAGCTATGTGTTGTTCGGCCATTTGCAAAAAAGGGGGCGGGGTGACTAAGTTTAAAGCAGAGCATTTACAAAATGTGCCCATAAGAAGTGATTATGTGTGTGTATGGGTTTGTACTGTATGATCTCAGATCAGCCCCTGACTCTATATTCTGCTGACTCAGGGCTAATGGAGCTGCAGGGGATTAAGAATCACGCTCTCCACTCCCACTGGGACACTGCTTACCTAACATGTTGCAACACACAAACACACACATTTGCATGTTTTCAGCTAGTCTAACCCACCCCAGTCCTAAACTTTACATTTCCCCATTGATGCAGTAAGTGAAATTTAGTGTTGACAAAGCACACAGTAAACCTCCTTTATTGCTATCATTCCTATTTATACACCAAATAAACATGCATAGTGCTACTATTTATTTACACCAGGTTAGGCAAACCAATACCTGCATTAAAGTGGTACTACAGTACAGTATATAAATACATTTCACATCAAGATGTCCAAAGAACTATACAGTTGGTAGTCAAGATTACCTTAAAGTGTTATTTTATGTGTCCTACAACAGGAAAAGAAAAGGCAGTCCAGCAGTAAGCATTTTCTCTTTTTCTGTTGCCAATGGTTTCTTAAAATCTGTCCTTGCATTGCTGCCGATAATGTTGTGTTGTAATCTTCTTTATAGGTCACACCTTCTTTAGGTACTTGTAACCATCTAAAATGACGTCCATTCCAAGAAAACTGCCACTTATAATGAAACTGCGGAGCCATAGGACAAGTGATAGGTTTGAGCCTTGTTTGGGGATCAACTTTGTCAGTGGAGGACAAAATGTTCTCTTTCTGTCCGTAATGACAGAGAGATTTAGCTGTTGTGGCTCTTTGGCTCCAAATTGCCATTCATTTCTTGCACTAACCACTGAGAAGATGACTATCAAAACTGCAGCTGTGGTGCAGTATTGTATAAAACATGACAGTCTATTTTATCACATGACCCTTTTCAGCAGGTCAGTGCTCACTGACATCCACAGGGCAGACACAGCTCAGTCAGAGGCAAATGAACGCTGTCAGTGATCACTCATCCTTTCACTGAATGAAATTTAAATCAAATAGAACAGCAGTGTGAACATCCCACACCTACAGAATCAGACCCCAAATCAAAATTGCATAATTAATCAAAATACACAATTTCAACAGCCTCAGCTGGGCGTTATTAGTCTTCACTATCATTAAATCTAAACAAAATCTACAAAACAAAAGAGGAATTACTCTTGAAAATCATGCAGAAAGAACAGAAAACAGAAAAGCAAATGCTACTTTTCTACTATCATCAAGCAATAAGAGCAGTCAAATGGTTGGTAGTTAAAGGCATATTGAAAAACAGATTAAAACATAAAAAGCAATGCAGATAATATATGAAAATTAAGTTTAAAAGGCAAGGAAGCGATGACATTAACAGTTTAGTTTGCCATTATCCTCGATACACAATTAAAGGTAGTTCTTAAAGTGGAACCTTATGGCTAAATGGACTGTTTACTTCAACCTCCATATAAATGAGTCAGAGTATGTCACAGCAATATTGAATACAGCAATAAATATACATGCACCTGTGCTGTTTAACTGAACACTGTTTTCTATCTGAAATATGAAGTGTCACGATCTTCTGCTCACTGATTGCATGCTATTTTAGAAGTCTTGTATGAATACCAAACATTATATTAACGCTTAAACTCTCCTAGTGGAAGAACTGAAGGGAAGCCAAGAGGAACGCTTAAATCAAACTGCAATCTTTGGTTCTTTGGTACACACCACTGGGAGCAAACATACTGAACCTGAACTGAAACACTTGACACTCACAAAGCAGAAGATGACAACTCCATGATATATCAAGCACAGATTATCTAGGCATTCTCCCATTTGAATAATGCACAGATGATGACATCCTGTTGAAATATGTTGGTCATTTCATTCATATTCAAATCATTCTACAATATCTAACACACTGGTCTGGGTACTGCTTTATGTGTTATAAAAGCACACAGACAAAAACTACTACCTAACTCCATAAGGAAAGAATACTGCATATTGCACTATAACACGGCACCTAGCTGTCCAGGTGCTGCAATTCTGTATAGCCACACCTTTGTATTGCACATGCCCAGTCAGCATGGCTGAGGCAAGTGTTCAATATTTAATAAGTAACCTTATTTCATAATGTCACTTTTTAATTACAGTGGCGTTTTCACTGCCCCGCATTACATTCCAGCTCACCTAGTTAGTGCCTCTTTTCAAGAGAAGCCAACAAAACAAGACCTGCAACAGTAACTGGGTTAGCCAGCTGCTGTTGTTATATCTGATTATTTAGCTTAACCCCAAGTAAATAATCTTTGCAACCTGCCCTGTGTGGTTAGCTGGATAGCATAATACTACCCAGTTGAAGTAAATAGAAAGAGGGCTTAGTTTGTGTTTTTAAACAGTGCTTGCAGTCTTAACTACATGGTTCCACATCCTGTAGCTGTAGGTAACCAGAGTGAGCTGGTCTGAGATTGCTCACACCATTTAATAGTGAACACTTTGGACTTACTTAAATGAAGGTGCCGGCCTATTGAAACAGAATAATAGCTTTGAGTGATGGCAAGTTACACTATACTGTTTATGGTGGCCAGATTTCCAAAACACAACTTGATGGGATTAAAGGCCACTATATTTATAGAGTCAATGAAAAGAAGCAATGCAGGCTCAGTCAATTAAAAATAACTCACAGAAGGACACAGATTTCAACAGTGAGAAGAAATAATCGTCCTTGGGAGACTAGTTTATTGTTTTAACACTCTCTTTTCTTATTTTTCTGCCACCATCTCTTTTTCTCACCTCCTCTTCCACCCGTTATCTTTCCTTCTAACTGATCTTATCTTTCCCTCTAAATACTGTAAAATGAAAAATTAAGTTGAGACATTAAAATGATCAATCCATCACATCAGAGACGCAAATTGGAAGAGGTGTTTGCTCTCCCTAAACAATGCCAGCAAATTTTGTCATAAAGCCTTAAATTACAGCTCCATCTTCCCTGTCGGCATGGTGATAAATATACTGTAGTGAGAAAATACAGACTCACCATTCTCTCTTCACCTCAAGGTGCATCAAAATATATCAGTCAGTGTCAGAGAGGCCCACAACCAAATGTATTAAATTTCAGGTAATGTATGGCATAGATGTGCGCATATTATTAAAAAATGGAGCTGTAATCATAAGCATTTTTTTCCCCAAACAATCCTATATGAGCATACTAGCTTGTTTGTACATACATACAGAAAAATACACTTCTTGTCTACATGCACTCTCTGTCTCACAATCTCTGGGCTGCACTCCAGCGCATGCTAGAAGTACAGATAATAAGTCCAGTAGAGCAGGTTAACGATGACAAAAGACAGGGGAAAGGTGACTCTGGAGTAGTTGTCTATGTGGTGGGGGTTCTCCACATGACAACAGTTTATGGAGCGGAGCACTTTGCGGATGATAGCCAGAACAGTGAGGCACCAGTTGGTGTGCTCCGGAGGCAACGCCTCGGGCTTAGGCTCACTGCTCGAGGGGCCGGATGGGCTGCCAGTGAGTTCTGTTGAGGTGGGAGCTGGGGGAGGTGTTTCTGCAGGCTCCTTGCGCCTTTTGGCTCTGTTGGAGTAAGTGGAGATGGTGGTGACAATGCCGTTCATTTCATCATCAAAGTCGTGAATTTGTTGTCCGTACTGTAAGAGAGTGAGAGTGACAGAACAAGTTTTAAAAGATAACAAAAACACTAAGCGTCTAAGTCTGAAAGTCGACTTACCCCAAAATGCGCATGATGATGATAATGATGGTGATGATGATGATGAAGATGATGATGATGATGACAATAACCACCATCATGAAGACAATGACTGTAACCAAACAGCAATGACTACAACAATGAACAACAAGACAGTATAGTCAGGAGGCTCTCACCATGAGCATGTGGGTGTTGGTGTGTGTGAGCGTACAAAAATGGGCCACAGCGTACTCAATGAGTGCCCCAAAGATAAAGCTGAAGCAGATTCCCAAATAAACATCAATGGCCTTGATGAAGCAGTTGGCATTAGGTAATGACGTCCGGGCTCCCATCATCAGAGTGGTCATGGTCAGTACTGTGGTCACTCCTGTTACAGAAACATCACAGAAACACTGGTGAACTACAGATCTTCAGATCATCTACTGAACCTGTGGACTGCACATCATCTACTGGGTAAAATAAGGCTTAGGATCACAAAAACAACATGTATACATAGTGTACAGAGGTGGCAAAAGTACTCACATTCTATACTTAAGTAGAAGCACAGATACTTGTGTGAAAGAAAGACTGGTAAAAGTAGAAGTACTGACTCAACTTTACTTAAGTAAAAGTAAGAAAGTACGGGATCTGAAATGTACGTAAATAAAAAAGTTAAAATGATTTTTCCCGTCGTTAATGATACACAATTCATCTTTTGGTAACTCAGCAAAACTAAAAAGGTTCAGCACAAAAAAAGGAAATTCTTCTTTTATTAACAACCTGAACAGTGCTGGTACAGGGAACAAAACAACGCGTTCACCATGAATCATTCTTGGAGCTGACAACATTGAACAGTTCTTTTAAATACGGCCATGGATGGGGAATGTCTTGCTTTTCTGAATCTGCTGCATATTCGTCCGTCGGACTCGCCAACACTCCCTGGATCCCTTTCATCTTCCATGTGGCACTGCAAGTTTTCTCTCTCTATCATAACCTGTACACTCACTCTATTTCTCTCTCTAGTTACGTATGTCTTTTACATCGTGTCTTCATCTGCGGAGGTTGAAAGAGTAACGAGCCTGTTTTGATCATTTAAGGAGTAGAAAGTACAGATATTTGTGTTTAAATGTAGGGAGTAAAAGTAAAAAGTTGTCAGAAAGATAATTAATCAAATAAAGTACGGACACCTGAAAAATGTACTTAAGTACAGTAACGAAGATTTATGATACCTGAACAAACCATCACCAAGCACCTCAATGTTTTCTGCAGGTTTTTTCAGCCTGACTGACTAATATCTGAGATTTAATCTGTTTACAGTCCACCTGCTCCCCCTTCCTTCCCTAAGGAAGTCTGTGTGAGATGATGGAAAGCACCGGACCACTACTAATGGCCCTTATGGTAAGATGTTGCTGTAATAGTGCATTATATTTATGCAAAATAAATATTAAATAAATGTTAATTCATTAATTCAAAAATAAACAGTTTAGGCCAGGGGTCTCAAACTCAATTTACCTGGGGGCCGCTAGAGGCAGAGTCTGGGTGAGGCTGGGCCGCATCAGGTTTTCCACAAGAAAAGCTTTGTTAAAAAAATTCCAATCTTCTTAAATCTCTTTATTTTTATTTTTTAACACAAAATAAGATTAAAAAAACAAAGCAATTAAGAATTAATAAGAAAAAAAATAAACCAATCAGTAATAAATAAATAAAATAATAATAATAATAATCATAATTAGATTTCTCTAGTCTGTGGCCATATGTGGCTTCTATTTCTTTCAAATGTCTGTATGAACAGTTCTTTAACCTTTGACCTTCTTCTGAACATGAATTGTCCTGAACATGAATTGAACATTGAAGAACATGAACTGTTCTTCTGAACATGGCTTCTCTTGCCTACTCCTTGCTGCTAGAGACCTGGCAGCGCTTCCTCTCGCATAGCTGAGCCACATTTGGCTTGAGGGAGGAAGCAGTTGAGACCCTCAGTATGGCTTGAAGATGATCATCAGTAAGTCTGGACCTGTACTTGGACTTATTGAAGTTCAAGGTGGAGAAGAGCTTTTCGCACAAGTATGTGCTCCCAAAAAGGCACATGGTCCGCTTGAACATTCGGGAAAGCTCAGTTAAGCTGGGGGTCAGTTCTGTCAAAAATTGTCCAAGCTTGTCTGCTTTTCCACTCACCTCCCTGAACTTCGCTTTGAGTTCAGAGTTGCACTGGAGGTCAGTGAGCTCCATTTGAAGCACAGGAGGGGAAGGGGTCCGCAAAAATTTGAAATGTGGCTCTGTGCGTCTTGAAGTCTGCAAATCTGTGATCAAATTCCTCCTGTAGCTTCAAAATGACATCTTCTCACCACTGAATGGTGTGCCTGCATCCACGAGTGCCTTGCATGCTGGGAAATGGCAAAGGTTTGTCTGAGAGAGCTGGGCTTTCCATAACACAAGTTTTGTGGAGAACGCTCTCATGTTGTCATAAGCAGCACTGACAAGTTGCCCCTGGCCTTGTAACTTCTTGTTCAGTACATTAAGCTCATGTGTGATACCAACAAGAAAATCTAAGTCCATGAGCCTTTTAGGATCACTTAGCACAGGAACAGCCACTCCATCCTTCTCCATGAAGGCTTTCACTTCTGCTCTCAACTCAAAAAATCTTTTCAATACGTTTCCCCTGTTGAGCCAACGTACCTCGGTGAAGTAGAGCACATCCCCATATTCTGACTCCATTTCCTCTAAAAAAGCACAGAACCTTCGGTGCTTTAAGCCCCTGGATCTGATTTGGTTGATGCACTTCACAACGACAGACATCACATTGTCAAACTTCAGGCATTTGCTGCAAAGGGCCTGCTGATGGATAATGCAGTGCAGAGCAATGGCCTCCTCCACACCCTCCTCTTCCAGATTTTTTTGAACAAGTGCCACCAGTCCATTTTTTCTCCCTGTCATTGATGGCGCTCCATCGGTTGTTATTCCAACAAACTTATTCCATGGCAAACTGGCATTCTCCAGGGCATCACACAGCTGGTGAAATATCTCCTGAGCGGTGGTCTGGCCATGCATTGGAATTAGTGTGAACAACTCCTCCATCACTTTAAAATTGTCATCAACACCACAGACATAGATTGTGAGCTGGGCAGTGTCGATGATGTCTGTGGTCTCATCAAGAGCAACTGAGTATACACTGAAACATTTGGCTATCTCACACAGTTGGTTATGAATGTCACGTGACAGGTCAGAAATGCGCTCTGCCACGGTGTTGGCAGAAAGGCTGATCTTGCTAAACTGACCTTTCTTTTCTGGACAAACTATACTTGCAGCCTGTAATATGCACTTTTTGACAAATTCACCTTCTGTGAATGGCTTTCCTGCTTTAGCAATTATCCCACTAACCATGTAGCTAGCTTCGACTGCTGCTTTATTCTCTTTGGTTGCTTTCTTGAAGAAATCTTGTTGCCTCAGTAGACATGTTTTAAGATTGGCAACCCGGTTGGCCTTCTCATCTCCTTGGTATTTTGCATACGCCTCAGCATGTCTAGTTGTGTAATGACGTTTCAAATTATATTCCTTGTGCACCGCAACTTTCTCTGTGCAAATAAGACACGTCGGTGTACCCCTGTGCTCAACAAAGAAATATTGCATTTCCCACTTTTCCTGAAATTGCCTGTGCTCATCACCAACCTTTGTCTTCACTGAGGGCTTTGAAAAAGACATGTTTGGGGCTGTGTAATATATATAATTCCACTTGGTGTCACTGTCACATTTAGGTTTCAATCAATGCAAATAGCGCAATGCAAATAAAAAAACAAAACAAATGACCGACAAATAACAGTGCGACCTTATATTTTGTCCGGGTTACCGGGGACTGTTATTGCCGATGGACAGGTGTCACTATGTGACTGCAGACTACATTAAGGGGGTCACACACCGGACGAGAAACGCAGGGCAGCGACAACTCTTGTGTATCGCACACCGGATGCGCACATTCTGTACCCGCGAGCTCAATTTCAAATCAAGTTCTGAGCTGCAAGATGGGTAAAAATAAACTTAAATTATTATGATTATTTAAATATATTTGTAGCTGAGTTTTGAACGTTAATCAGTTAAGAGAATTGGTGGTGTTGGGGAAATAAATTGTACACCTTTACTAACTTCACTTATAATTGTTTGGAAATAAATCTTACATATTTACTTAATTTATAATATCATTACTCTTATAAACGTTTATACATTGTTGCAAAGAGTTGTAAGATCAAATTGTGATCCCCACTGTGTGAAGAAACAATCAGATGTGAGGGAGAGTCTAACACATACATTTACACACACACACACACACACACAGGTGCTTACACATATACTTACCCACATAAGTAGTTTAGGAGAATGACCAACTAAAATGCCATATTTACATGTGTGCTGTGCAATGCCATAGAAATTCAAGAAAATTAAATGTAAACGACTTGATGCTGGGTTAACCATCTAACTTTGTAATTACTAACGTATGTGTTGTGCAGCAAAGGTCACAAGGAGAGAAAGGTCACAGGAATAGTTTCTACAGTGTGTATGCATGATACTACAGATAAGATCTGTTAAGGCCAATAGGATGGGGTTGAGAGGACCCAAGACTCAGACACAACAGGTAAGGTGAAAGAGTTTATTACAGGACTTGAATTATGTGTCGTGACGATGCCTTGAACCAGGAAACTGGAGAACCTCAGGGTTGCTTCGGTGGATCTCAAAGGGTGCCTCTACAGAAGAACACATAAGGTCAGTGACTGTTGAGACAAAACCTTCAACCTTGGAATTAGTGTTCACCTGTGGCTGGTTGTCTGTGCAGGTTACCCTCAAACAGGAGATTGGCCAGGAGACCAGATGACGGGTCACGGGTGAGTGTTTGGGTAGCGATGAGGTGGACTCCGAAAACAGCAACAATAACTGAGTGGCAAACAGCAAGAACCAGGTTGATGGAGACAATGGCTGAGGAGACACAGACTTAGGGAGACAATTGGTTAATTGAGCTCATAGGTCAAACTGAGGGAAACACAGGTGCGGAAGATCTCCAGGCAGTGGCACGTTAGATTGAGGCTGCTCCTCAGTGAGGGACTTGAGAAACAGTAGAGGCCACAACGGTGAGTATCCAGATCCTTCCTATGGAGGCCCAGCATCCATCCGTTCTGGCATCCAAACAGGTGAGTATTTACATCCTTGAGAGTGAGTGCACCAAATCCTCCAACATAGTGAGGTGAACATCCAAACCAGTGAATAGCATTTACACAATCCTCTTCCAGGATCTCAGCAGGAAAACTCCCAGAGCAGTCAGGGAAGCAAGGACTTGAAACTCACAATTCAGTAGTTCTGGTCGCTGGCAAACAGGCCGTCAAAAAAAATGGAGGTACTACGCAATATTCTGGAGAAAACAGGAGTGGCCGAACAGGGAGAGAGCAGGTCTGCTTCAACAACATTGTGGCAAAGGCTGATGGGTGAAACCTGCTTATAAAGAAAACCAGGAGCCGGTAATGAGGCACAGCTGAAGTCACTTAACAAATGAGCCAAAGAGAGAAACCGAGAACAAGAGCAGTAACAGACAAGAACCAGGAGTTGGCTAGCAACCAGGAAGTAGTGTCAGGCCCTGACAAGATCAGCCTGCAGAAAGAGAGCCCCCATATGATACACTGTTGCTGAGGGGAGGCAAGGTGAAGTTGCCAGGCTGAGAGAGGCCCTGTATGATACACTGTTACAGAGGGAGAGGCAAGGTGTAGTTAGGGATGAGAGAATCACAGACTTCAAGGATGAGTTACCATATAAGGGGGGGTTATGTAAAAGGGATGCAGAGGTACTAGGTACTGTGTCACAGAATGTAGGATGAGGAGCAGCTCTGGACGAGAAGATAAGAAGAGGAGGATGGTAAAGTGCTGAGGGGTTGGGTTGGGTTGGGTTTTTTGTATTTTAATTAAACAGATGTACTATTCTATTTTAGGTTCGGTTTCAGTTTATAATATCTATTTTTTATATTTAACATTTTTATGGTAATGAAGAATATGCACAATGCATAATGCACAGTGTATCTGCAAAATAATGATCTGATCTGATGAAAATAAAGAAAATAATCCTGAATTTTAGATATTAAGATTAAAAGAACTACGTTTATTATACATTTAATTATGTGTTTACATTTTTGAAAACCAATGCATGTAGTATTTTGCAGCAGTGGTGTCTTTGTATAATGTATTAACGACGATTAGTAATGTATTGCTGACTACTTCCTGTGGGGTGACGTGAATTCCGGTGGTGATTAAAAAGAAGTCTAACGATACCTCCCGCCTCGTTCCTGTCTTAGCTTAACTTATACGCAATATAAGTACATTACAAAACCATGCAGAAGGCGCTCTGTGGCGCGGCAGGAATTTGAACAGCGTCCTGAGTCGTAGCTGGGCGCCACGGACAAACGCGTCGCGACGCTGCGTTTCTCGTTCGGTGTGCGGCCCCCTTAAAGTGCCATACATATCAAACTTGCGGGCCGCACTAACATTAAACTTTCATATTAAGGCGGGGGCCATAAACTATCGTCCTGCGGGCCGCAAATGGACCGCGGGCCACGAGTTTGAGACCCCTGGTTTAGGCCAAAGCATGTAGTCTGTTGCTATGGCAACCAATCAGATGCAGGCCCTTGATGCCCATTATACAATGCTGTGACGTCACGCCATTTTGACGTTTCAATGGTAATGACGACAAATGTAGGCCTTTGATGTCTTACAATACTGTGACGTCACGCTCATCTTAGTAGAAATACCCAGGACAAACACACCGAGTAGTATTTGCAGACAACTGGATTTGTGTGATTGCGCGTGTTGTTACTGACCACAGCAGTTTTAAACTAGCAAAATGAGTTGTACTCAGGATTATGATTATTCGTCCGCTGGACCCAGTGAACCAACATCCATTGACGAAACAATAGAGTCAATTAACCAACACCTTCGTGCCGCCAATAGTGACATTAAGAAGCTCCAAAAACAGCTTCTGAGGTCCCAGACAGAACTGGAGAAAACATATCCAGAACTGAAGGAATCAGAGGCGGCTGCAAGAGCAGAGCATAGCGCTCTTAAAAACACTATGGATTCCCTTAGTGAGGAAATCAAAAATTACAGAGCTTTCCATGAAAAGCTAAAAGATGAGAAAAAATCTAACGACGAACTTAACTTTCAGAATAATTTGCTCAGGATAAAGATCGGAGCTCTGAAAGAAAAAGAGATAGCCATGACAGAGCTGAAATCCGAACGAGCAGCCATGGCAGAGGAGAATAAGAAACTCCAAAAGCAACTTGAGCACCTGTGGGAAAAAGTCCCTAATGATTTGGAGGAAAAGTACACTACGGTGTTCAAGGAAGCAGAGAGGTTAAATAAAGAGAACAGCGACATGACGCAGCAGGTCATTTTGCTCAGGAAGAGGTATAAACAGAAAGCTGCTTTGTGTGAAGCCTATGAAAACATGAAAAGAGAAAAGCAGCTACACAGTCAGGAGAACGACCAACTGCGGCAGGAAATCCAGCAAACTGAGAAAAACATTCTGAACCAAAATATTTTTTTAAAGATAACTGACGCACTTACAGTGTCACATGAGGCCGCTAGTCGTCAAAATACCGCCCTGCAGAGGGAACTCGAGCGTCTTAACATCGAGTACCAAAATGCGAAACAATTCAGTGTCTCGTTCAATGAAAGCTTGTCCCGCATGGAAGGTCTGAAAAAAGAAAATGACCATTTGCGAGAACAAATCAAGGATGTTAGCAGACAGCTCCAGAGCACCGAGCTTTCAAAAGACAAGTATAGAGAACTGGAGGCTGAGGAAAAATCTGCCATGGCCCAAAACAGAGTCCTAGCTAAAACCTACTCTGGGAAACTTAAGAAGCTCGCAAAGGAAGAGGACTGGACACGTAAATATGACAAGCTGAAGGGGCAAGTAGATGCACTGAAGCAAGAGAATGGTCAAATTGTGGAAGATATTCAGGGTTGTAATGAAAACCTTGAAGATCTGAATAATCTTAAGGTGCAACATAAATTTTTGATAACAGAGAAAAAGAAGCTTGTCAACCAACAGAACACGCTGCACAGAAATCTCCGTGAGCTGGAGAAACAGCTTTCAAAGCAGCGTGCTCAGATAGAGAAGAACGAAGTGCTCAAACAAGAGACAAAGAATCTGACCACAGATAACTGTGCACTGTGGGACAGAATTGAGACTCTTTCCAAAAGTCTCCAAGATTAAAACATTCTGGGCATCACATTTAATTCCCTGATAGTGGAGACAAATGCCATGAAACAGTAGAATAAGGCACTGCACAAGGAAGTAGTGAGCCTGGTTCTGCTGGAGGTTTTTTCTTCCGTAAAGGGAGTTTTTCCTCTCCACTGTCACCAAGTGCTGCTCATAAGAGATTTGTTCTGTTTTTAGTTTTTGTAAAATGCCTTGAAATGATTTATATTGTGATTTGATGTTATACAAATAAAGTTGATTTGAATTGAAAAAAGAAATGAAAAAAGTACAGTACTTTCCACCTCTGATAGTGTATTCTGCTCTATGTAATTATATCAAAAGCCACATACAGACAGAGCTAAACAGTACTTTGTGTAAAAAGATGACATCATCCTAGCTCTGCCTTGCAACTGTAAATAATCAACATTGTTGTGCATTGGTTGGTTGGTTTGGTTTTCAGTACTGAAATCCTGTTGGTGAACTTAGTGTACAATGAGCATCTATTTAAGACATGTTCCCACATCCTACATCCCAACAGACAGCCAGCAGATCACTGATCATCCTTCTGTGGACTGGAAGCAGCTAGACTGGCTCACTCCCAAGTCAAAAAACAACATTTTTAAAGCTTAGTTGTTGCACACTGTTTAGCTAAAAAAAATGCCAAAAAGTGTTAGTTAGTAATTTAGAGATGATGGTAGGGTAGGCATATTTTTTAACCTGCGTTCAGGGCCAGGCTAGGTTAGTCTCAGGCCTCACTGAAATAATCTCTTTAATAATCCCTGTGCCATGTAGTGAGATATCTTGTAGCTGTTTGCTTTAAGAATTTAGTTTTGAGGCCCCGGAGTATCTCATTTAACAGAACATCTATGTCTGGATGCTCCCAGTACACTACACTATTATCATTATTGCTTTTTTCAACCCTCACACCCAATCCTACATTTATTCCTGCTAAAGGACAGCAAAAGTCTCTTATCTGTGTCAAAGTAAACACTCATGACCGATGGAGTCTTTCACAGTGCCTACAGTTAAACATTATACTTATAAACAGTTCTGTGCAATGTCAGAACATTTACTCACATTTGAGAGAGAATAAAAATGGTTTGACTCATACCTATACAAATACGTGCTGGAACAGAGGACAGGGAAATCCAAAAGGACACCCATGAAAGAACCACCAGCAGGCTTGAAGGAACATATGTCTCCAGGATGAAGTACAGAATGCTCCTCTTCAGTTCAAAGTGGAAGACCAGTCTGGGGTAACGCCCTTTGGGAAAAAGGACAAAGTCAGTCATTCTACCTCGTAACAAAAACATGTGGTGTGAAAGAGAAATCTGACCCAATTTGACCCTAATTTTACAGTATTTAATAACATTACACTGCTGGTCAAACATTTCACATAGAGGAGAGGCAGTAGTTTTGAATGTCACTGTTACCAGTTTCATAGATGGCCTCTGAAACCGATGTGTAATGGTCTTCTACAGTGTACTGAGCCAGCTGCAGAGTGTCTAAACCACTGACGGACTCATTTCCTCTGGTCCAGTAAAACATGACATCATTGATGTTGTAACCCCCTGTAGGGGAAAAGATAAGAGAGGGAGATTACACCAGATAATTTAATGCTGCACTGACCAATATCTTAATATTAAAATTGATTAAATACAGACTGTATGTATAGTGTAACATGCCATGTGTTACTACAGCAAAAAAGCCATGATAAAATCACTATATGCTACGCACAGTAGCACTTTTCAATAAACAGTAACTAGTTGGTGAACAGATGGCCCAAAGCAGAAGAGCAGGTCAGCTAAAAGGAGAGTGAGTATCTGACTTACTGAATTATGTGGCCATTAACACAACTCCAAGGGAATGCTAATGCTGCTCACGCAAACACACTCACCATAAAACTTTATAAGATGGTAATATGTCAGTGGTATACAGTAGCTCAACCTCACAGCACAATATATTTCTCTCCCTGAAACAGTTTATGGTACATCAGATTGACAGATGAGTATTAATAGCACTCACCCTTAAATGACTAACACACAGTTGAATAAATTTTTGCAGGGAGGAAATATTAACAGCACATTACACTTTCACCTAAACTGCTATAATTATAAAGTAATACTGCTGATGTTAATAATGAATAATGATAAAGAAGCTGGTTAGCACTGTTGCCTCACAGCAAGAAGGTCGTGGGTTCGCATCCCGGCCTTTCTGTGTGGAGTTTGCATGTTCTCCCTGTGCTTGCGAGGGTTTACTCCGGGTACTCCGGTTTCCTCCCACAGTCCAAAAACATGTATGTCAGGTTGATTGGTGACTCTAAATTGCCCATAGGAGTGAGTGTGAGTGTGTGAGGTTGTCTGTCTTTGTGTGTCTATATGTGGCCCTGCGATGGACTGGTGACCTGTCCAGGGTGTACCCCTGCCGTCCACCCGAGAGAGAGCTGGGATAGGCTCCAGCAGATCCCCGTGACCCTGAGCCAGGAAAAGCGGGTATAGAAAATGGATGGATGGATGGATAAAGAAGCTGCATTCCTATTTTCTTATTTTATTAAAGTTGTAGGAAGAGCAGGGAATGATAACTGCTAAAACCTTAAAATCTGTGGACCAGATGTTTGGGATTGCACCGGATGGTGGGGGGTAAATACCGTCTAATGTTAAATCTCAGCATAAGAGAGACAATTCCCAACAACCAAATGAAATGTAAAAACACCTTTGAAAAGCTAGTTTAAGACACTACAGGGAAGCTCTACACAGTGCAGCTCACAAATATATCTGCCATTATAACAACACAAGAACTTGACAGTATGGCACTATAACAATCCAACACTGCACAGTTATAGAAAAATATGTGGAAGAATATGCTCCCATTATTCACTGCAGCTCAGTTTGACACAGAAAGATCCAGCAGGAATTGCTAATGGAAAGGCATTTGTGGGGTGGGGTTCGTTCAATACTTCAAAGGGGGTAGCAAAAATAAAAAAATGTCACGCTGAAGAGCTTAACTCTTGCCTCACATTAGAACAGACATATCATGCATATAGCACTGAGCCATTGAGTTCCCAGATAATGTTCATACAACTTGGAAAAACAAGATATCCAAAATTAACATGAAACCAGAAAAGTGTGGTGCAGGTGGGAGTCCAATAGATCAATGTAAGTGTAATATAAACAAATCAAAAATATAAACATGTGGTAATAATACTTCTTATGGACAAAAAGGTAGGATTAACCAGGCTAAACCTCTTTGGTGTAATTTTCTAATTTATCTGCAGAGGGAGCAAGAGAATAAAAAAAAAGTAAGATTGTCAGTTATAACTGGAATGCATCTCTATAATCTTCTCATTAATTTGCTATCACTCTCCCTATTTAAATCCATATGGAGTCATGTATTATTGACCAGGGTGTAGGTGGATGCTGGGAGCAAAGTCCTCTAATGAAGCGCAGCAATGACTTTAATGCTCAAATATCTATCTCACTGTCATTCTTATATTTGGAGAATTCATTATTTTCTTGACCCAAAGCCCTGCTGTAACAAATTAGAGACACAAATGGGTAGTGACATGTTGTGCTGTCAAATAGTTACATGAGGGTATATTCAACCTTTGAGCATCCTGTGGCCGTGAAAACAAGTATACCCGTCCACATCAGATTTTAAACAGGGCCAACAATTAATGCAAAGATCACAAAAGACTTCTATCGTCTGACTCTCTTTTTGCTGTCAGAAGGTACTAAATATTTTACCACAATTCTGATCTAAACCCCTGCACCTTCCTACAGTGACGCTCTTTTTAAACCTTCTTCTTGTGCATAGGATCTACTCTTGGCATAGCCTTAAAAGAAACAAATCCCTGAATATACATCTTCATAAAGAGAATGAGAGACAGAGCAAGAGAGATAACGATTGAAGGAGAGGAGAAACAGAGAGATAGAGAGACAAACAGAACAGGTGAGCGAGTTATGGTAAAAGACAGTAGAAAATAGAGATGGTGAAAGATGATTTTAACCTCCAGATGTCTTTTTGTCTGCTAAGTGGGACTGGAGCTGCTGTTAAATGTTTTATTTGGCACTGAGGTCCTGGTGGGCTTCTGTCTGGCAGGGATCAGTCTTTGCTTAGCCTGGCTGACTGTCATTTAAAAGCAAGCTGTAAAGCAAATATGACAAGAGGCACAGAGGGGAGGGGTAGACTTACAGTATTCTTCTTCCCGATTTGGACAGCCAAAAATCCATATTGTCATGTAATTAATAACCTTAATACAAGTAGTACCAAGGTAAATTCCTCTCTTAAATAGCCACAAAAGCATATTCTGAGATTTACAAATACAATCAAGATTACAATGGGTAGTAACGATTTGTGCATGTTGTAGTTACTGGGAAATGTACTGTAAATCATTAAGGCCAAGTTTCCACAGTATAAATAGGTTTTGCTCCCTACAAGGTGAGAAGTAGCACACGCCCCTGCCCACACACAGCAGCACTTCACAAGATGAGAGAAAATTACATGTGTGATCCTTTGGTTTGATCACACTCACTTGAATCATTCCTACCCACCAACCCTCTGACACAGGTTAACGCGGTACACTTCAGTATAACATCCTTACAGCTTTCCAGTTGCAGCGTGCAGGTCTGCTTGTCCATGGGATACTTGGTCAGGTCCATGTTGCAGGCCACGGTGGTGGTAATCCTAAAAAACAGAAATGTTTTTGTAATTGTGGGAATTCAAGGAAAGAAGACACTTATGGTAAATCTTATTAGGAGTGCACACGGATTTTTTTCCAGCAAAACTCTTGAGCAGATTCATTCGAAGATGCTGCTGATGTGAAGAATGAGCTAGCTTAGATTTTGGTATATACTGTATGAAATTATACATGTAAACAGCCCTCTATTCACTGGAGACGACTTGTAATGGACAATGACGCCTTTGGTTTCCATTGATGTCATACTGTTTTCATTAAAACTATAACACAGTAACCTTCTTCTCCCAGTTAGGACTGGCTAGCAGATGATGAAAAACTGATAAAGTATAGAAGGTCTGTCGCACTTCTCCACAGAAACTGAACTGGATTGACAGGCTGGATTCAATAAGAATGAAATAAAACATTCACATATATATGTATGCCAGTAAATGTGGCATATTAAGATGAGTTCTATCTTTGATAGAAGAGAAACAAGCATGTATTTGATTCCCATCAAATCCTTGTGATCACCCCATATGAGAACAATTTAAACATTTAATATATAATTCATATTTTTTTGCTTAGTTTTTTTAGTTTACTTTTAGTTTTTTAATTTTTATGAATAATATCTCAAACTGCATATTTATATTGTCAACATAAATATTAGAGTGGAAATGTCTTCAATAAGATATCCTTTTAAAAGTCAATTTTAGATATTGCTAATGAGGATTTTTGATAGACATCATTTGAGAGATACTTCACAACTCCTAAATATTGCTGAAATTTCTATACACAAGGGGTCTAATTCACAGAGACCTACAGATAGAAAAATTCATAATGGACCCTCAGGAAATCCACCTGGGCATTCTACCATAAACCTTTCTTATTACAACAATTTATTACAATCCTCTGTCACGTCTAGTCTATACTGTACTGAAATTTGAACCTCGGGTGTCTGGTTGTGTATTCTTCATCACAAATATGAACAGGACCATCAAAAACCATAGAAGTGACATACTATACAGAAATTCTTTAATCGAATCTTTCCTCTTAACTGCTTAACCTTTGGCCACTATGACCTCATTGTTTTCTCATGTATTCCCCCTTGGCGCTGCACTGAAACATTTCCCAAAGATGCCTTGCAATTCCATCACCTCACATTTCTTACCTCTCTTTGTCCTTTTTCACAGCCCCAGTTCCCTGAGATTGCCAACCCTTTCCTGACTATCCTTTTTGCCTTGTTTTACACTACCCTTCTCCATATTTCCTCTGCCACAGTAAAGCCCAGAAATGGTGCAGATCTCAGTATGGAAACAAAGTTTCATGCAGACGAGGGCACACATGCACATTCACATCAACAAATCCAGTAACAACAGTTAGAAAATTGCCATTAGAACAATGTGAATCTTTCCCGTGATGTGTTTTTCTCCCTTTCAATGTGTAACCAGAATGTGTCTAAACACAATTGTACTGTACACAGGAATTTCAACACTATCATCAAGGCACTACAGCACAGCATGAGTAAAGTGAAATGAGGACCCCAGACAGCTCTTAAACAATCCGAAGATAAGCTGTTAAAGCATGTGGCATAAAAACAGCAGGATGGGCAAATCCTATCGTTGCTAGCTGAACAACAGCTGAACAAGTTCACTCTTCGGATCATCTATAACCTTTCTATCTAAAAAAAGTCTGTTTGATCAAAAACAAGATGTGAAGGTAACATGTTTCTAAAACTTGCCAAGAGGCTCTCAGATGTTATGCCCTTACATAATGCAATATGTGTTAGAGAGACGTTCACAGGACTTGGTGCTTTTGATAGCCACAGCCTTTTGTATTAACAGACCACATACAATTCAATATCCAAATAATACAACTGACATGACTCACTGCTTTGCAATCACATTATCTCAAATGTAACCCACATTTCCTTCATCAGCAAATTTCTTTTCCATTACCTGGCCTTTTTTGTGGTCTGTTGGAGCTGACAATAAAAAAAATAAAAAAAAATAAAAAAAAACTATGTTGTTTGTTATCCCACCTCAGTGCATAAAGGACGGTCCCATTGGGGAAAATCCGGATCAGTCTGTTCTCCACAGTGATGTCATGGAGAAAGGATTTCTTGGAGTCCACGATAAAGGTGTCAGGGACCCAGAGGAGCTCCACTAGCCGCCCATCAAGACTCAGGCTTTTGTTGCCTTCAAAAACCAAGCGCTCGTCTGTCCAGCGTTGCCGAAGGAATATGGTGGCAGTGTAGTCCTGCAGGATTGGGGCCCAAAGGTCACAGCACAGCTAACACACTAACAAGCATGTCAATAATATGCTGACACACAAGTAAAGGTTTTGCAAAACAAGCCTCTCCAGTGGACTTGTATTTTATTCGTCAGCTTGGAGCTTTTTTTCTTTTTGAGGACATTGTGAGTAGTGATGATGTCAGGTTTCTAAACTCTTCTATGCCTGAAGCAACAATAATCCTTAGTGTTGCTTCACGTCAGCAAGTCTGTTCTGGTCTTTATGAAATGCAACATTTCTGTGTGCAGCACATTCTGAAAATCCTGATGTTACATCAACTATACTGTAGATTCAAAATCAATTTCTTCCACTGTCAGGAAAAGGCTGTGACTCTAATTTCCTAACCAAACATGTTCAGTAGCTCAGGAATGCTGAGGTGTCCCAGAGGAATGCTGGTGGTATGTCCACTGTTTTATAAGGCTGGTGTAGGTTGCTGGGAATTTGTTTTACTGTACTACTTATCAGCAGAACGAGCTCAAGCTTGTCAGGGGACATTAAAGAAGAGTTTAACTTTAAAAATGTTTACAGTTGTTTTTACCATAATTCAGCTTTGCTGTCACTAGATGAAGATTCAGCCATATATATCGCATATATACTGAGTGGTCACTAGGTTTGGTGCATAAGTAAATAAAGTAATATACAAGTAATGTGTATAAATTGACACCTGTATGAAACCTGCTAAAAAATATAGGCATAATAAACAAAATTATGGCTGCATCGTAGCATTGGATTGAGCCTGCCTCACAGAAGTCAGACATTCTCCTTATTCAAAATATCAATTCTGAAATTGTAGCATCAGGACAGAACAAAGCTGAGAGATTTACTTTATTTTAAAAATACTGAAAGTACTTATATATCTGTTCATTTTTGTGTTGCTAATTTTCTGCTATGCAACCATTCGAGTCAGTTTTGGAGAAATTAAAGGACATGCTTTAGGGATTTTTCACACTAATTGGTTGACATTTCATTTCAGTAATGGACAAATTATGGGTAATTACTTATTAATAATTACTTACTTGTAATTACTAGGTCACCCAGAATTCAGGTCAGTGAAATTCGTAAATAGACTTTTAAGGCAAACACTGATGGCAATTACACGAATGTGTCTATATTTACAAAGAACTCTGGAAAATTCTGCAAAATGAAAGGTGTAATACATCCATGCTGAAAACTAATAATAGTGTTTTTTGTCTTGAAATTGAAAGTAAACAGTGATCTCTAAACTGACAATAGGGCACAATATATATAGCCTTACCATGTTTATCTCAGAAATGGTGTCAATGCTGGCAATATCCAAGCTCATGCCCACTGTTACAGGACCATCTAGGAAAGGAAAAAAAAGTATAATACATCCATGAATGTGTCATTGATTACACAAACATTACACACTGCATTATTCCTACAGCTCTACATCTGACTGTGAGCTCTATACCAAACAGTGTATATTGTGACCATAAGAGGACATAGAGTAGGGTTGTATAATAAAGCAAAGTTTTGCATAATCAAAGGTTACTGAAGGACAGCATATTTAAAAATGCTAAAGACCCCACATCACTGGCACAGCAACAGCTGCAGTCTGTCGAGTGTGATCCTCCTTGAGGGAATTAGTTCTCCCAGATTCACCATCAAAGACAGCTAAGTTTGCTGTTCTCCTATATTTCATATTCCTATTCCCCTTTACTCTCACTTATCAATCTTCATTTCCATGAGGGAGAAAAACGAGTCTAGTTTCATAGTGTGTTTCGTTACATGTCTTCACAAAAAGTGAAACAATTTAATGGGGACTTTATTGGGATTTTCCACTAGCACTACTCCACTCGGTCTTTTTGATTTTCCATTAGGACATAGTACCTGGTAGCAGGTACTTTTTAATACCTCCTTGGCCGAGGTTTCATGCGAGATGAACCTACCAATATGTGACGTCAACAAACGCGGATCACCCATTGGACAGGGAATGACGTCACCGGAAGAGTCGTGAGTACGACGTCCGACAAAAGAATCAAAAACCCGCCATTTTTAAAAACTAGCAACATTGACTGTTTGTTTTTTCAATTTTTACCGTCTTTAGCGAGGCAAATGGCTAACATTACTAGCTAAACAACACCATGGTTTTAACAGGATATGTGGACGTTTCAATTTAGCACCGTCGTGCTATGACGCCCCGTTCAGGTGGTACTCACTTGTAATAGAAAACGACGTAAACTGAGTCGAGTCGAGTACAGTTGTTCTAAAACTAGATGACTAAAAACACACTAGATGATTTTAAGCCCAATTTCATGCCCTATTTGCCCCCTCAAGTAATCGTGGGAGCGTGGCCCAATTCCAGGTTTGACGTGAGCAATTACCTGTCTAAAGAATCCTCAGGTGTGTGCTGTCAACATGATTTTACTGCTTCTGATAGTTTGATATTTACGAGCCCTGGTAGGGGAGGCTCCAACGGAATGTCCTTAATAGCCAATGAGAGAGAGCGCTCCGAAAAACGTCACCAACCGGAAGTCGTGTACCTTTACGTCTAACAAACGTCATAGCAAATCAAAACAAAACTAGCGCCAAAAGGCACATTGAAGACAGGCCTGTTGAATTATCCCAACAACACGTGGGGATACGTGACAATGGAAAGGCGTACGTCACGACGTCACGTTTGATCCCGCGAGTGTTTGTGAAATCTCGTGTCTGTGGAATCACCAATTACAATCGGCGTGGTCTCTCAGTCTGGTTGAATCCTCTAGTGTGTGCGGTCCAAAGATTGTATTCCCTGATAAATCGTTGGAAACTGTCCTTATGTCTGTGGCCTGCCACGTTTTAAAACAGCGTTAGTCTTTTTAACTATCTCCTCACATATGGGCTGTGTCCGAATGTCCACCCTAGTCCCTAACCCTTCAGTCACTGCATAGTGGACTACATTAGGGCACAGTTTCAGACACTCACCCACTACTTTTTTTCTCTCGCTGGGCCCCATGTAGATGTCACTTCCTTTTTCAAACTCAAATGATTTATTATTTTAATAATTTAGTGGTAAAATTTTATTTATCTCATCCTGAATGTTTTTTAAAAGGTTAACTTAACCATCTGTTCATAATTTTCAGCTACAATCTTGAATCTATATGCATAACTTTCAGGCATTTCCACCATTTTTTCATCCACGCAATGCATGACGATCTATTCTGCCTGTTTAGTGACCATTGCTGCTCACTACTTTTTACAATGCATTGTGGGAAATTTTGAGGGCTTTTCAGTTACTAGCAATAATACTAGTGAGGGTGGACATTTGGGCACAGCCATGGTTAACATATGAGCATAACGTGTTTTTGGACCAATATCTATGAGAAACGTTTTTAGTATCTTTGGAGGAAGTTCACCTTTTATTGTGCTTGTCCAAACCATGGAAACTGAGAGCTATAACAGTTCTTAGATTGCTGTTTTCAGAAACTTTTTTAACTTCTACTTCAGACTAGGTACATTTCAGTACTACAGAAACCACAAGTTTAAATTGCTTTTTCAAACCCAGAACTAGCAACAAGCATTAAGTTCATTTTTGCAGTGCAAACAACAGCTTTCAAATAGAAAACTCAAACAAACTGTCTGATCCAGAAGTCGGGGCCTTCACGACGAACAAATATCAGAGAGCTGTTGATGGATACTGATCAAAGTGTGCTAGTGTTCTTGTTAAATGTTGTGTAAGGGTGACGTCACTATGCCAAACGTCTGTGGACTTACGTTACTTCAATATTCCTACTGGTGGTGTGAATGCAAACAGAAATAAGGTCCTTAGGGTCTGTAGTTGGCTCAGTGGTTAGCACTGTTGCCTCACAGCAAGAAGGTCGTGGGTTCGCAAACCAGCCTTTCTGTGTGGAGTTGTTCTCCCTGTGCTTGTGTGGGTTTTCTCCAGGTACTCTGGTTTCCTCCCACAGTCCAAAAACATGTATGTCAGGTTGATTGGTGACTCTAAATTGCCCATAGGAGTGAGTGTGAGTGTGTGAGGTTGTTTGTCTCTATGTGGCCCTGTGATGGACTGGTGACCTGTCCAGGGTGGACCCCTGCCTTTCACCCAAAAAGAGCTGGGATAGGCTCCAGAAGATCCCTGTGACCCTGGCCTTCAGGAAAAAGCGGGTATAGAAAATGGATGGATAGATCGATTTCAAAATGCCAAGTCTGCCATGAGCAAAACTAGTGGATGACAATGACAGCTCTGCACCTTGCACCGAAATGCTGAAAACAGTTTAACTTATACCATACTGTATGTGCATCTAAAAAATTATCACAAAGATGCAAAACATGGCATTAAAAAGGAGTGCATCATGATGGTGTTGCAGGTTTTAGTAAAGCATATTAGGATGAATTCTGATTATGATCAGTGTGTGCCAAACTTGTGTTCCTAAGCGGAAGGGCTAGTGATTATATTGAAGAGCATTTGTCTTGGTGAAGTCTTGAGGTGCCATTATGGATAAAACCGTGAGTAAACAAGCTGGAATCACAATGTGATTCTCAAAGCCCAGAACAAAAACAGTAGTGAGGGATTTGCAGGAAATGACATAACATTCTTCCCAAGACAATCTTTGTTTCTCTATGACAAATAAATTAGTTGGTTGGTTAAAATTGAAAACTAAATCACAACATATACTGGCAGATATGATCTAGGTTAAACTACAAACAACTTAATAGGTTTATTAGGCATCAGTTGATGCTTGTTTCCTTTTATGCATATCTCCTTGTTATGACTTCATTATACCATTATAGTAATTACTAGCACCCCAAGTTTAATGGTGCATTCATCTTCATCCAATAGTATGCATATGCACTAAATTTACATGTATGTATGAAGGGCCTTGCAAGCAAAAAAACAAAATATAAACCACTCTATGAAACATGCATTTGCCATGAGCATTCAGTCACTTCCATGGGTACATTTGCTGTGCTGCAGTTTCCTTACTGTCAAAGAAAGGCCTGAGGTACTTGTTGTATCCTTTCATCAGCCTCTGAATGGTAGGAGGTAGGATCTCTCCTTCCTTTACTTCTGCCATGAGCAACGAGCTCTCTAACAACCTGAGAACAAAAACAGAGAAAGGAGTGAGAGAAAAGCAGAAATAAGTATTATTTGTCTCCTGTTGTGCATTTACCAGGTGGATTTCACCTCACAACCGCCTCTCTGTTCATGGAAGCTGCAGGGTGTCAACTGAGTTCAAGAACAAATCTTATAAAGCATGGTGAATCAAAGAAAAGACAGGACATTAAAATAGAAACATGGAACCAAAAAAGGAGAAAAAAAAACAAAAACAGGAAATTTCCCTTATAAATTTAATTATTAGATTACCTTCATTTGACTGTTTTCAGAATATTTTGAACCATCCATCTCTCTGTTTTTCTATTCACTTGTGCCTTTAAAATAGCTATTTGCTTTCATAAAACCTTTTTTATATTCTGTCTGAAAGCTATCCTTAAAGGCACACTGAAATATGGGAATATGATTATACTGCTGTCAGTTGTGGCAAGGGATAAAAACACTCATTGCACCATCCCCATATGTATATGTTTTTGTGTATAAATCAAGCTCCAAATACAGAACGATAGAAAGCCCTCAAGCACGTGCCATGATGTAAGAGGGTATGAAGCAAGACAGATCAGGCCATGTGCAGAGGCAGAAAACATTCATCTCCATATACTGGCAGCATCTCAGACACCCCTCTGACACTTGTACACTGCCGTATAGAAATATGTGACAAAAAGAGCAAGAAAGTAAGATATGCTGCTTTTGTTATCACATAGTATCATCAAATACCCACATATTTATGACTCACTCATTGTCAAGCTGTTTTGTAACATGTATGTTAGTGCAAATTAACTTCAGTACCTTGGTGTAACTGCCATGAACATATTAATTAACTTGGATAATTAGTTTCTATTTCATGCCAATGCTACACGCTGGTGTCTTCCATAAACCCTGTTGCTTCCCGTTAAAATGATACATGCTGCAATATATTGGATATCGTTCTTGCTACATCTGACCCTCTTCTTTGTATCTATTAATTACAGAAACATTTCAGGTGAATATAATAATTTATTGATGCTGAAATGTTAAAAAAAAAAAAATACATACACAAAACACTTTCAGCTAAAAGCTAATGTTACCATGGCAGCATGCTTACAATGGCAATGTTAGGCCCTGACACTAGCATTGCTGTGATTTGACTACAGTGAATGAGTAATAAAGCTTTAATCAACATATTGCATGTCAGGGTTTTATTATTATAAAAATGAGGGATCCCATTTCTGTAATCTCCACTTGAGTTTGTATCTTCCAAATTCTACTGAATTATAACTAATAACTCTCTCAGAAAGACACACACAATGGTGTTTAAATCAAAATAAGAGTTACTGAAAATTTATATTACAAAAGAATATTTTTTCTGTATTACAGAATATCAGTGAATATCCACAAATATCTATGAAAAGAATTACTAGTTCTTTCCATTTATTCCCCATGAGAGAACAGGCTGTCCTACTGATGAATCTGCAACATGGCCTGAGAGCTGACCAGAGAGGCTTTTACCAAAAAAGAAAGCAGAGAAAAAGCAGAGAAAAAAAATCTTCCCCATAAAACTCAGAACTTGTTTCACCTCACTGTGTCAAATCAGCTTAGACAGTAGGGTAACTCGCTCCTAGCATACTGTTGCTATGCTGCATAAGATCTAACTCACAGGTCTCTTGCTTGTTGGCAAGAGCCATGGATGAGAAAGCCACATTAGTGACGGTAGTGACAGCTTTCTGTCTCTAGCATTACTGCATTATTAGTTTGAGTTGCTACCTTCACGCATGCTTTTGTCTGAGGGAGATGGGTGTGTGCAGATATCATGTAACATGGAAATGATTTCCTATAACATAGTACTCCCTGATAGGAATAGCTGTATTTGTGGGTAACGTTCCAAAGGCTTTAAGGTCTGATAATGAAACAGTGTGTCTTTGACCACTATGTGCACTAAGAGCCCCCAGCTGCTCTCACTCTATCCATCTCTGTAAACCCCCTGACTCTAAACCTTCACCTGCGGAAAGAGGTGAGAACTCAGTTTTCCAACCTGCCAAACAGTCGCTATCCACTGAGCCCTGACAATGAAAAATACAGAGCCACTGAATTCTCCCAAAATCATTTCATTCATCCCTTTCATTTGCATGTGTGTGCAGGCTGGCATGATTAAGAAGATATTTAGGCTGCAATGGGAACCACACACGTGACCTCTCATGTATTATAAACACATGCATACAATACACATATATTCCCTCATCTACACGCACGCACACACTCAAACATCACTCATACATATGTACTGTAGGGTTTTCCCCAGGTGAAAGCAGCCGGCGGAGTGCACACTTTTCCCGATTGCTTGCTGACAGACCTGACACGCCTGCCCACAAGGCTGCCTATCAAGTATAACAAGATGACACACTGAATGCCCACAACTGAGCTGAAGACGGCCTCTGCATTACAAAGTCAAAAGCTTGGTTGGCTTCAGCAAAATTGCAAAACAATAACTATATTTAAAATAAGGCTGTGCAAAAAAAAAAAAAAAAAAATCTATATTTAGATGTATGTCAATATTTTCTACAACAATATTGATATTCCAGCCCCTAATATTGTGTCTTTGTCTTTTCAGACCAGAAGCGAAGCAAGTGAAAGTGAAATATTGAAAATTTTAGCAGCACCTTCATCTTTAAAAGCAGATCTTTGGTTGTATTTTAGCTTTAAAGTTAGAAACAGGAGTAATGACATGGACATGGACAGAACACAAGTTGTTTGCAAGCATTGCCACGTTCCAATGCGGCATTGCAGCACGACCAACTTGTGGATTCACCAACAAAGATACCAGGCTGAAAGTTAGCAGTCTCCACAGAACCTGAGGTTTAAGGCACTTTTTTATGTTTATAGTGAATATGAATGTGAGAATAATCCACACATGCACTTTATTATTAAGTTACTCACTGTTCAACATAGTGGGAAGTTTTGTTTTTCTCCTGAGCTGCTAAGGTTTAATTTGATGAAAATTGTAAGCTGTGAGTCAGTGACACTTAGCGCAGCAGTGAAGGATACTGGACACTCTTTGTGTTGTTTATTGGAAGCACCAAACTCTACATTTTAGTTGAGTGAGAAAATACATGTACTTGAACACAAATGACTGCAATCTTCTCTGCATGAGCTGAGGCTTAAAGCATTTTTTTATGTTAGAGTGAATTTGAATGTAAGAAAACTTACATGCAATTTATTTTGATTTTTATAGCATATATGAATGTAAAAACACTGACATATGCATTTTATTGTCATGGTCATCCTGTAAAGCATTACATGCTCTGCAATAAATTATAGCATGAAAATTCATCAAAAGAGTTGAACTCAGTTACCATTATTGACAGGTGGCTGCCTATTATTTAGAGATTACCTAAGTGGTACACAGCAAGATGCATTTTCAGCACTATTTTTAAAATGATGTTGAGTATTGGAATATATGGCATTAAATATAGGCATAGTATCATATTTTATCAAATCGTAGCATATCGTACCACACTGTATGGAGGTACGTATCATATCGTTGCAGATGTATCGAGGTATGTTTTGTATCATGACATCGTTAATGATACCCAGCCTTAAGTAGCCCTAATTTAAAATTTATTTAGTGATGTTTTTTGTATTAGCTCTGAAGCAAAATGCTGAAGCAGGAAAATCAAAACATCAAACTCAATGATAATGTACTCATAAAATAATTCTAAAGAGACAGCTCAGTAGCACTGCTGCAAAGCCACATTAAGAGCACACAGGAGAGATGAAGAGATTAAAAAACTTTCAAAAAAAGCATCTGGCAGATTACTGCTTTAACTATTAGCTCAACAGTTGGAAATGAGCATGAGCAATAGAGCTGCATATTGCCAGCTAATCTGAGGGCTTGATCTGGCAGCAGAAACGTTATCAGCACAGAGCCATGACACTAAGCAACACCTTCTAATGTGCTAATTGAACCAGTCAAAAGTGATGGCCTCTTAACTCTCTGAACATGTTGAAAGGAAATACTGTAGCAACGGGAAGCAATGATTAGTCCATCCATGTTTTTCATGATCAAACTCTTCTACTTTTTTAGTAATCAGTTTTTTGGTAGGCTTGTTTTGATCTGCTCCTCAGTCTTGTACTGTGATTATTTCTCTCATTAAGTCTCAGTTTCTACATTGTCACATGAAATAGCTAATTAGCCAATATATTACACCCATAATATGACCTTTAGCAATGCATCATCAATGAGAAATTAGTGTTAATAACATTAACAGTAAGTCAGTTCAACATTTTAGGGAAACACTTTTCTTTCTTTGTCTGAGTTACATGAAAAAATAAATATGAATCTCATGTCTGTGCATTACATAGGCAGCTGCAGCCAGGTGAATAGCTCAGTTTAGCTGGAAGACTGCGAGCAATTCAGTAAGCTGACCAAGACCTCTAAAGCTGACTAAATATGTTGCATCTTGTTGAAACTCATTACATCTTACAAACCCACAGAAAAGCACAAATTGTGGCTTTTTTTCTTTTGATGTTTAGATGTGTCAGTGGGTGATTTTTTAATTTTGCCTGGCTAGCTCTGGATATCTAAAGCAAACAGAAGAAGTTTAGCACTTAGCTGGTTAATATATAATGCAAGAACTCTGTCTCCTTGAAATTATGCTTCTATATTAAATTATTTTTCCAAATACACTGTGATGTCAGATGTAATCACTCCCTACATTATATTCACAGGCCAAGGCTTTTTGCATGTGACTGGGTTTAAGAAACATTCGCACACTAACACATTTTTGATCAGCATTATGCAGTCAAACTTTTTGTTAAATGTAAAGACTCTACATTCCCTGCTTCAAATTGCACTGCAAATTGCATTGGACTCTTATTTTGGTGTTTAGTTTCCTGTGTCATGCCTATGTGTTATAGGTAGATTTATTTCTCGTTAGTTCATAGTCTTCACCTGTGTCTATTTAATCTTTGGTTTAAATCTATTTATACAGTACCTCTCCTACAGTTCCTTGCATTAACGTTTGTTTGTGTATGTTTAAGGAGGATTTAAGTTGTTTTATCCTGATGCCGTGTGGCAGAGTTTGTTTGTCCTGACGCCGTTTGGGGGAGTTTGTGCCAGAACCTGGTGGATCCAGGTGAAATAAAGACTTTGCTGTGTCCTGCATTTGGGTCCTGTGCTCCTCCTTCATCCCACACACCACCCACTTCAAAACAGTTAGCTAAGGTGGTGCATGGATGTGAATGCTGATTTATATGACCGCTATTAAGGCTGTGAACTACTTTACTCAAGGAGAAGCAAAAATCTCTATACACTAATTATTTAGAACTTATTTATATTCAGTATTTTAACTTATTCAGAGCTAATGTTGAATTATTAAGTGTCTATATAATAGTTTGGCATAGTGGCCAGATGGTCAAAATAAACACATGCATTGTGTTTCACTTTGGAGAATATGCTGTTGAATGGTTGCAGACTGCATCTGGTTAAGTGGTGACAGCACTGTTTTGTATTTTGAAATCTTTCTCAACAAGAAAAGGCATCACCTTCTCTGTGATAGTTTCAAACAGGTGTTTTAACCAGTATACAACAAGTGAGAACACAGATACTGAAAGAATACATATTCTAAACACCTTTAAATGCTTTGTTGCATCTTGTATTATCTTCAATTAACTACAGAAAGAAAAGTTAGTTAAGCAATGGAAGTGGTCAAGAAAGTGGTAACTATCTGGTTCATTAACATACTGCCATATTGTACCATAGTTGAGTTTTGGAGTATTCTCAGATCATTTGGTAGCTGTTGAATAGTATAGTAAAAGTATGCGCCCATTTTGTTTCCTGGTTACTTGGGATTTTAATACTGTTTACAATCAGAACATCTGGTCATCTTTAATGGTGCAGTTATGAGTGACTTCTGAAGTATTGGCTGTGCCAGTGCGCACTCTATGTCCTATAGGCTATGCCTATGTGCCTTGTGTTTTGATGCTAGATACCACTGTACTCGAGGAATAGGTTCAGACAGAATACTACATTGGTGACAGAGTGGCTTGGTATGAAGGGCTCAAACCCTGTCAGGGCATTCTGCTTTTCAGATCCTATTTCATGACACAGCCCCTCCCACCCCTCCCACCACCCACACCCATGCACACACCCCTTTACTTTTCATCACAATCTCAGATGAACACAAGGGATCAAGTCCAGGCAGGACTTACACATATGAAAACAGATTAATTCAGCAAAACATCACCCCTGCAGAGAGCTCAGTAAAGCTCTCTGTGGAACCCTTTCTCCCTCTCCTTCATCCAGTTTTCCTCTCACTCAGCAGCATGCTCAACTCTAACCCACTTCTCAGCTGTCTCATATTTATGATGTTCCTCGTTTTTCAACCTCCCTCAGCTGTCCTCTCTGCTGCAGAAATCCCTACAGCTATTGGCATGTTATTGAGCCTCACAAAACTGTACACATGTGTTCTCTATACACTGGTTTTTTACACATTCCCCCTAAGTGCATTTCCTGAAATTAGTTTCCCACTTTGGGGAAGTAATTTATTTACATAGACTCTTTATCATATGCAGCTTTTCTCTTCTTATAGTATCAGTTCAATAACATGAAATATATCATCACACTTGATATGTAAATTGTGGAATTCCCCATTGATTGAATGCTTCCAATTATATGGATTATATGCCCTTATGATCTAAGGTCATGGATGTATGAAGAATATTTACTCAACATAGCATATGAAGTAAGACAGGTCCTGAGTTGACCTTCAAACTAACTCATGTTCAATTGATAACTAATGACATTTGCATCTTAATTCACACACCCAGATCTAAGGGGATACCACAGATCATTCTGAAATAACACTCCTTCACCACATGAAGGTTTTCCTTTTTGTTCTTCCTTGATACACTAGGCCACAAGTACTGACAGGCTAATGGGGAGAACAGGTAAAACATACAGCATTAGCTCAATCCTCAAGGTGTGCAAGAAACATTGGCTTCACACTCGATGCTTCACCTGTCAAGTTGCATTAAATACCTTCTTTTTTTCTTTTGCAGAGAATATTCATCTTTTGCCACTGTGAAATGGGATTTGTGGAAAGTCGCTGCTGCTCTCATATACAGAGATTATTCTCTCGCTCATCAGGGACTTTTGAGGCTTCCTCAGACCCCTCAGTCACTCTGGGCTCAGAGATGCAGAGGCAGGGAACCAGGAATCATAACAAAGTCCTCCTGAGTTCATGTTGCAGGCTTTTGTGGATAAAAGCAGCTGCTACCTTTTTCATGTTATCCTAGTCAGCTCCTAAGTGCCTCCATAGAGGACAGTCTCCTTCTTGCCAAATACAAAATATTTTGTATCAAATCAAATCAAATAAAAATGTATTTACATAGCACTTTTAAACAATACAATTGTACACACAGTGCTTTACAACAATCAAACTAATAATAATACACAGATTCAATTATTAGACCCTTTGCCAGGTAAAACATACAAAGACAGTTCAACACATCATAGTTACTGAGAGAGATCACCAAGCACTCGATCAAACAAGATAGTTTTCAGTTTACTACAGAAAAAAAAAAATCAGTAATAGCTCGAGAAAATGGAAGGATCTATAATTGGTTTAATACACTTTGCTTTGAGTACAAGGCTTCATGTTGCTGATAGTTCTACTTCAGTGTTTTACTACCATTTCTTAAACATTACATGTATGAATGTACAGCAGTTTGCCTCTCCCTCAGCAGCATGGTCAATTTCATTATATTATTCTGCCCTTGTTTTTATTATTATTACACAAAGTTTTGGAAAGTTTCTGTGGTGCAAGAGTCACATGCCTTGTCCCTCAACCCCAGCCAGTTAAACAAAGGTATTCACATTGTGCTATGATCTTGTCATACTCTTTTATAGTCATACAGGTGCCCCTGGAGCGGGTCCGGTCCGATAGTTGTGTGTCCAGATATGTCACAAAAAGATCGTCGGAAAATGTGGCTACAGTCTAATAAATTTTATGTCTAATAAAACCTTAAAGTCTCACGATTCAAATGACATAAAACAATTTTGGATTGAATAATCACAGCGACTACAGTTTCTTAATATTTAAACAAAAGTACAAATACAATACAATACGCTGCTCCTTACCTTTCTCTCGTGTAACTTCATATGTGTAGTCAAACATGGAGTGCCGCATATCGTTTTGTTCGTTAGAATCCATAGAACATAGTCCAAAAAGACGTAATATTGTACAGTAAATCCATAAATCCATCGTCCTCCTCATAAAAAGCCGTAAACCGCTTCGTTTTCCGGCTGTTTTGTCCGTTTATTCAATAAAGTTTGACATAGCAAGCTTCTGTGAATCACATGAGGCCTCAATCAAACCTGTTTGTTACGTTTCACAGCGTCACTAACGGTAAAACCAATAGAATTCACATCCTCAGAGAAAATCCCAGTCAGGGGGCATATTCTAACTTCGATTGACAGGAGAATTAGCCAGTCAAATTGTTCGTAAATGGTGACTGACGCATCACATTCTACAGCGCGCCGATAGAAAACTGGGACGCTTTTGCTTCAAACGACACCAAGGTCGTCAATATAACTCTTAAAATGTAAGAACAACAGCTAGTTTAATTTAGCTACGTGTTGTTCGGCCATTTGCAAAAAAGGGGGCGGGGTACCTATCAGGTTTTAATCCAGTGCCTGCACAATCAAGAGGTCCCCAGTATCCTTTATTGTGCAGTAAATGTACTGGGTTTTTCATGTGAGCTTCACAGCACGTTTGTGTGTTCTATGTCTAAGTCACTAAATCGCTAATGTAAAAGATGCTGATTTTATACAAGGCTTCAAGTTGTGAAAGTTCATTTGTCAAAATGTTTTTTGGAGGTGTTAGCAGTAACAATATATCATTGTACTGGCAAACTGCATCCTGACAAAAGAGAAAATACATACAGTATAGCTGTTTCAACAATAAGTAACACACTGCTACCATTCTTCAGTGAGGTTTTTTTTTTTTTGAGACAGATGCAGCACACTGTGGAGAGATGTTCTGTCTGGTGTTTATATAGCTCAGCTCTCGCTCATGTCTCTTTATGCAGTTACAGTAAGAATTAGCCGTGAGTAATTGATTGATTATGTGCACACAACAGTCTCCTGAGTGGGCTCAATGCTCATGTAGGAGAGAAATCCCTTACTCCTTTCCTTAACGGTAAAGAAAATTATGCCCAGTGCTGCAAGATAATGCAATTTCCACTGTCTTCAAACCACTGCTGGAAATTTCAGTGCCTCTTAGGAAAAAAGTTTAACAGAGAAGAAGAAGCTGAGACTTTCAACAGCCACAGACTACTGAATTAAGCTTTAGAATCATGTCGACAAATGTGGAAAAATGGGTGACTGGTTCTGAGGACTGAATTTTCAGTTTTAATTAGAGACTGTGCTATATTTAGAGGTCTCTAAGAGAAACTGCAAGCGTAACAAATAATTTTATCGCGTTCCACATCGTCCTTTAATGCAAAAATGAGGAAAGTCTAGATATACTGTATGCTTGTACGGGTGCCAATGCAACAACAGAGCATCACTGCTCTAAAGCTTGAATAGCAATGTCTATCTGTTATCCCCACAGTCTGTCGGTCCACTACTTTGGTCCAAACTGAAATACCTAAACAACTATTGAGATGAGGGGAGATAAGACAAGGTAAACTTTGGATTATTTTGACTATATTGCATAAATTAAATTTGGTACGAATCCCTGACTTTTCTACAGGTTTAATTATAAGGTTAAAATTTCAGTTTGTCCATTACAAAACTAATGGCATTTCCATTTCCATTAGTTATTACCATATTTTCCAAACTATAAGTCATGCTTTTTTTAGTAATCTGATTTGTTGTGTGACTTACATAGCGAAGCGACTTATATGTGTTCATTTACTGTAATTTTGTCACTAGCATTAGAATGCACTCTTGGTGCTCACCTTAAAATAATACAGCTGAAAAGGTAAAAACATTTATGTTCACGCTAATTACAGCTGCTAGTGAGCAAAGAGCTATGCTGCAGACTTCAAAGTGCAGGTAATAAAGTCTGCAGCTGAAACACAGTTTGGAGTGAGTATCGGCATTCAGACAACCTGAGAGATGAGGAGGAGATGATGCTTCACCTTGTCCCTGACATAAGTGGAGTTGTTGAACATTAGTTAACATGGATGAATGAATTTTGTAAGGCACTTCTGGTTGCTATTATGCCTAGACTGCTTTCTTCTTAGGCTAATTTAGACTGTAATTAGTATATTTAGAAAAGGAAGGAGGTGTAACCCCTTTGATTCTGTTATAAAACTCTCCGTACTAACCTTGTGCATATATAGTTTGTTAAATACATGCAAAAAAAAAAAAAAGACAAATTGTGATTTTATTGGGGTTTAAGTCCTGGACTATCTGTTTGCAAAGACTTTCTGAAATCTCCATTTGCCACCTGTCAAATGCATCAGAACAAGACTGCAGGAAGTCAAAACTAACTATGTACTGGCCTTAGCCTTAGGCAGCACTTAATGGACAGATACAAAAGTAACGAGTGTTATTTCCCCCCAAAAAAAGACTGTTTTGGTGTGGTGAAAACATGCAGGACACAGTGATCACTGCATAAGACATTTAAAAAGAGCATCAGTTTGAGATTTAAAGATCCTGTCTCAATTTTCCAATATTTGAATTGACAAAAAGGGTTTGACTTTTTTTTCACTGAGGGTGTTTATCTTTAAATTAAAAGCCTTAAATACAATTATCACTCCTCCAACTAACACTCATTTGAGGGTAGAATCTGAAATGTATTAGTGTCAAGTTTTTGTTGAAAAAATCATAATCAAATCAAATGAAATTAACTAAAAGATTACTCTGAAGCTTAATGTTCTGTTGACAAAACCTGTAGATGCTATCATACCGAGTCTGATCGAGATTTTCATTAAGGAAAGTCATCAAAGATATATTTTATGCCTCTGTGGACAATCTATAATTACTTTTGGATCTTTCCTGTTCATTGCAGAGTTATGCCATTACTGAGAATAACAGATTAGTTATGAAGAAAAATGCAACCATCCAGACAAGTTTATCAGCAGAATAATTAACAGGTCTTTTCTCAATGTTCGATGAATGCTGAATTCAGTCAACATGCAGTAAATAATATTTTTTGTCCAAACATTTTTGTCCAAAAGATAAAAATGTACATTTTAATTTGTGTGATTAAGCATGTAGTTGGATATGGATGAATGGATATAGATGAAACTCACGCCCAAATTGTGGATGCACTATGAAGCAGCACTGCACTGCAGAATGAACCATGGAATTACAAGGGTTTATTTTAAAGCTCATGAGTGTCAAACATGGTTGAAATTGCTATTGTCAGGCTAGAAACATTTGAAGATCAACTACACAGAGGCTACCACCCCCAACTCTCAAATTAAAGGCTGTCAGAAGTAAGTCGAGCATCTGAAAAAGAACGTAAGAGTTAAGAGGTTGGCAGCACTTTTATCACATCCATAAGACAGCACAATAAATCAGATCACCAGGGTATTTCTGGGTTAGTCAAACAGCATTTAGGATTTTATAAGATTCCACAGTGCTGCAACATTAGAGGAGGTATGGATAACAGTGATATACGTATAATAAGAGTTTAATTACATTATAAAAAGCTACCAACTTATTTTTGTTATGCAGATGACTTCTGAAAACAGGATTCATTATGGAGGAAGACATGTCACAGTTGCATTGTGCATCAGAGCTCTACACTGCACAAAGCGCACACACTCAGCTGACTGTGAAGCATTTATATTCTGTGAAAGGAACTTTGAATGGAGGACACTTGCTGGGAAGCTGAAACATGCTCAGTGGCAAAATGTTGCTAAAGTAATTCTTCACCCTAGATGCAGTAAAAGAGCACACCAGGCACCTGTATCATTTTATGTGTGCATGGGAAATGAGCTTGAAATGTGGATCATTAGTATCAGATTTGACTTTTTGGGCTTTACTGCTAAAGGGCAACTGCATTCATCAAATCCTTTAACAATCCATCCATCCATCCATCCATCCATCTTCTTCCACTTATCTGGGACCGGGTCGCAGGGGCAGTAGCCTAATCAGGGATACCCAGACTTCCTTCTCCCTGGACACTTCCTCCAGCTCTTCTGGGGGGACACCGAGGCGTTCCCAGGCCAGCCGGGAGACATAGTCCCTCCAGCGTGTCCTGGGTGTTCCCCGGGGCCTCCTCCCGGTGGAACACCTCCCCAGGGAGGCGCCCAGGAGGCATCCAAAACAGATGCCCGGGCCACCTCAACTGACTCCTCTCAATATGGAGGAGCAGCGGCTCTACTCCCAGCTCCTCCCGGGTGACCGAGCTCCTCACCCTATCTCTAAGGGAGTGCCCGGCCACCCTGCGGAGGAAGCTCATTTCAGCCGCTTGTATTCAAGATCTTGTCCTTTTGGTCATGACCATAGGTCCTCTAACAATCAATCTAGATATTTTTCCTGCTGTATGATCTATAAATCACAGATTTTCGTCATGGGTCTCTATTCCAGCTTTACTACACATTTTCCCAGAAAAACCTCAACAGGACAAATATCTAGAGTTTGACTGGAATAGAAATCTGCAGACTGCAGACTCTAGAAACTAAAGGGAACGCTCAAATGTGTGATGCCACCAGGTAGAAAGTTCATACAGCTCCCTTGAGATATTAATGCATAGCAGGAAGTGACTGAGTGAGCAATAAGAGAGATACTGGAGACAATGGTATCCTTTGTTACTGACATGAGAAAGAATGCATTTAAACTTGTTGAATGTATGTCAACTTTATCTGCTTCACCTGATAAAATCATTAAAAAACTGCTCAAGACTCCTTTTCTCCTTTTCTGCTCTGAACAACATGTGCCCATGATGACAAAAATGTTTGTAACAGGGTTGCACTCATCAGAGTTACATTATTATAGGTTATATTTTTTAAAAAGTAATGGATTATGTAACTGACTATTTGAATTTGGTGGCTTGGCTTGTTTTCTGGTACCTCTAAAAGCTAACCTACTTACATGTTGTGTCTCCTTATGTTAGTCGCTGGCAAGTCTGCACCTGGTTTGGATCAGAGTTGGTGGCTGTATGGGTTAATGAACCCTGCAGCTTCACTGTGAGAAACAAAATTCTTGAGCGTTGTCTTCAGTCACTGGGGCTGATGTTACGCTAAGTTGGTAACATCAGTAACATTCTCTAAACCACAGACTCATTAATTATTAAACAATAATGTCTTGTTTTCTATTTGTACACCTGTTAAAAACTGAAGACACTTTGGTGGAGCAAACGAATTAGTCTCAGGTAATGTAATTCTGCAGTTTAGTAATTAGTCGAGTAGTACTTTTTCAGTGGGTCATGTGTAAATAACGTGTGTGTGAGTAATTGATTTTCATGTAATTGTGACATCAATTACCCTTTATCTAAAGACTGATTATTCAGTGTCAAGTGAAACGTGATTATAATGGCCAATTTGTAAACACTGGAAAAGGGCCTCTGCTGTCATCTTGGGTAATGAGGAGGTGAAGCCTAAAAAGCTGTGATGTGTCATCAAAAATGATTCCAAAAATTCTGTTTGCAAGTGGCTTTTAACCATGAGAAAGATGTTCCACAAATAAATGTCTATGACTTTATCATCCAATGGGATTAGCAATCAGCTACAGTAACATCCCTCTTAATGTGCTCCTTTATTAAATTTTCTTTCACACAAGCTCTGAGATTTTAGGAGCTCAAAGGAAGGCCAAAATAAGACCTCTGGTTAGTATTAATTAAAATGACACTACAAAGCGTTATCATGGTAATAAGAGCCTTACCCATGGTCTTAGCTTTGTAGTCTTTTAATATAAAATGGACCTTGGAGCTTTGGAGGAGACTGTGCACAGACACAGTCAATGCAGCATGGGATTTGTTCTTTACACTTCCCCACTGTATACTGAATAACAAACAAAATCACATCTAGAGACTGGAATGGTAGCATGCAGGCTATAAGTAACAACTTAGTTATTTGAGTTAACATTGTCCAAAAGATGGAGTGCTGACATTTCCAGTGTATTTGGTAATTTTTTTTTATTATTTCAGAGATGGAACTCTGTAACCAGGAAAGGAAATGTAAATGAAACTTTTGATTTGCACCTGCAATTACCTGCACATGTGTAGCTGGATAATACTAGGTGATATGTCAATTCATCCTTCCATTTTTCCATTACTGTGAACCGTACTCCTGAAATGAATGGGGGAAGTAACAAAGCAACACTAAATGTGAATTGAAAAAAAAAATACAAAATATAATTAGTTAATCTCATTCATTCAGATTATACTGAATATTTTACTGTTTAGAAAGATGTTCTTTAGCATCTAACCTTATAGTAAAACATTCCCCTCTCTGTCACAATGTTGCTCTGATGATATATTGTTCAAGTATGATGGATGTTCTGACTGAATCACAATCACAATTCAGATGACTTGTTAAAGAGTTAAATTTCAAACTATGTGCATACAAATTCTCCAATGCTAAATGGAAATATCTGTCATGCTTCAGTGAGGGAGATCAACACATCATGCAAACTCAATCAATCATTCAGTCATTTCTTAAGGAAGGATTCAGGCAAGAAAAAATGTGTTTCACCCTTTTCAAGAAGAGCAGTTAAAGTTCCTAGTTCATTAAACATTCTTGGTTTGGTTGTTTTTAGTGTTTCCCAGTAATCTCCTATGAGTTGTCAACAGGCTCCTCACAGAAATACGTCTCTGCAACCATTTGCAGCCAAGTTTAACACAACAGAATAATCAGTTCTAGAGTGAGAAAATTAAAGTAACAATGGTATCCTGACTAACCACTGTGAAAATGGAAATGGCAGAAACCCAGCAGCGGGATGAACGTAATGAAAATGAAAAGCTGGTTTTCAGTTAGCTTGGCTGCAGAACATGATAAATGACCAATTTCAAATAGAGGGAAGAAAATTACTAACAGCAGTTGACTAAAAGATAAAAGTGGACTTTTTTTTCTAATTTAAATGAATCTCAGTTGTCTGAAGACAACGTAGTGTTTTGAGAAAAAGTTAAAATGTTCTCTACTAAATTGTAGGCCGACACAAGATAGCTGCCTTTGTATAGACCAAAATCAGTTCAGTGGTTCTTACTGCAGAACTGTACGTAACATTTGACCAAAATTGAAATCCTCAAGCTATAAATACAAAATTCTTTAGTTCTAATCAACTATAGGCCTTTTCCTAACCTTTGTCTTTACAAGCATCCTGAAAACGTTTCATAAGATCACTAAGGAAATAGTAGACGTGGTAAAATGGGTCATCTTCTTCACAACTAAAAAAATCAGAATCTTACAGTTTTAGGACACTTCGAAAAAGCTGTACACGTCTGATTCTATGTGTTTCGCTGTCTTGCAGTAAAGCTTTAAATGGACTGTGGCATCAGCTCTCAAACATCAGTGGTGTTGTATTTTGGTAACCCTTGACATGTGACATCAGTGAGCTGCCTTAAGCATTAACTTGTCAAAAGCAGTAATATTGAGACTCACTCTTCAGAATCATTCTGCCAAAACCACTTGTTGGAGCCCAATCTCCGTCTCCTGTGATCTCAAGGAAGCTCACAGCTGAGCATGCTTTCAAACTACATGCACATGTTAATAAAATAATACAATCATCAAAACTGACATTTCTTTTTAATCCTCAACTTTATCACCTCCTCATAGATATAATATATAGGCATTTCAATTAACTGACATCAAAATTGCTATTTATTTCCCAATAAAAAAATAAATGGCCAAATATATATATATATATATATATATATATATATATATATTGTAAGCCAATTAATATCCCTCATTTATCTCTGAAATTTTCTCTTTTGTTGTGTCAGGTTTGAGAAAATCCACACTAATCTTTCCAGTGGCAATCAATAAAAGCAGGACAAGCATGGTGTAAGCCTTTAATCTGCCTATAATAGGCTGCAGTAACAGTTGATCCATGCTTTCTGTAACAATGCTGTGAAACCATTGGTGCTTATATGTAGTTTTATGATGTTACTTTAAGACATTAAACCTCCATTGACAGGGATTAAATGAGAACTCAAACACTTCTTTGATGCTGCACTCTGTGTTTGTAAAAGTGACTTGCTAAATGGTTTTCGCAGGTCCTGTACTCTCTTCCTTGAGTTTGTACTCTTTAGGCTAATACAGTAATCCATCCCCCAAATAGTAAGGCTGAGGCTGTGTGCTAGAACCTAGCAACAGTAACAAACTAGTAACTAATTTCACAAAATACATGTTTTTTTTTTAATATATATATTTTCCAGTTTAGTCTCAGTTTAGTGTTGCTATGTTTAACACTTCATGGCATTGCTGACTGCTTCAGATGACACAAATTCAGTTTTTATATGTTATTTCATTTTTTATTTCGTACAAGCTCAGATGTAATCCTCAGCCTCTTGTTTCAAATCTCTTGCTTTGTTCTTTTGACTTGAGGAGAAATACAGTGCTCCAGTGCTGTCTGAGTTTTCAGTGCGAGGTCATAAGAACAAGAGAGGGGAAGTTATCTGAGGCTGGACTGACACTGAAGGATTTGCCAACATGTCATTGTGCACTTCTTCTGTGGTATAATGTATCCTCGACATGAAGCAAGTCATTAATCATTCCACACAATTTAAATAGATTAATAATTTCTAGTGTTAACCACTTAAAAACTGTCAGAAATTATTACACATTATTCACTACTTCCATTACCTCGCTAATTAGTGGTTAAAGCAATGTGTTATATCACTGTGCACTTTATTTTATTACTTTGTAATCAGCGCCTGCAAAGATGCCTTCATACAACTCCAAAACCTCTCCCCACATCACATATTTTATGGTGCTACTTGAGAAATGAAACAATGATTGTGGTTCATTAGCAGAAGCTTCTCAAATCTCAGTGTATTTTCCTCCACAGGTGAACACCAAACCTCCTAAAGGTAAAATGCTGCTGTCCAGATGCACTTGATAGGATCACAGTGTTGTACTTAAATGTTTTTGATGCTTGAGAAAAGGTTAAGTGTCTCAGCCCCATATCCCCTGACCTCAATGTCAATCCATTACTTTTTATTCTGTTGAGTAGCTGTCCCCTGGCTCTGCTTCAGTTGCAAACAAGTCCATTACATGGCTGGCTGACATCGTGACTACTAGTAAGGCAGGGTCCTCTTCAGGAGTGGTTGTGCGACAGTGTGCTGTCAGCAGCTCCCTCACAAACTCTCTCCTATACTCAGCCCTTTGCGTTTTAACTAGTATTCAACATGAAGCCACTCACACGAACACATCATAGCCCAGCTAAAACAAAGTCAAATTGCGTTCAGGCAACAACTGTCTTGTCTGGGTCTTGGCAAGCTCATCATAAAACTGTTGGGTCAATAATATGGACATGGATTGTGGAGAGAATGGTTGTAAGGCATTTACATTCAGCTGGTGAAAAGCAAACAGTCTTCCCTAATTAGACTAAAACCATCAGATCTTCTTTGCTGAGCAGCTCATACTAATAAAAAAGCATGGTATACTGACAGGAGTAGAAATACACAAGTTCAAGAAAAAAGAAAAAAGTATATTAAGCAGGGTTTCTCTCTTTATAATAGCATAAACAAACTATCATAAAATTCCCCAAGGTTCATTAATGGGCTCTATCCCCATGTTGGTGCATTGCAACAAGGCTGCACTCCATGGTCTTAAGATCTTCAACATGTGAAATTAAAAGTGAATTTAACTTGAAGAGACTGCTCATCTGCTCTTGCAGCACATTTGAGCTGCTGTATTCATTCACACAATGCATTTCTGAGGCAACAATTTCCCCTGAGAAAAACACCCCACAGGTTTTCCAGACTGTCAGTCAATAGTGTGTTTAATGTGGATGTAATTGGCCATGATTGTCACAACCTCTATCATGCCTGCCTATAGTGTGTAAAAATACCCAGTATTTTTTCTGATCCCATTTCATTTTACAGTGAACCGGAGGTGGCTACAAAACACAAAAATACCTCCTCTCCCTCTGCCACCAGGTTCACAAAAACAGAGCCCACAGTCGTTCCTACACACAGTGCATGTGAACACTTGATGTTAGAAGGCTGCAAACCAGTCATCATTAGATCTGAGTTGTTTTTCTTGTAACACTGAAAAATACACATATTGTTCCATTTTCCATTTGCAAGCAGGAACAAAGTGGCTAAGCAAGGCAAAGCTGCTTGCCAAGTATTCTCTTGTGATTTCAATGGGAGTTGATGACAGTTGACGCTTGGATTTGCTTTTTGTTGTGCGTTTCAACTGGAAAAGTCTGCACAAAGGGTTAGTCTGCAGACGCTGCCTCCTGCCTCTTTCTTAGTCACATTATTATTCATTATTATCTGTATATATAGCTTCTGAATAGAGGTTTTCATGGGTCTAAAATGAAAGCGAAACTTGAAACTGAAATGCTAGCAGCATAAATTATTGTTATCAAGAAGAGTCTGTACTGGCGCTACCAATTCCCTGAGCCCAGTGGTACTTTGAGCTAAATAAGCCTAGTAATGTTTTGCAAGTATAATGTTTACCATGTTCACCATCTTTGATGATCTTGTTAACATTCACTAATACACACAAAGTATAGTTGAGATTATCTGTTTTTCAGTTGTTTGATTATAAACCAAAATACTTTACGAATATTTCAAAATCGGTTATGTTTCCCTGATAACGGTACTACAGCAAAGGGAAGGGGATCAATGCTGAAAAAGCATGTGTGCCAAATTTCACGACAGATCTAAAAGATAGTTAGATACTTTAGACTGGACGGTGGACATTTCCACTATGTTACTGTACAGAAAACCATATTGCATGGCAAAAATTAACAAAGAGAAGCCAAATTCAAAAGGGAGCTGAAGACATTCAAACACATTCTGAACACAAATAAGGACAATTTGACCCAGTGATCGGTGTCCTTTTAGGGAGTATGTTGTATGTTGAGTGTATGAATGGTGCTATACAAATAAATTTGCCTTGCCTTGCCTTATGTTATGCTCACAAGTTCATAGTAATACTCAGCATACCTTTGATAAAAACTGCAGATCCTAAAAATGAAAGCTCCATTTTAATGTGCACAAAAAAACAAGAGATCAGTGTTTTCCCTATAATAGTGCAGGCATGCCAAATGACATCCCCTGCCATCCCTATATAATATGACTTTTTCTTTCTCAATCTAATGCTGTCCAGTATACGCTTATTTGGAAAGAATCATTTGGTTCTGTGAGTGTCTGTCAGGTAGCTCCACCCAAACACACCCCTGAATTTGAGTAAAATATAAGTTATTTGGCTGTTACTAATGCTAACATGAGCATGGTACCACTGATGAAGTGGAAACCAGGCATTCACACCACGCTCATGATGAGAAAATGAGCAGTTTGTTTCAAATTACTGAGCAGTTCCAGTTGTATTTTGCACCTACTTGAGAGTTTAGTTTTATTATTTGATAAATTTAATAAATGGCCCAAGACTTTATTGCATGCATGGAAAACCTCTGTCATCCTCATGCCACTGTGCCTGAAACATTTTCCAGAGGAACCAGAAAGAGATGCCTTGTACAAATGGACATTCTTCAGTTTTTTTCAGTCTTTACTTAAATGTGCAGTTCTATTACACATAGAACATCCACTGCAACACAACAATGATGAGTTCAAATGTCATCTGCATGGGATCTTTAAAAGCTCACAGATTCGTGAATGAATGGTTAAAGTGTGCTATTGGTATTTACACTAAAATTAGATGCTTTTGCCGACATACTTGTGGAGCAGACAACCTGCTACAGCACATTAATCCCACAGCTGATTGTGCAAAGAAACACTCCACTACAGAGAGAATATCTTATAGCAAGATTCAGAGAGACCCTGTGGGTTTGCCTTATCTAAAATGTGCAAAGTGTAGTCTGCACTTTGAAAATAAACTGCTGGAAGAGGAGAGGCTTCTCTTCATAGTAACAGCCAAATATGCAACAAAACATCGCATCGTTCTCTCTGTATGAAGTCTGCATGCATTATGACCGTATACAATGACTGCTTCATGTGGTACTGGATCTTGCCTCATCAGTTCTTCTCAGCAGCAGCATGTGGCAGTGACATTTCAATGCTTATTGTTTGATGCATGGGGAGTTGTTATTGAGTACTGATGGGTACCAAGAAAAACTATTCACCTCTCTATCTCCTTAGTTTATCACATACAAAGCTCTGGTTTTGGTTCTAATTCAGACCTAACATGTCTTGATTATACTTCCTGGCTCTGAAGATTCTGTAGATCCCAGCAGTTGTGTTTCAGTCTTACCTGCTAATGAGGAGGATGGTGAACACGGTCCCTCCAGGAAGGGAGAGTGCCATGTCTGAATAAGGAGTGGAGACACCAGGTGGAGTTTATCTGGAATAGGAACACACAGAGGATACACAATTTAGAAGGATGCAAGAAAATATGAATGTTGATTCATTGAAAGTAAAGTCTTAATGCATCCTAACAAGGGGATCTGATAGTACTTGTGTTGAACCAGTGACTTCTAAACCTGCCTTATTCTGCTAGTAGGCACTGCAAATGATCTGTGCCACTTTTCCTATTTTTAATCTTTCCAATCTACAGTTTCACAAATATTTTTATGCCGAGGTGATATCTATCACCCAGGTAACGGCAGCTTCTCTATTTCACTTGATTATCTTTTGCTGATACCTCACAGACAGTGAAATGTAGTACACTCTTTCTAGATGTATTTCTAAAGCACATAGTAAGGAGTTGCAGTGCTGACATGCCTGAGGGACATTCTCTCAGGACCACAATGACCTTAGTTAATGACTTCACCTCAACTCCAAGTCTGGCACTGAGCTTCAGACTTGGATGTAAAATAATAAAGCATATTGCAGTGTCTTTCAGAGAGACCTCTTGCTTCCTATATCTTCCTGTTCTCTCCCTCTCTGGCTCACTTAAGATCAAAGCAGACATGAAAACCTTTACAGACCAGAATGACTTAATCACTGAGACCTGACTGCTGTAGACGGCAAGCTGGGCAAAGGAAATATTTAATGTAAAGTTAAAAGCTACCTTCTGCGGCTGAGGTGTTAAAAGTGGGTTTACTGTGATGCATGTTTGAAATACAGGAAGACCTTTTAGTGGCAATGTTATCTTTTGGGGTACAGCTTTGGTTGCATAACGCAGTTGAACGGTTATGTAGCACGTAAGACTGCACAACACTACTGAAGCTAAAAGTCTGACTGACTGTGGAATTTGCCACCATGCTCATAATGTCCTAATCATACTTAGTAAGCAGTAACCTGCTTTGGACAGAGTACAGCATATGCAGTAAGAAAACACAAATGCTGATATAGAGGATAGAGAGACGTGAGAGTGGTACTGTATCTATCTTCTCATCTGTTTCTCTGCAGCATTAACTCTTTAGTTGTCCTTTTTTCTTGGCATCCTCAACAACTAGAAGGTTTAACACCCTTTTAACTTCCTTCAGCATGACTGCACAATAGATTCTAACCTTACTTTATCTTCCCTTGTGTGAGCTTTAGATGTGCAAAACCCACATAATGCTCATGTGAAGAAGCTAAAAAGAAACTGCATGTGGTTGTCCAGCAAAGGGAGTAAATGATTAATGAGGTACGTTGCCTTCATGTAGCATCATCTAATCTCCTTTTAAATTAACAACTGCCGCTAATGAGAGGTTTCACAGTACCATTTTTCCACTGCTTCCACTACCGAACTGGCCTGCCAGTATCATCAGACCGAGCAAATGAATGTGGGTGCTTTTTCGTTCTCTAGAGTGGATCACTTAGGCTCACTGAAGAATGATAAAAAACCAAAAATAACTGTGTTACAGTTAACCCTGGTTTATGCTTTCCCCAGACAGTATACACTAGGCTGCAAATCAAACACACAATGAGTATGCAGCTAGGGGAATTTAGTTAGAAAGTATTTGCAGCATATTTAAAAGAGTCAAAATATAAAGCTTAGTAAAAAAAAATGCCCTGACCCACACCCAGTTTCTGTCCTGTGACTTTTATTTTGGTAGTGTTTCTTGTGTTCTGGTGTATCCTCTATTGTTGTGAGTTTTACGTTGTCATTGTCATTAGTTTATGAGCAGGTTTTTCAGTTGCTGGTCGCTTGTGTTGTAATGTGAGCTCATCTGTGTTGAGTTGTCTGTGGGCTTTCATGAATCTGTCTCCTGTCTTGTGTTTCCTGGATTGGATTACCTCAGGAATGATTTCACAGACTTTGTGGACTCTGGTTATTGGACTTTTCAAGCTCTTATTCCAGTTAGTGTTTTATTTGTGTTCCCCTCGTGTATCTATGTTAACTGCATGTGGTCCCTTCTCCTTGTCAAATAAATTCACTGCCAGTGCCTGAGTTCTGGCCTAGCTGATCCTTGACAAAAATACATCAATACATTAAGATTTTCTGCTCCTTCATCACACATCATACTTCATATTCAGGTGATTAGGAATATCCTACTTGACTTATCGTTACACTGAACACAGGGCACAAAGACCTGACTACACCTTGGTGAATATTTTGATCGAGATCTTAGGTTAGACTTTGGTGGAAAATGTGGTCAAACCAAGTGCTACGATACATTGATCCATCCACCCATTATCCATACCTGGGGATCTGCTGGAGCCTATCCCAGCTCTCTTTGGGTGAAAGGCAGGGGTACACCCTGGACAGGTCACCAGTCCATCACAGTGCCACATAGAGACAAACAACCTCACACACTCACACTCACTCCTATGGTCAATTTAGAGTCACCAATCAACCTGACATACATGTTTTTGGACTGTGGGAGGAAACCAGAGTACCTGGAGAAAACCCACACAAGCACAGGGAGAACATGCAAACTCCACACAGAAAGGCCCCTGATGGGTTTCAAACCAGGAACCTTCTTGCAGTGAGACAACAGTGCTAACCACTAATCCACTGATATGATACATGTGTATGAAAAATGAAAAATTACTAAATTAATTTCAAAGTGCTTCTTTAATAGAAGGTTGTAATAAGGTTGTGACTGTTATCATAAAAATGATTAGACCTGACATTGTTTATATCATTGTCTGTATAGCTGAAGACTTAGAGTCTAAATGAGAAAACTACAAAAGAATGTATTTGTTGTGTTCTCACCGTCAGGTGTAATTGGATTCATCTGTCACTGTCTGTGGTCAGATATTCGATCTTTTTTTAGAAGAACATTACACACAGCTCTCAGACAAGATTTTGTGGCCTTATTTCACATTTTTACAATAGGCAATGACAGACTAGCGCACAAGGTCCATATAAACATACATGCTAAGAGCGTTGACTACCGCTGTTTTAAGTCTAATCTTCAAAGTACCGAATATAGGCTTCCTTGCTATTTTTAGAGAGGAGGCCATAATTTTGCTCAAGGTTAGGCAGGGCTCCAGCTAATTCACTGTTGTCTACTCCTCAGCCTATGTTAATCTGTTAAATCTCTCCTGGCATGTGCCCGAGCTCAGTGACCATCCTGATGAGGGACACTCCAATGTGGGAGAGTGGGTGAGAGTCCTCCAAAGTGAAGCCTGTCTTTCATTTGTGACTCTAACTACTGGCAATCTGATTTTAAGCTGACTTGAAAGGGACAGCAGCAAATATAAAACGAGATGTCAGGCAGAACTGAGTCACTTCTTCTAATTCTCTGGCTTTTCTCTCCTTGGTTGCTCTTTAAGGTACTTATTCTAAGCACACTGGATGAGTCACATCAACAGCTTGCCAGCTGGCCTCCAAGCTACTACTCCATACTCAAAGTGACCCCTTCTTACGGTTATTCTTATTTCTTTCCTTCATAACCATGACTTACATTGAATAATGTCAATGTTTTTCTCATTCTGCCTTGTGTATTATAAAACCACAGATAATAAATAAACAGAGTATTTGTGGCATAAATAAATATAAGAAGATGAGGAAATTTAATTTGTCTATGTGAGATCATTGTGGATTCCACTGCAATGAATACAGCAAAATAGAAGCTGCCTTGGCCTTATAAATATGTGGTCATAACTATCTGTCCACTTTCTCACCTGGATCTTGCTTTCTCTCTCTCTGCGGCCTCTATTCTGCTCTCTTTCCCTCTCTATCCTCTTCTTTCCTCCTTTGTGCTGACAACCAACAGGCAAACACAACCATAAAGAAAATCAATAATCAAATAAGAGGAATAATTGATCCATATCGATTCAATTTATAACATTATTCTAACTCATTAGGCTGCTGTGGGCAATACAGTCAGGCAGCATCATGTCGATCGGCGTGACTAATCTCAAATGTGACCAAAAATCCACCGGCTAAATTTTTATTTCTTCACACTGATACGTCTAACATTTCCTAGGTTTGTGTGTGTGTGATTGTAGTGTCAGTTTTTCCCCCCAAATGAAGGTCAGTAGAGGTGGGCCTTCGCCTCTGCCTTTCATGTCCTCATACACCAATGGGAGTTTGAAACCAAGACCTGACTGCTACTCAGCGGTGACTGCCTTAGGGAATAAAGCAAAAGAAACAAAAATGTATTGCTTTTGTAAAGCTTGCTTCACGCAGTTCCCTTAGTTTAGGTAAGACAAAATGAGCAATGCAAACTAAATCTCAAATAATCCTAATAAAAAAGACCTGAACATTAACCCAATCTATTTCAATTTCATGTTTACGCTATTATTATTAGGACAAGCATTTACCTGACCATTACTCCTGTTTATAGGTTTATGTAACTGTGGGAAATGAGAAAAAGTAACACATCCAATGTGTAACAAAATTTGCTATGAAAAAATCTATGTGCACCTCAATAAAAAGGTTGGGCAGATCAATGCAGCCAAGGTAAAGATTTAGTCTGGAGCCCTGTTGATCTTACTGTCTTACCTCAGCTTGGCTGGTTTGTTTAAACAAATTGAATATCCATCTATAGAAAACATTTACGAAAAGTGGGACGTAATGGCCTGTAATTACAGCATAAAGCCCAAAATTGTAAATACTGTAATCTATATCCTGTAGCTAGAGTTTTTACGGTTTAGCAAACGTGGAAGATTAATTTGGCCATAAAAATAAGGATATGCGCTAAGCAGTTTGCTAATTGGTCATGTGTTTATGTTAAACGTACATTCATGGGAAATGTAAACCTGAAATTGAATTTTCTTTCATTTGTTAACAAAAAATGAACATATGCAATTGCAGTGTTTCATAATATTGTAAGATACTGCTGTTTAATCTCCACTCTCCCATTAACAATGTTCAGCTATCACTGTATCTGTATGCAGATATAACTGGCTTATAAAACCTTTATAGTATGCCAAATATTAATAATGAAGAATTTCTTAGCCTAACACTAACTAAATCAAAAGGGCTTCTTATTAGACTGTGTTATACTAATAACACAGTCTAATATGATTGGCTCATGAAAGCAGTGTACTCAAGGTTGACCATATGCCTTTTCTTGGACAGAAGAAAAGAAGAAAGAACTGGCAAAATTAAATTATTAGTGGTGCCAAAACAAATGAAGTGTGTGTGGAAAATAAAGATCTTTTATCATGACCATCAAAATGAACATCAGAGTGCTTACACATATAAAATGAAATGATTCTTCCTTAAGTTCAGTTCAGTTTTTCTTTAGAGATTCTACACATACATTGGTACAAAACTAATGCTAAAAGAGTCACTAGACAGAAGAGAGTAGCGTGTGAGTGAGTTTCATCTCTAACTCCTAATCTCTACATCTCCAAATTAAGGTTCTTACCACGTCTAACCAACATCTCCTATTATATAAAAGATACTTGACTTTGTGTACTGCTTAGCTCGTCTGCTGATAGACGCCTTCTCAGTCTCACTTTCTGACTTTGCTTTGCAGACTTCAGCTAGGCAGAGGCTTCTCCTCCACTGTTTCATCTGAGGTTTCAGGGGCTTCAATTCCGACTCTATTTCTCATCATCCGAGGCAGGTCTCCCGTCTCCATCACTGAATTAATACTGGCATGTGCTGGCAATGTTGCTGCTCAAATGCACACCATGGAAATGGAATCTGCAGGCTAGCAATTACAGCAGTGATAGCAACAGTGAGGATGATGAGGTGGTGTCAGAGGAAATGGAAAATTCATAACAACTGAAGTTGACGATGGTTAAGAAGTGGTGAAACTCCAGCAACACTTGAAGAATAAAGAGCATGTAAAATAAATGTGTCCCACTCTCCTCTATTGTTCCCTAATCTTCATTTTATTGCATGTGACCACTAGATAGTTTCCACTGTCCATCAGCACTAGAGTCTGGGCTTTGGCAATATTTCTGTCACATGTGATGCTTGAAAAGAAAAGCCTGAGGGACACCTGTTGATCTTAAGACACATCTGGATGCTGACGAATCAAGAATGTACAATGCCAGGAGGCCCTGTGCCATCAGATTCTATTACTGGTGACATATGACAATGAGTAGAGACAAGGTCCTATTAGACACAAGCCAGAAAGGAACACAGCTCGTTCCCATGATGCACTTGAGCAAGTCTAAAATGGCACTTTTAACTTTAAAATGAAAAATTACCAAAATAACTGTATAAATTCTGCATAAGAGAAAGGCTCCAAATGTTGTGAGAAAAGACAACTGAAATGAATCACCAGAGGCCTATTCCAACCACACAGGGCCATGCTCCCACTTAGCCTCTAGACCACAGAAAACAATCAATAAGCAGATAGAAGAAGCAAATAGAGAGGTGATAAATCAATACAGGGACAACTGTAAAATGGAGACAATGCTGTCACATGTCCAATGAGGCACAGCCACTCCAGTTCTTCACTTTGTTGTTTAAGAGTGTGTCTGTTTTTTGTTGTTGTTGTTGTTGTTGTTGTTGTTGTTTTTAGATCTTCCATGTTGTCCATCTGAGAGGGAAAGTAAATGCCACTCCTAGCTCTGGAGTTCTGATGATAACAAAGAGCTTTTCCATTATCTCTACACAACTCTATTAATGTAAATCTCTTTCTTCTCCCTTTCTGTACCTTCTTGAGACGGCTGGCCTGCACTGAGAGAGCTAAATCTGAAAGGCAGCTGGCAGTTCATGCCCAAGGAATGAACAAAAAAATCTGCACCATTTAAATCTGCCTCACAGTCTGTGTTTCTTTCAGCGATTCCAGGCATTATCTTTGTGGTAAATATAGTCAGAGATATTTGAAGAGCACTATGGGAAGCTCACCATAAGGCTTCATGGAGCATTAGCGAGATTTTAATTACATTTTTATCACAGGATCATAGCATTGCTGGGAGTATTTGTCTGTTGATGGCTTAACTGTTTTTTTTTTTTTTTTTTTTTAATCTGATACAGAGCTGCTGGGTAAAGACGTCACCAATGATAAGAAGTATCTAATACACAAGGTTAGACTGGGTTGTAAATGTCTGCAGACTGAAGAGGTTAACCCTGATAAATTCTCCATTTATGTATCCCAGTAACACTATGAAGGCACAGCTTCACAGCAGGCTGCGCGTCACCCTGGGGGTCTCTATGAAATTCATATGTGACCTTCACTAACTTGTCATTTTGATTTTCCTAAGCTCAGTCCCTGTGCCTAGTTAAAAGCTGTAGTTTTCTCATGCGCCTGATCACAGCGGGAACACTTAAACGGTCCTTCGATTATAAACTGATCTTCGTGATAAAAAAAAAAAAATGGCCCAGGGGAAAAATCAATCAACGATCATGAGGCTTGAGCAGTTAAGCAAAAACTTGTTAACCTCGTAACCCCAATTCACATCAAGAAAGAGCATCATCCAGGCACTGGTGCTCCAGCAGCTTACAGAGGCAGACTTAATGAAAACAGCAGAATTTAGGACGGGGACGCACACACGCACTGAGGCTCGTGCATATAGACACCCGTGCATTTGGCTGTTAAATAACATCGTGATAAGCCTGAAATCACTGGCTACGCATGAACATAACATTTTTTACAGATTGTCGGGCTTAAAAAAAGATCAGTCAGTACTTCAAAGTTACAAAAGACGGCGGACTTTGGTATCCAGCATGTTCTATACAAAGACGCGCTGGTCAGAAAAAGCGCACGAAAAGACGGCAGATGTTTGAGGCCAACGTTTGAGGCGCAGCGAACATGGAGAGGTGCCACTATTATTTTAAACAAAATCACTCAGAGTAATAAAACTTTACCTGCAACTGCCGATCGCCGCGAGCACGTCATACATGTCGGCGCATCTCGGAAATAGGAGTCCGTGAAATGAGAATTTTCCCTCAGATCGGTGTGGTTGTAATTGAGACTTCCATCCAGCACCTGCTGATTCGCGCATACATATGCCCGCACGAACAACCAGTTGTGCTCTGTCAGCGGATTCCTATTAACCACTATGGGCTGAACGCGCCGCTGCGCAATGACGCACACCATGGACTCGCAGCTAATTTGGAGTCTCCAAAGATGCCTAGACACATTCCCAGCGCATCTGTCATGATGGTGTCTGTTGCGCCTCACCATTGCATTGTACGGAAAAACACAACTAAATCATGCAGGTGTTTATTGTTTTTCCTTCATCATCTCCTTTACCTGAAACAAAGACATACTTAATGAATATGTGTCTCAATCCTTATCAGAGATTCACATCGTTTGAATCCAAGACATCATACAGGAATAATGGGCTCTATACTGACATGACACACAGCACATGTGTCTGTTATCATTTTATCTCTGTTTTGGTGCTTTGAAAAAATCAATTGACAATAATCCTGTCAGTGAACGTTTAACGCTCCTTATACTTTCTAACGAGCTTCATAAAAAATAGGCTGCTCTAAAAATTCAGGAAAGGGAGCTGAGGGGGCTACAAGTCAGGAAGGAGGATGTTGTGCCAAGGTGTGGGTCTCTGATGGAGCTTGCCAACCTTCCCCAGGCGTCACCTCATTACTTCTGCGTGGGTGTACCGGGAGGTCAGCCAGTTAGCAGTTGATCCAATCTTAGCTCATGTGCCATAAATGTTGGAGCTCACTCACTATATGGTAGTGAGGAGGAGACAGCTATAGTGGTTGTAAGAGGTCAGAATTTCATGAAACAGCCAGTCTGCCCAGTGAATCCATATGAGTGTATTAGGGTCCGCCTCAGAGGAAGCTGCTCTGTTAGATGATTTTGATTTAAATCAGGACTTTCCTATGGGGATCATTAAAGCATAGCACGTACATGTCATCCTATTTGTCCATGCCATTTACAATTATAATACATGCAAAAAATGAGACAACCTATCTTCTACTTTAGCACTAACAAAGATAAGGAGGAAACAATATATATCTCAATCGTCACAGAGTAAAAGGATTAAGAAGCAGAAAAGCGGCATTCTACAAAAAAACAACAACAGATCATGCTGCTTATTTTAGATGTTACTCTGACCTTTTTTGCTTGTTTGTCTGTTTGTTTTCCAGTGAAGGAAACAGAAGGAAACAATAAAGTATGGATAGTGTTTTATCACTTGATGATGACATGGACCATGTACTGTTTGTTACCAACAAAACAAATCAAGTGCATTTTCACACTATGCCGAAACTACTACCACGTGCCATGTCTTCCTGTCCTTGTATTGCATTACAAGCTCAATATCTTCTGAATATCCTTGATGTTTCAACAGGGGACCCTCCCCCCTGTGGTTCTTTATGCCTGTGGGGACCGTGCAGGGGACAGGTGAAAACCTGAAGGCCATCCAGCTCCAACAACATCCCAGCTGTGATGAATCTTCCCCTCACTTCTCGCCGTGTCTAAGTCACTGGGTTATTTCGCCATGTCCACCTGAGCCCTAATTCATCTGCTGGTGCTGCTGCACTCACTGAACCATTTTGCCCGTGGTTATATGTGCCATGTGCATGTTTTATGCATGGTTTATGTGTGCTGTGCTCTAAAAGTCCAATCACTTAGACTACCAGAGGACACCAGATTAGAAGTGTACCCTGAAACCTAAGCTTTCATGCATTTATCCAAAGCTCTATTGAGCTTTCAAAGGGTCAAGAGTGTGTTACATTATTCAGTCAGTGAATTACAAGCTACTGTTTATGCAGATCTGATGAGAATATTATTAATTTTCCTAGTGTGACACTGAGAGTGGCTCTGCTGCCACTCAAGCATTGCAGTGTCTCTACCTTTGTCCACTGTGTCAGACTGTGCTGGGATTTTAGCATGACCATGAATTATGCAACATTTTGACAATCACAAACATTATTTTTAAACTATTCATTTGTTCAAAACAGTGGCTTCAATAAGTTGCAAGGTGACCATGTGTTCCCCATTGGGGTAACAGATTCCAGTACAAAGCCTCAGAAATTAGTCATCTGTAATTTATTGCACAAACGCAAGAGTGAAGTTGAATGTTATTTGATTATTCAATTCCAATAATAATTTATTGTTTTTGGAAATGATTTTACTTCATTATAGACTATTTTATTTCAAAATGGTATTTACCCATGACCCTTTTATTTCATTTCAAATTTAGTTTTATATTATCACTTTTCATGACAGCAGTGTTGTCACTGTCCTGTTACCTTTTACCTAATTACATACCTCCTATAGCTCTCAAGCTAGATAGCTCAGTATGTGCTTCCTGGTTTAACTGGTTCTGGTCACCAGCTTGACCAACTGTGGTCCCCACTGGAAGGACAAGTGACATTTTATATAAGTGCCATGAAATAAAAGTGTCAATGGGGAAAATATCTTTATAAATTTAAGTCATTTTTACAAAGCAGCAACATGTGCTGAAAAAACATGAAGTCTGTTAAAACACCATAAAACAAGAAAAATGACAATATGTGTCACAATAAACTTTTTTTTTCTTTTTATAAATATTTTATCAGTTGTTGGTTCATTTCTATACTAAATGATGTGCAATATGTGCATGTGCTGATATAAAAATATTTATTATTGTTTCATGCTAGTTTCTGCCGCTACCTTTGGAAAAGATGTTGGAAAATGAAGTACTGTATTTATATTTATCTTGAGTATTTATAAGATAATTAAATTACGGTCATGTACATGTATGTATCAATGGCAATATAATAATACAAAAATGTGAAATGTACCTTCTTGAAGACTTAGACATCTCATTCAGAGAAAACAGAAGTTATTGTATTTGGGCCTAAAAACCTCAGAAATAACTTTTCTAAAATTATAGCTACTCTAGATGGCATAGCCCTGGCCTCCAGCACTACTGTGAAAAACCTTGGAGTTATTTTTGACCAGGACATGTCCTTTAACTCACATATAAAACAAATCTCTAGAACTGCCTTCTTTCACTTACACAACATTGCCAAAATTAGGAACATCCTGTCTCAAAATGATGCAGAAAAACTAGTCCATGCATTTGTTTCCTCAAGGCTAGATTACTGTAACTCATTACTATCTGGATGTCCTAATATCTTAATAAAAAGCCTCCAATGAATCCAGAATGCCGCAGCCAGAGTCCTGACAGGAACTAGCAAGAGAGATCATATTTCTCCTATATTGGCTTCTCTTCATTGGCTCCCTGTAAAATATAGAATAGAATTTAAAATCCTTCTTCTCACATACAAATCCCTTCATGATCAAGCTCCTTCATACCTTAAAGACCTCATAGTACCATATTATGCCAATAGACCACTTCGCTCTCAGAGTGCAGGCCTATTTGTGGTTCCCAGAGTTTCCAAAAGCAGACTGGGAGGCAGAGCCTTTAGTTATCAAGCTCCTCTCCTGTGGAACCAGCTCTCAGACTGGGTTCAGGAGGCAGACACTCTCTGTACTTTTAAGGCTAGACTTAAAACCTTCCACTTTAACAAAGCATATAGTTAGGGCTGGCTCAGGTAACCCTGAACCATCCCTTAGTTATGCTGCTATAGGCCTAGACTGCCTGAGGACCATCGGTGCACTGAGCTCCCCTGAGCTCCCACCATCGGTCCCTCTCTTCCTCTCCTCCCTCCTCACATGTATATTCCACCATTGAATGTCACTAACCTTGTGCTCTCTCTCCCCTAGTTTGTGCTCTCTCCCTCTCTCTCTTTTCTCTCTCTGTACCTTCTGCAGGTGTCCCTGGTCCTGGAGCTGTATATTGCTGATGTGCAGTTACTGGTCCCACCAACCTGCAGTGTCTATTTGTTGTTTATTGTTGCTGTTCTTTTCTCTCTGCTCTATCCACTCACCCCAACCGGTCGAGGCAGATGGCCGCCCAAACTGAGCCTGGTTCTGCTGGAGGTTTCTTCTTCCATTAAAGGGAGTTTTTCCTCTCCACTGTCGCCAAGTGCTGCTCATAAGGGAATTGTTGGGTTTTTTTGTTTTTTGTAAAGTGCCTTGAGATGATTTATATTGCAATTTGGCGCTATACAAATCCAATTGAATTGAAATGAAAATTGAATGATATCTAAGCAGTATTATGTGTGGCTTTACAGAAGCTAATGTGTGCCTCCAATAGACAAATGTTGTTGCCAGAGGGGATTGTGGTAACTGGGGTAAAGTGTTAGTGGTGCCTTTACTTTCCTTCCACAGGAACAGATGTCAGAGGGAGCAGGACTGGCTTGTCATTCCACATGAGGTTTCCATTCCTTTCTTTCTGCTTTCTGGTGTACTCATATTGAATTGCTGTTGTGTCAAGTGTTCCCTGACACCGGTGCTATGATGAGTGAAGTAACCCTGTGAGTACGGCAGAATGATGTGTCACAAAACGGTTGTGTTAGGTTAATGAATAAATCAAAACATGCATGCTGCAATGGAGTGTCATTATCTGAGAGAGTAATTACAGAGCTGGGAAATGGTGTCAGTCCATGGCTAAATAATGGTACCCTATGCATGTCAGTTATTTTGCATAGCTGGAAGGACTCTTGGGTCATTAAAAATACGTGCACCAAGTATTTTACTTGCTTTTTTGTAAAGGCAAAGAACTTCAAACAGGAAGATAAGAGAGAGATCATGTACTATACTCAAAGACGCAACCAATTTCAGCGTGGTTGAAGCAGGTAGAAGCTCTCTGTGTAATTGGTTCCCACGACACATTTTTCTGTTTTCTTCCCCTTCTCCCTTCCTGTGACATCCTTTATCTCTCACTGGTTCCTGTATCTATTCTCTCCATTTCATCCCTCGCTCATTCAGCCACACTCGCTTTGTCTTTCTCTCTGTCATTCTCCGCCTTTGTTTCACTCACACGTGTGCCCACACATACACAAGAAAAGCTTGGCATTGCTGATTGGACGGAAGGCAAATTCAGATATATTCGGACTGGTAAGCATCAAATCCAAGCATTTGTTACTTATAGAGAAAAAGGTTTCAGTTATTTTTCAGAAGTAACATTCTTTTAAAATAGTTTCTGGTCAAAATAGCCTTGCAGATATATCACCTGTCAGCTTGTCAGCGTACGTATTTGATGGGCTGGATTTTTGTCTTCAAATCAGAATTGCCACAAATAAAAAAAAAAAACAAGTTATAGCAACATAGTACTGTAGTCTGAGAAACAAACAATATCTAACCCTGCAGAGACTGAGGAAAGACAAACACTATAAAAAGATTACAACAAACATTATAACTGCAGTGAAATCGTGCTGTTGTTTTTGCACTAAACTGTGTTTCTGTGAGTCATCTGAGTCCACTGGAGACCATCCACTTGGACTGGGGAGTTAGGAATGTGTTTTCTGCATTCAAAAGTACTATATATAGTACTGTAGAAACATGCACAGATACAAATGACCCAGGGTTTGAAAAAACACACACTCTTTACTGGGTTGAGTGTTGTTCCTCCAGGATTGAGAGTCTGTTGAAATGGAGACGTCACAGCCGATGTCATTCTCTCTGATGAAACTCAATTTGACACATCAACCATTACAACATATGTGACAACTGTTGTATGTCAGGAACAGTGTACCTCAGCTGATGTCACTAGAGGCAAGTTAAAAATCAAGCATGAAAATCAGTGCAGTATTTGAAGAACAGCGCATTAGTTTTATACTGAACACTAATACTTAATATTTGTTGGCCAGAGGAGGAGAAGAATAAGATGCACAAGATAGCCTTAAAATAATGTTTTATCTTCTATTAAACATGCACATACGTAAATACAACATTATACAAACTGTACTATACTATGCTACACTCAGTTAGCTCAGTGTTCTTGTTTTATTGGACAATTAGACCAATAAACTGGAAAATGTGCAGGTTATTGTTGTTCTAGGTAAAGTACAGTGTGCCTTGTTTCTATGGTAACATGCTGACTAGTCTGCGTATTGAAGAACAGGATATAAAAATGCTTTAACCAGCTCTGATTTTAAACTGACTGGAGCTTGCACAGTTTGTAAATATTCTAAACATTATCAGCAGAGTACAGTGCAGTGGGAAACTGATTAGCACTGTCGCCTCACAGCAAGAACATTCTGGGTTTGAACATGGGCCGACCCAGTCCAAAGAACATGCAGGTTAGGTTAGGTGACTCTAAAATACCCATAGGTTTGAATGTGGATGTGAATAGACCGGAAATCTGTCCTGAACCCCAACTCTCCCCCGGTTTCAGCTGGCTCATGCTCCTTTGTAACCCTCTATAGGATAAAGACTGGATGGCCATGCCCTGTGATGGACTGGTGACCTGTCCAGGGTGGACCCCTGCCTTTCACCCAAAGAGAGCTGGGATAGGCTCCAGCAGATCCCTGTGACCCTGGTTAGGAATAAGCGGGTATAGATGATTTATGGATGGATGGATGGATGGATGGATGGATAATCAGCAGAGAGCGAATTACTTGCAGGATTAGCCGGAACCTCTTTTGATTGTATTTCCCTCTGAAACTTTTTTGATTAAGTAAAAAAAAAAGTTTGTATAAAAAGATGTCAGAAGAAACAAATATTGCTGGACCACATACTCGGACCTGTATACATTATTAAGAAAGGTTGGAAAATAAATACTCAAGGCAACTCAACTGAAAGTGTAGTGCCTGCAAAGAAGATGCCAACAAAACAAAAATATAAAAATCCTTGTCACCTCTTGCTGTATCTAATGAAAAAAATGAGTGATAACAGGTATCCACAACCTCAAACCTAACAAAATAAATATTTCAGTTCAACAGGCCTGTGTGGTAAATGTGTATAGCTCTATTCTTAGTGCCTGAAAGTTACAGCTGAATTCAATCCACAAATTCAAAGAGTTTCTGTAAATATGTGTATTTCTGTTAGTTGGCACACAAAAGTTAGATGCAATAATAACCTCCTGGGAAAGCTATAACTTTGTGATGGGCATATAGTACATCATTTGTTGCAGTTGCTTCAGTTTTCTGTGAGATTGCTGCTGCTGAAGAAAACATATCATCAGTTATCTAAAGGGTCAGCTACATATTCCACAAACATGGTCCACACTGTTAAAATACTGTTCTAGCGTATATATATATATATATACGCTAGAACTGTATTTTACACATACATATATTGGTGTGTGCACCTGTCATGCTGCAACACAAAATAATGCAATCCAACACAACAAAAGGACAAATCATCCATCCATTATCTATACCCACTTATTCCTTTAACCAGGGTCACAGGGATCTGTGGAGCCTATCCCAGCTCTCTTTCAGGTGGAAGGCAGGGGTACACCCTGGACAGGTAAGGACTAATCACTCCCACAGAAATCACCAAGTTGACAGTTTTAAGTCTGAAAATTGTAGACCTATTGTGGGAGGCACATTATGTGTGGATTTTTTTCCAACAACTAAATCTATTATTCAACCCATCTGGAGGCTAGCCTGTAGGTATGACACCTGTGCAGAATATTCTTTTACACTTTTCCTCGCCTAACCTTGGCATAAGAATCTGCCTCCTGAATTAGGAATTTGACGTCTCACACTGAACAATCACCTACATTTACATGATACCTAGTGTGTCAGCACATGTTGAAATGGCTATTACAAGTTCTTGTTTCTTTGGTGAGATTTAAGGACAATCAAACAAAATCTTTGTGCACTTTGTTGTATAAATCTTTCATTCAGCAGCTTCAGTCTGTTGGTCCACCTCTTTGGTCCAGACACTGATATCTCAACTACTGGATGAATTACCACTACACTTGGTACTTTGGTATTCATACATATAGTCATCAAAGGATGACGTCTAGTGCTTTTGGTGATCACCTGCTTTTCCTCTAACACCACCATGAGGTGGACATTTTAAGTGAAAGGTATCCAGATGGAAAGGTGTCTGTTGAATGGAATGCCATGAAATCTGATTCAGACATACATGTCCCCCTCAGAAAGGTTTATAATAACTTTGGTGATTCAAATTCATCAATAATTATTGACCATTCAATCATAAATTTGTCAAAGTTTTTGATTTTCTGGCAAAATACCTACAATGCTAATGACATTCCCATTACCCTTTGATTATTTGTGTTTAGCTACTGTTAGCACACTCACACACTAAAATTAGATTTCATGATTTCTGCATACTGCATTGTCATTGTGAATATGTTAGCATTAGCATTTAGCTCAAAGAACTGTTTTACACATCTTTACAGTTTAACAGAACTACTAGCATGAGTCTTCAGCACCATCTTGTTTTATATCCCACTGCCCAACCCCTATAAATTATATGTTATATAAAATAAATTATTTATAACACACTATGAAATAGTAGCACATAAGTGTTATCATGTCACATCCATAACTGGTGTATAAACAATTAATGACTGATTGATATCATAGGTTAATTTTAGTGACATCATTAATTACTCAGTAATAATTAATGTAAATATAACTATTTGTCTATCTCAATTAGCCCTGTGATGAGCAGCCTGCCCATCATGGCTGGTTTAAAGTATGCTGGGATAGATTCTGGGACTGATGAACCTTAAAGAAAATAAGCCAACGATCAAAATAAGTAAATGACTCAGATGCTATGCAATCTAGGAAAACACAACAGTATTGACTCAAAAGGCATTAAAGGATCTGTACTTTGGCGCTGACTGATAGATGGTGGATAATGATCGATGATAGTTGCAGTGAAACTAGTAATTTTTAAATATTTCCTTGCCTTCTTGCAGTCTGCTTCTTCAGTGTTGCGGGACATTCTGCTCCACATATTTTGGGTTGTGATTAGGATATGGTTTTGCATAAAATGTCACCATGTGGGAGAACTCATCATGCCGTCTCTTTCAGCATTCTGTCAACACAAACACATCATGAGACACTGAGAAAGCAAAACGATAATAATAATAAGGACAAACATACTTGTAAATATAGTACAGTGGACTAGGCTTCATAGCTGTGCTCCTGTATTTGCATATGTGAATAATGACTCTGAGGTTTGGTTTTAACACACTGCAAATAAACAGCTGATAACCTCAAGAATCACAGCATGAATTTCTTGCCTTTGTTTTTAAAATACACCCGGGAAGCTTTGAGAGTAGTGTGTTATTGCAAGTGTGTTATTTGAAGTCGCTTTTCAAAGTGGCTAAAAATATTAAAAGTTAACTGAAATAGGTTGTGAAAAGATATAAATGTGCTCGAAGTACATCTGAACATTTAAGGTCTCACAGCTTTAATCGAGTAGCACAAGTAGGGATGGGCAACTTGTAGGGACACATTTTGGAAAAAGCTGCATACAGTATCTATATTTCTGTAAACCTGTTTGTTTATGAGATGAGGGTTCGTGGTATCTCTGTACAGAAGATGTACGACAAGCAATGTAGGTAGATTATATTATCAGTAGATGAGAATTCCATACAACATCAGCAACAAGTATGAGTTTATATTGATTCATGATCAATTAAATGAATAGACTTTGATTATTGTATTGTACATATTGTATGAAAATAATGTATGTTTTTGGTATGTGTGGTATCATGTCATCTTCAAATATCATAGAGCTATATTGGGCCATTTCTTCTCTCACTATGTATGAAAAGAGACTAAATACAGTCTTGTTCTAGTGGTACGTGTTGATTCTAAGTGCTGCTGCCATTTTCCTGTTTTGAGGAACTTAATAGTTACTTCACTGTACAATATACACTGTCATATCACGTTTAACCACATTCTGTAAATCGATTATTGTTACACATCCACTCCTATGCCATAATCAGATATTTTTCCTGGATCCTTCTGCTGCTAGATAAACAACTATATTGGACATGATTATGATAAGCCAATGCCATATGCAAGTTTTAAACATCCTGTAATTACTCCAATTCCAGTGTCAGGTACCACTGCCCACAGTACATTTTAGTGTCACATATCAGTTCTTATGTCTATGTACCTTTGAGTACTACCTAACCAGCCTTTGGCACAAGAAATTGTATGTCACTCCTCTTCCATGGCCATATAATGTTCCCCAGAATCTCATTTTGATTCTTTATTGGCAATCTGCAATGACTGCTGACTAGTGGTATATCAGCGCTGAGTGCCAGCTGTACTGTATGTGCCGAGGCAAAGAAACCAGATAAACTGCTTGCATCTTCCAGAAAATGGCCCCAGAGTCAATGTAGTGGATTCCTTATCTGGCAGACAGGGAACCATGCTGTTGCTCATGCAGTAGCACTACATTTTAACAGCCGGTGGAACATTAACACCTCATATACATGTACTTTCAGTATTATCTCTGTCAGGATCACAAACACATGAACTGCTGTTAAATCTCAAAATCAAACTAAAAACTTAAAACTTAATCCCAGTTTCACTTTTGCCAGCTGCATCTAATATATCAGCTAAACATTCCCAGTGCATCCGAACTGCGTCTACTGCAGCTGCCATCTCACACAGCTCCTTTGTCTTCAGCTTTCTCAATGTGAGGTCTCTGGCTAAGAAGTCTTTTTTTACCTTATGATTTTATTACTTCCAATTATTTTGACTTTCTTTTTATCACAGAGGCATGATACAGCCCAGGCTATGTGTTTCATTAAATAAGGCCTGTCCTCTTTCTGTCTAAATGAACTCCGGCCTGCAGGACAAGCAGGGGTTACTGTCATCTTTAAAAAAAAAAATGTAAGTGATCTCCTGTTTTCTAATAGTTTCACATTTTTTCTCACTGGAACTTAACCACTGAAAGCGGTGCTGCATTTGGGAGTTTTAAGCACATGTTTCCTGATTGCTTCTGTTGGTAGATGCACAACTATATTGGTGCATTGTTGGGTTTTTTAACCTCCATTCATCCATCCATTCTTTCAAGGTTGTGGTGTGTTGGAGCCAATCCCAGGTGACAACATGGGTGCACCCAGGACAGATCACTAGTCTATTACAGGACTGACACGTAGAGACTAACTCAAACTCACCTTCACACCTTAGAGTCACCAATGAACCTAAACCTGAATTGTTTATATTAGATACAGAAATACAGAAAGTAATACAATTTTTAAAAGGTCAGTTCTTTTTACAGCTCAGGAATGTTAATATTGTTTCAAATTTTCTGCTGAGAAACTCCAATAGCACAGACCCTGTCCCTCCCATCCTCTTTATGATGAGTGGCCAGATTCAGAAGTGGCTTTAAAATGTTACTGATTGCTTTTAAAGTGTTAACATTAAGGATGTACTAGTACCAAAGTGGAATCTGATTTAACACTGTTAACCATCATGACGTCCTTACAACTTTACACTTGTAATTTGCATTTATAATCTTTCTCTGTTTAATAGTTCTATCCTATAATTTTAATGCAGTCTTGATTCTATTTTATGTTCATGAAGCTCATTATAACCTAGTATTAACTTGGTGCACTTATTGCATGATGAACACACTCAAGTCTTTATAGCTTGACTGTTTAGGTAGAAAAAGGTCTAGTGATTTAATCCTACATGGCTGCAAGTGTATCAGAGTATTAAAGGTCTGTTTCTAACTCCATTGCCATACATGGCATATTGCTTAGTTTCAGCTATAAGGGCCTCCTGAGACAAAGGCGCATTCTGTATTCTTCAATATGTCCACTGATTTACAGTGTCCTAATGAACCAATGAGCATACAAAAGGCAAAAAGATAATCCTTAATTAAGTATACGAATTATAAAGGAGGATGAAGTACTACCTGGCCGTACTTTGACCTGTGCTATGCTCCGCACTTCAAAAAGATTTAAATAGCACCCTGTCTGCCACGCATAATGTCTTTATCTGTGAAAGCAGTGCAAACTAGCAACTATGAAAACTAGATTACGACAAAGCTTAGAGGAGCAGCATAGTTTCAGTGTATACTACATAGTACTGTATTTTTGGCAAAATATATACTGTACAGATTTCCACCTTTTAAATAATCATAACAAAATGCTTTCAGTCTGTTAATGAAGAGTTTGTGAGCATGATGAAGGATGGGCTAAATCATTACCAGTTCACCGTTACTGTTATTTGTCTAACTGACTAAATTTGTGTTACATCACAATACTTTTTGCAATCCCTTGGATCCTATTTGCAGGGGGAGCCACAGCTGCTGTGGGCATTCCCTTTGCTGTAGGCATAGAAAGCAATAGCATTTGGATTTGACTAGATAGAGCCATAGCTGCTGCTGTTGTCATAGCCGTAGAAACAGCCCTACCTACAGCTTGATCTTTAGTGATACAATAGCAATATGAACAGCACCAACCACAAATGAAACTGATGTAACTGATGCAAAGAGTAGACACAGCTGCAGCCAGAACTACAGCCATAGGATATAGTATATTATAACATAGAATAGACAGAAAAAAGAAATGAACTGCAAGGCAATACAAAAAGACTGCACAAATAAAAAAAAATGGCACCATGGCGTTTAGGCACTGTGAGACTTTTCCATGTTTCTGTTAGTGGGAACAATACTGGTTTTAGGAACAAGTGTAAAGAATTCCAATCCTCAAAATTCCTTGAATTTCCTTGTTGTACACTGTGCAGTCTCTCATGTAATATATTAAGTACATTCATATACATTAAGTATATGTAGGTCTTGGAAGTTAAGAAGTTTATGAGGTCTTGGATTTAAACATATGCCTTATCACTTCAATGCAATGGGCAAGTTTAAGTCTGTGTACGCCTGTCTGTTCCCCGTGTAAAATTTATTGCCTTGCATTACACATCTATCATGCATGCACCATCTGTCTGGGGTATTGATTCCATTTTTGTCTCTCTTTTCTACCGTCTGTCTCTTTCACACTGGATTGCTGTCTGTTTAATATCAGTACACTGGCAGTGATCAAGTGACAGGGGTGTACACCATGTCAGATTAGCAAGTCTTCCATATTATCAAGAAATGTGTGGGAGACTACAAAGTCTGTCAAGTGCCAGAGAGGCGCACTGTATAATCCCTCAGTACAAACTCTGCCGGAGGACACAGCAGCTGTTTTTTCAGCAATGCCACAAAAGAAGAGAATAAGGAACAGGGACCATACAGTGGTGAAGGACAACATATAACTGCAGACATGACCGAAGAGATTACAAAGGATTAGTCATTAGTAGGAAAAGAGAATATCATGAAGTCATGACGAATGGTTCAGAGTCAAATGTATCTCAGCTTCATGTAGCTGGTGCAGCTGTTATTAGACAAATCCTGTCTGTGGGAGGGGAGGACACATCTAGTTTAGACTACTGCAGCATTGCATAATTTTTTTTTATTTTTTTTATCTAACCAGATATGTACATGTCTATTGATGCTAATGGCTTACCCCACAGTGAAGACAGTGAGCTATTTCCTCACATCATTTTTCAATTAACATGCATCCCTCTTCCTGGGAGTCCGTTTCCAAAGGGATTTCTGCACTTGATGTTTTTCTGACACCATGAACACGACTGAACAGATTCTCCTCTCAAAACATTTCCTAATGAAAGCCAAAGAGGGTGCTGAAGAACATCCACAAAGTTCAGGATGAAGAGAAGCTAACTTTCAGAGCTCCAAAACACCATAAATTGACTCTTCAAAGCTCAATGGGTGACCTACTTTTGTGCAACCAATTATGTTATTTCTCCCTCTTGCATCTTTTTTAAGTGGGTCAAGAAACATGAGAAATCTGAAAATAACTAACAAAGTTTGGGCGTTTGTACACAGAAGGTGTGATATTTGTTTTCCACTTTTGACTGATGATTAATAAATGTCTTGGGGAGTCAGGATCAATTAAACATGAATTAGACAAACAGAAAGCTGGTGCCATAAATGGAAAAATGCTGAAGAAGGAGACACATCGAGAACGAAGATGTTGAGTTTTTCATTAAAAGGGTTTGGTATAGGAGCTTAACATCAACTTCAACTATGCTATGGCTTTTTGCAAATGCATTATCAGCTCATACAGTACAATATTCTAATACTTGCATTGGATTTGAATTGCAACATTGTTTTCCATATTGTATTATGCACAATTTTCAAACACTAACAATGAACTTTTACGTGCCACTCAGATTAGGAACAGAGGAGGTGGCAACATATAGGTGGAGTGAGAATGTAGATGCTTACAAACAAGTTTTAGTGATAACAGAGCCAAACAAGGGCAGCAATGAAAGAAAATAGGAGTTTACAATATGGATAACTACCATCAGTGGCAAACCAAGAGAATAAGCAGAGTGTAACACTGAGGAGGGCTTTATGACACAGACTTGATTGAAAACATCCAGATGTTCTTGATGAGGAGGCTGGGATGTCTCTGGGAACTCTGCACACGACGTCAGACAGCTCATGTAACCACACCCTGAACACACACACACACACACACACACACACACACACACACACACACACACACACACACACACACACACACACACACTATACACTATACAGCTGGGCTATAACATCCATGATAGCAGAGGGCAACTGGCAACCCCCACAACAATCTGCTACTAAGCAGTCGCCCAGCTGTGATCAATGGAGTCAAAGTACCTGACAACAACCAACCGGCTGACTCCTTGTGTACTTGCATGAGTCAAGATACAAAAAAACGACAGCTTTGGATTTCTTTTCATAATGCACCAAGGTTAAAGGTGCTACAGCAAATGTGTGGCATTAATGAATATAACATAACATTTTGTCTTTTATATCTGGTAGTTGGGGGGGCAACAGTAAATTTGGAGAAAAACCAAAAGAGATATACAGTAATGGCCTCTGCACTCAATGCATTGTAGTTGCATAGTATGAAAATGCAGTTTTTATTCACATACATATATATGTTGGTACACAGCAAAACTTTGTTTGAGGGTGCAGTGTGAAAGTGAACAGTGTTGAATGAAATAAGGCATACATTTCCCCAAATCTCTTTCAAACCTACCGTAGAACATCTTCATTTGATGTCTGTAGTGTGTGAAAATACAAACAACCAAATGAAACATCTGAACAATTAATTGTAGGTATAATTTACTATGACACTGGTCATGGGCTTCACTGTTTAAACTTCCATTTTACAGTGCAGCAATCTCTAAACACAACACTGCTGTATTATTCCCTTTTTCATTTAAAATTATGTAGTTCTGTTAGTCTAATTCGTTGTTAGCCTGGTATTTACTCTCCCTAAGGTTTGGTCTCCAGCTTCTTGGCTCTCACATATATCCGTATGTTCACCAGCTAATATTTAACTAAGCAGCTTAAACTGAAAATTTGGTTAATGCAAACAACAGTAAAACAACCAAAACAGTAACTGTGACCTGAAAAACCAACATAAGCAGTTGGAAGACACTTCATTAGTGTAGATTTAACCTCACGTGTAACTAATTTATAAATGACACATTTTAAAACAAATGTCACAAAATCGCCAAACCTATAAAATGTGTCCAGTCTGTATACACACTGGGCACTGCAGTGATGAAGTTCATAACGAACTGCAATCACACTCACTCAGTATGGAAGAGATGCTTTTTGAGTCTTGATATGTGTGCTGTGCAGGTACTTGCACTTTTCTAAAACCTTATCTACACAAATGACATTAGACAGTGGCTATCAATCACCAGAATGCTGCTTCTGCTCTCTTTGTTAGTGTCAGTATGTTGTTTTCAAATCACCCAGAGTGAGGTGTGTGTTTGTCTTCCAGAAATGGCACGTTTATCTTTCCAGCACATGCACCGCAGAATACTGACAACTCCTCCCTCCCTTGCTGTCTTTATCAAACTGGGGGAAGCATTAGGACAACAAAGGACTAGTGGGAACCAATCCACCAAAAAGAAGAAGAAAAAAAGAAATGACTGGGCGGCAAAGCTGTCAAGTTCTTTTAAAGCTCCATTACTGGTTTCAGCAAGACACAACACAAACATAGGTCTGAGTGGAATTTCAAATGCTGGGTTTAGGTGTGAAACAAGAATAAACCTGCTTAACAACTCGTATGAGTTTCCTTTAATGAAAACAAATAAACAAACAGCGGAACTGCTAAACTCGATATTTTACCTTCCATGCTGTTGTCTCTCCTTTCTGACATCCTATCACTCTTCAGACAGTATGAACTATATTCTTCCATTTTTTAAATTATTTTATTAACATTTTAACATTTTTTGGATGAAAGCTGCTGACACCTTAAATATGGAAACGTGAAAGTGACCATTTTCATGCCAAAAACTTTTTAAGAGAAATCACACTTTTCCACCAGATTCTTTATTTTTGTGCTCGGGTAGAAAAGCAGGTGGCCAAGCTTTTAGAATATGAAACTTTAAAATCTGAAGAATAGTGGATTCTGATTCATATCGGGTTGACAGTCCACTCATCAATTCTCTATTTCTCTCAGTCCAATTCAGGGTTGAGGTGGACTGGAGCCAATCCCAGCTGACGTTGGGTGAGAGATCGCTTGTCTATCACAGAGCTGACACATAGAGACATACAAACACCCGCACTCACATTCACACCTATGGGCAATTTGGAGTTACCTATTAACCAAACCCCAACCTGCATGCCTTTGGACTGTTGGAGAAAACTGGCGAAAACTCAACACAGACTCAGGGAGAACATGCAAATTCAACAGGAGAAGGATGCCAGAGTCACAGAGGAGTTGAACACAGAACCTGCTTGTTGTGAGGGGACAGTGAACCACTATGCTGCCAGGGTTGCTAATATAATCAGCTATTAAATTCATATATAATGAAACTAATTAAGCATATTCATCATATTACAGGACCAGTTTTAATAAGAATTCAAACCAATATTTCGGCTAAGACTTAGTCTTAATGATGCCATATTTGTGCGTTTGTGCATGTGTGTGTGTAAGAGAAATACAAAAGCATGCCTGTGGGCACAGATTGCCTCCAGCATTACATAGGCAGACTAGGCCAGTTGGCAAGCAGGAGTACAGTTTCTGTCAGCAGAAGGAAAACATAACAGAGCCGGAAGAAGGGAAAGAAGTGGAGGAAGGCAAAACACCAATGAACACTCAGAAATAATCAAGCTCCCCCCACCCGTCACCCACACACTGAGTTCTGTCAGTGAAAATACAGCCACCCACTCTCTCTGTCCAAGGTCCTAAACATCGCAGAGCCAAACTGACACAGTTTAGCAGGTTTTTGGAAAAAGCATATGCCTGGTAATCACAGTCAGAGGCAGACAATGGCAGAGTCCTCTGTGCAGCCCAAACAGGTCACACACTCTGTGACAGCAGAGTAAACAGCAGTTGGCCTCAAATGTTTAATGAGGAGTTACAGCCTGGGAATAAATTGTGGTTGGGCTGTTGTGAATTTAGTTATTAATGTTGATTGGGTGAATGTGAGCATAGCAATCAAATTTGTTTCTTTAAGGCTGTGCTGGTGCCATTTAATTACACTTGACCTCCTGCCTGGCAAAATGTCTTTGCACTCTGAATCTTATAACACTACACACATGCACTACACAACTGAACGTGAGCACTGGATGTAAATTTTGGTATTGCCCACTTAGAATGTAAGTCCTCAGGATACTGTGGGAGAAAAGTACAAAACCAAAAACAAATCTACTCATATTCAACCATCTTTTATTGGTTCTGTCCAATCTGACCTGTGATTGATTTAAAGCAAAATCAACAAAACAAGATGGGGAGAACTTAACAGTGCCAAGCCTAACTTTTGATTTGATGCTGTCCCATCTAAGAAAGCTGTTTCAATTAGAACAAAGACAATATGTTGTTGAGGGACTGTCTCTGTCCATTTCCTCTTGTGTGCACTGGGTGATTGATAGGAAACAGAGCGCAGAGGTTTACAGCACCGATATGAAAACACTCACTGAGGGCTGTTGAAACTTTGACCAAATCAAATCAAAAGTACGTGCTCACTGTTGAAGTTCTGCTCTGCTGAACTAGTTGTCAGGCTGTAAGAAAATGACATCTCATTGGGTTTGTCTAATCTGATTGGGTAAAGTCTTTTTTAGATACACTGTGCCAAATTCACCAGTATGAGCACATATTCATATCTAGCTAATAAAGGAAAGTAATCTCCATTAATAGGGGCACTGTTTGTGTGTTTCTGTGGAAGTGGGATAGAACGAGGGAGAGAGAAAATGTGTGAGCGTACCAGGGCAAATGGGCACATCGAGTGATAGCAGAAGCCGATATTCACTCATTGTTTTTGGATGTACAGTATGTGGCAGGAGGACAGAGAGAGTGGGTGGAGAGAATGGAGAGGAGTAAGATTATAATTTGCTCAGGGTTGCATGGTATTTTTTTTCTTTTTTGCTATTATGTTTACAGTAATGCTGTGGTGAAAGGCTGCTGTTTTTGTAGCATTCACCGGTGCATTTCAAATGCAGCAAATTTTTAAATGAAATGTTTTAAGCAGCTGAATTTTTCATTAGCTATGAGTTTATACTGAATAAGGACAGGTTCTTGCTCTTTTGTGCTTTAATTCTAACAGTGCCGTGACAGCTAATGCAGCAGTATTGTCTTGAGGTTTGTGTCACACCACATCATGTCTACTGTACCATGAATGACATGAATGAGACGTGAAGCAGTTTGGAAACAATGTTCAGGTTGATGTAACATTACGCCAGCAGGGCATGTTCGTGGAGCCTGGAACTGGGATGGTTCTTATCGCATATGACATAATTTTCCAGATATCAGTCTCCATGAAATTAAAAGAACAGAAATAGATTTGTGTTCATATATATCTATTTCTGTATGAATTCATCAGTGTGGTTACTGTTTGAACTGAAAAAAATGGATCTAGCCAGCTGGGATGTCAAATGATGGTGTTGTTGCTGCATGACCCATTAGAAGATCATAGTTTATCATTGGCCATATTAAAAGAAACAAAAAAACATTTGGAATATACACGCAGTATAGTGTATAGAGAGAGGCTATAGAAATGAGGATTATGTGGCAGTAGTGATTTAGGTAATTTCTATTTTTTACATCTTAAATTCTTTGCACTTTTGGAATCTAAGTGACTGAACTCAGACCATTTCAGATGGTTTGACACTTGAAAGCTCCCATCTGTCACATCTGCTACTGTTTTTAGACCCTGCCACTCCTACTTGCCCTGCAGTCACCCCGGTGTTCCTGCCACCTGAGGTTCTTGATTTTCCCACCCACCTGCTGCTCAATGCCTCATTACCCCCTGTAGAATATACTAGATGTTCTACATATACTGAATATACTGGCATATAGAGTACCTGCCCTGTCCCAGCAGTGCTCGTGTTGCAGTCACAACTCTCCAGCTGGTTTCCTTGTCTCCTAATCCTGACATTAGTCTGTACCTGTTTTCCTCCCTGTCTATCTTTATCTGTTTCATATGGCTTCACTGACTGTGTGTCTGTTAATGAACCTGCCTGAACTAAGTAAAGAGACTTGCCCTTTCACTCACCTGTTGTTAAGTCTTGCTTAGGTCAATGCATCTGATTCAGAACATCACAGATGTTGGTCACAGATGACCAATGTTGATGTTCACCTGTGTGAATCAGAAGATACTAACAAAAATAATAATTTAAAGATTAACTTTTTTTTTTTTTTTATTTGAGCACAGTGCACATACTAGGAAAAGCTGAGATATGCCTAAATGTAACATTATAATTTTACAGGAGTGGTTACCCTGTAAACCGCCATGTGATGGTGACCTGTCCAAGGTGTACCCCTGCCTTTCACCCAGAGAGAGCTGGGATGGGATCCAGCAGATCCCTGTGACACTAAATAGGAATGTGTATAGATAATGGATGGATGGATGAATGGTTACACTGTAAACCATATATATCACCTTGTTAATAATAATAAGTAGGCCTGATAATAAAACATTATTTATGTAGCACGTTCCATATAAAAGGATGCAACTAAACGACAAAAGGGTCATAGAGTCTCTCTGCTAGGAGACGATTGGCTGACAGAGGTTGTGCCAAAATCTGACTCGCTGAAGTGCAAAGTACAAATACCAATGGAGATCTGACTGAGATGGAAACAGAAGCACACAATTATAATAAGAGCTGTTTTTTATAGTAGTCGCTTTTAATGTTGAACCTTATTAATGTTAAAAAAATACTGATGTGCAGAGACTCCCTCATCCTTCTTCCTGATTTAACTTGCACTGAGCTTCTTTTGTGATCTCAAATCAGTGTAATGTATATTACTGATAACAATCTGGAGTAACTGGACCAATGTGCTGATTATTATTCTAATAAACAATTAGTTACTTCACAGTCTAATTTAACAACTGCTGTAGAAGCATCAATATTGCAGAGGTGTAGCGTTGTTTGAGCTAATGTAAAACCTTTACATTTATCATTGGAAACATTGGGTGCTGCTAGATTATATCTGTGATACATGTAAAGTGGTGCAATAAACTTAATCTACTGCCAGAGTACAAGGAAAAACACTTCACAGTACACTGTTTCAAGGACATACATATATTCTTCTGTAGATGCTCCACATTTAAGCTGAATCTTGATTGTATTCTTATTATCTTAGCCATCTTAAGCATTTGTGCTCAATCGCATCCCTTTCTCAGTAGTTGAAATGGAGAACATCTGGGATGGCACCTCACCCAACATAAAAAAACAAAAGTACACTTTGTAAGTTTAATAGGCTATCGGCATCAGTGTTTTCAGTGTGATGTCTTCGCATCTGCTGTAAGCAGCAGAGAGGCTGTCTGTTCACAGGAGGTGTCTGCAATATCCTTCCACACCATCATACACATCAAGCTGAGATCTGAGCCCTCAGGATCTGTGGGGTTTGAAAGTTTCACTTTCTGCTGAGGATCTGAGCTCATTCTTACAAAATCACTGCATCAGTCAGAATTGGTTCTCAGCTTTGCAAGTTTTCCAAGCTCCTTTTTGCAATATTCTGATACAATACAGTGTTTATCTCAGTATAAAGTGTGGAAATAATTTGTCTATGCTCCGGCCAACATTCATCAGAGGTCTTCCCTACTGTAAGTCCCTTTAATCTAAAACTGTTTTTCTATTGCTGTCAGGCCTGCATATGATCTGAGGAATTGCCTGGGTCATGACTAGACTTCTCTGGCAACTTGACAAGACCAAGACAGATCAGCCAGAGTAACCCTGATACAAGGGAACTCCGAATGAAGAAGTAATGGCATGACAGCATGACCTCCAGACATAAAACTGGCCGGGGTCTCTGGATGAAGCAGGCACTCAGCAGTTGGGTAGCAAGGTCAGTGTGTCATATGACAAACAGAGGATATAAGGTCTTTTTTTCATAAGGCATGCATAGCTCAGAACACTCTCAGCCTGCAGGCATCTCAAAAGAGTCAATTGAGCAATGGATGTGGACATAAGAGGGAGAGGAAGCGAGGGGAACGTGATGTCTCAGTTCACAGAGAATAGGGTTTCAAAAGCATAATAACCCATTTGTGCCATTACATAAAGTGTTTCCTTCAAGTGGATAGTGAATTCAGAGGGAAATGCCCTGTTCTGTACCATTCAGTCTGCGGAAACAAAAGCTATGTGAGCTACAGAAAAGCAGGGATCATCCTGAAGGATGTGAGCGGTGTTCATGTGGTAAACAAAACATTCCCAAACCCTAAAATAAGAAATTTATTTAAAAATGTGTTTATTTAGTAGTTTATTTAAAACTACTGGCCAGTAATTTATTATATGGACACACATAAATGTACAACACATCAAGTTAATAGTAATCACATTACAAAGTATTCTGCCAGTACTGTGAGTTGGCATGTGTTTGACTGGCCAATGCAGCAGCTTGTTAGCTGAGATTGCATTCTGAACAGGAATAGCTGTGCTATTTGCTGGCTGATCGTTTTGCCACAGCCCTCCTCATTCAGCTAACCGTTTTTGAAAGGGTGCAGGGGAAAGTTAGCTGATTCAAAACATTAAAATCTGGTTTGAAATGCAGTTTTAAACTGACCTGGCCAATGTTAGTTTAATTGTCTAAGTTACTGCAGCAGATAAAACCTGATACTGTAGCAACAGTTTTATACGACAAAATTGATAGTTGGTTGTTTTTCTTGCCTTAAATTAAAAAAAAAAAAAAGAGTAGTAAATCTGCCACTTTTGTAAAGTGCATATATGCTATATGAACAGCTTGACAGGTAAAGTGTAATACCATTAACTAGGGTTGGGCTTAACTAGAGTTAAATACTCTGGTATTTTGGTAATGTACGCAACATGTTAAATGCAAGGCACATAATATAATCTGAAGACTACATTTAACATACATCACCAATTTTTAATCCCATTAGATCATAGTTTCCCCTGAGTTATTATATATTTATTTATTTGCTCATATAATAATGTTTATGCAAGCTTCCTAATAACAAATAAAATTTAAAAAAACAATGAAATAGGAAAGACTGACGATGTTTAGGACCAACCTTCCTGTTATTAAATTTTGAGTTGCTCTATTTTGAATAATCCATGTAGTGAGGGCCACTGGGATGCCTTATTTTGGTGTGTGTCCTGAGGCTAGAGCCAATCTGTCAGCAAACAGCCAAGGAGCAACTGAGAAATGGCAGAGCACCAGGCTGTAATAAGAAACACAATGTAAATAGAAATACTCACAAACTTTCCTTCAAAACATGTAAATACAATTTATTACTGATGCAAAATACTATCTCTTAAATTTTGCACTTTGATACATCTATTTTTTTCTTTTTTTCTCCATCATACTGTCACAGCATGTCATTATGAGTTTTTTTAGACACTTTTTTTTATCATCAAAGAGAAAACAGAGGGGGAGGGCGAGGGCTGCTCTTTTAGAAATTGCTTTCATATTGTGACCGTGATGTGAACTTTGTCATCAGCCTATCAACGGTTCTCTTGCAAATCTATGTACTGTAAAATGATATGTCTGATAACAGCAGATGACCAGTTACTCCATTTATGTGTTTCTAGCAAGCACAGTCTGTTTTAAAGTTTGGAACAGAGAAAAAGAAGAAAAAATGGGAAAATGGCAGTAGGAGGATCCGGATGGTTACCATGGTACCTGAGCTCAGTGATGTTGCAGAAGTATTAAATATCACTGTGGGTCCGTTTGCATTTGATCCAACTCTTCCAGACGCAAGCTGCTCCTCCTCCACATTCTGGCAGGGCCGACACCTGGCTGGAGAAACACATCAGCCACCTCAAAAGACAGAAATATTCATGTAGTAACTCATAGAGCAACACGTACAGACATTCACAAATGAACGCAGCACTTATTATAAAACAGCATGATAAAATAGATGCTCATCAGCAGGGTGTTCCATTCTGTGAATGACAATTTCCCCCTAAACTATTCATGAAAATATTATTATTTTCATCTCTGTTAGAAAGGATGGTGTCAGATTTTGTCACACTCGATAAAATCGAGTCAAATATCAGAAACATAGAAATGTCATTTCCATGACACTGTTTATAAAACAATGTGTTTTTGTTGTCGTGGCTTACAATTTTTAGAAAATAACCTGCCCTGGTTCAAAATGACAGAATGTGTGTGACTGCGAGGAATTTTCATGTACGAAGGAGCCACAGCTCCTCAAATATGAGTATAAATTACATGAATTTATTATTATCATGTAAATCATGTAAGAACAATTATACCAAAAGTGGAGAACAGCTCACTTAAAGTGCCACCTGTAGGATCACGCTTGTCTGTATGATTTATTTTCTTAAAACTTAGATAAACATATCTAATACTAAAGCAGTAAACTCAATGAGCCAGGCAAAAAAACTGACATCATACATGATTATTGATATTATTTGATGTATTGAGTTGGCATTGCTACCAATGGCCTTATTGGGATACATTTCTCAGCTCAGGCAAACAATATGTCAGCTAACATTAGGTAACATTGAGCATACCAGTGCCATCAAACCACTGTCCAATTATGCCACTGCTGGTTAAAAAACATTAAATCAATAAACACAAACAGCCTGTGTTGCATTTGGTTCTATGTGTTTTTACCTGTGAACGGTTTGGGGTCAAGTCCTTACACTGTAGCTCATTACTCCTTTTCAACTTCAACACTGTTACTTTATTTAACAATTACATTTAAATAACAACCAGGTCATTAGGACAGCAATAGGCTGTAGAGAAACAGGACTGTAGAAACGGTGAATTATGATAAGGATTATAATACGCTATTTTTTGCGTATGGTAATTTGCAAACCCACAAATATTGATGTCAGTGACAGTGACTGATAATCCCGGAGTAAAGTGACTTAAGGCACAGTTATGCCTATGAATATGAGATATGGTTTATGTTCAGGTCAAGCTGTACTGAAAGTGCTGCCAGGTAGTAGAAAATGTATGATAAAAGTGTAGCCAGCAAGTGTCTTTAAGGGGTTTATTGATGCCTGTCAACAAGGAACCAGAGTGTGGCTAATCATTACTGACACCCTGTCTCTATAAGGTGAGGGGATGGCTTTGGAACCTCTTAACAAGATTGAATAGACTGTATTTTGCTTCAAGCAATCTAAATGGAAACAAGAGCCTATACACATGCTGCAAGCTTGTGTGATCATTACACATCAGCAAAGTTGTGTTGGTTAATTGCTTCTCAGTCTCAGTCAGATACATTAAAACAGTCTGTTGAGCAACTGCACAAATATACACTCTAAAACTGTGTAGTGATGATTTTAGTGTTTAGGGAAAACCTTGGCCAAGATTATATGGTTTATTTTATCAGCAGGACCTGTCCAGGGTGTACCCCTGCCTTCCACCCGAGAGAGAGCTGGGATAGGCTCCAGCAGATCCCCGTGACCCTGAACCAGGAAAAAGCGGGTATAGAAGATGGATGGATGGATGGATTTTATCAGCAGGCGTACAAAATAGTAAGCCATAAATTATAAGATAACCAACAATGATTGTACAACATACAGTTTAGGGGCATGTCTTATAGTGTTTATCACATACTAGTAAAGTATATACATCAAGTTTACAAATCTGGAAAGTTTAACTTAGATCATACATGTAAAATGCAAACAGGAATGCAGGTTGAGTGTAATGTGGGGCTTCTGTTCAGGTTGACATAAATGACTAATCTCTATGGACTGCAACCAAATCAGCAAATGAGTGTTGCTGAATATTGGGCATCGTGTCAGTTATTGCTAAGTATGCACCCAGGGTGCCATCAAATCCAATCCCCATGCTGATGATGTTTAAACAAATCAGTGACATCCATCATCTCCAATGAGAGCATAAGCAGTGAGTCAATACCTCATTAGTCGTTTGAACACATGCTTGTGTAGATAAGAAACTGTGTCTGATGGTCCAGCTCTGACAGGCCAGATTATTTTCAAATGTTGAACTGTTTAAGCTATCAAATTTTTTGGAACAAGCCATCCAACCAAATGTATACCTACTGTCATAAAGTAGAACACTCGAATAGTACAGCACAGTAAACCTGCTGGGTACAAACAGAGATATGATGTGATGTTAACCTACTGTGTTACAAAATCAGATTGCCAAAATCAAAGGGGAAACAAATGTCCAATCTAAAAGAACCTGTACATGATTTATTGCTTATATTTACTTAACACTACTTGGGTAGCAAGGCATCTGCGCCAAAACTGCTATGAGGTGTAACAAATGTGTGCAAATGCTCCACAGCATGAGTGACACTCCTAATTACCCCTATCTAATAGAAAACCTCATTTCTGAAGGGAAAGGAATATGAATATATATGAATATATGAATGAATAGAGACATCATAAGATAACATTTTTTTGAAAGCCAGGTTATTTCACATTAATGAAAATATTTGACTGCCTGAAAGAATTTGAAAATAGACACTTGGGAATAGCTTAGAATTTGGCCTGAGGCTCATTATCCAATCAATGACTGTTGTTACTATGTCTTAAGTTATTATACCAAGCTCAAATGCACAGGAAATTCATCTAAATTACTAACACCTACAGATTTCTGTTTAAAATTCAGGGCTGACTGAACTGAATTTTACATATACTGTAGGTGGTCCTGCGGATTAGTCAGAGACACCTCAGTGACACCAAAAAGACTTACAGTTACAATGTTAGTGTGTATTTTAGGAATTCTAGGAATTATAATGTTTGCCTTTAGATTTGGTATCAGTGTATGAATACCTGCTAAAACAGCTAATTTTAGCATGTTAAAATGTGATCATAAGAACCATTACACTGTCCCTGCTTTCCATGTTAGAATTCTGAGACATTTCCCTCAAAGCACTACTGCAGTAAATTCAGCTTCACACAGCTGTAGCCCCTGAGTCTGGTTTACACTTCATAAGGAGGTTTAACAGTGTGTTCTAAAGGGAACTGCTGGTGCCCAGCTGGAGAAAATTTTAATAAGCATTTCAAAGTTAAATCACATCTTACTAAAATAATATTCATAGCATTTTACCAGTTTTAAACCAAATTTGAAACATTTTATTGTATTAAAAACTTTATTGTAAATCAATATTTCCCTTTATTGCAGGACACCGTTCTCAAAGACTGTTCATGTCATTCATATCGTTCTCCTTTCACATGACCATGACAGAACCGTACTGACTGTCCTGGGAGCACTCGCTCTATGACGCAGGAGCAGTGTGCCATTCTTGTGTATGCCAGCTTTACATGGGCAAAATGATTAATTATTGATAACAGATTGAGAGTTGATTAATAATTTATTTGATTCTGCTGATGTAACATCTTAAGCATATGGTGATATTATGGGGAGTTGCAGAGATGTTGATCCCATCCCAAGTTATCACATCACAGGTCTTGATAATACAAAGCAGTTTACACAATTGTTTTGACTGACCTCAATGAAAGGTGTATTGTATAAGATTGTATTGCAAACAAATACTTTTAAAGATCATATGTCATGTACAGTAAATACTTGTTAACAAGATCCCACTACATCTCAGTGGCTCTGATAAATGGTAGCATAATATTTCATAACTTCAAAGTGTAAAGCTTTTCAAAAGTCTGTTGCATCAAATGTATAATTTTTAATTATTGCACAGAATAGTTTTTTCTGTGGAATGCAATTCAGCACACTGTGAGATGCTAACTAGCTGAAGTAAAACATGATCGTTAAAGGATTGGACTTCTCAGCATGCTAATTTTAATTCTTGTTTCTTTAGAAAAACTGTCTTGTTAAAACCCTAAACACTTGAATTAAAAAATATATTAAAAACGGCAGACAAATCTGTTCTGGCTCGTCTTGTTTATGTAAATGCATACTTAGAATGAGCCTCCTGATGTGAAACACAGGAGTAAAAGCCTTTTGGGTTTGTTGCTCCTATTAATCTCTGGAAAATGGTGGGATGATTAATGTAATTTCAACACTGGTGGTGCATTGTTTATCTTTTTTCTCCACCCTGGTGTGCATCAGTAGTGCTGACAAACCCGCCTCATGTGGTTATATCCTCATTAAATGTGGCTAGCATCTGTACACTGGTCCAAATGGGTGCCAAAGACAACTCACAGACACAGCACATGAATAATCACTCAATGCTATTTAAATTTTCTTTCTCAGAAGATCATGACTCACAAATATTATATTTTAACAAAACAGCACTTATGATGATGTCTAAACAGAAGCTGAATAGAAATAAAATCTACTATTGAGCCCTTTAACTGGAGCTTAACATTAATTCATTGGATTGAACTTCAACTTACTCTTCTCAGTTCCTTCAAATTAAATTCTGAGACTTGTTATTCATGTAATCACAGACAGCTAAGTCTTTCTTAGTGAGTATGAGCCATTTTCTGGAGCAGCTCCAGTGACAGTGAATTAATGTCAAATACTGCATATAGAGTTGTTTTCCCATTCATACTGGCACATATTCTGTTTTATGACTTATTTCTTCTATTTAAAAAACATCCATTTGGGTAATCGTTTCAACCGTCATTGAGGTTTTGCCTAGACACACTGACACATTACATGTTGAAGCCTTGGTCCTAGTTTAGACTTTCATTAAGAATTTGCCTGATTTAAAAATATTGATTGAAATTTATGAGATTACAGCATTGTAATATATTGCACCGGTTGTACTTCATAGAATTATATAGCAGTAAATATTCCTGTAAACTATAAAGCAAGACAGGTGCATTGTTGTAACATACAGAATGACAGCTTGAACAAACACACTTAGCATTTTAAGAACCTATTCATCATAATATAGTACCATCTGTGGTGGACAGATTGCCTGGCTATGGGAGTTGAGAGGCCAGACATAACCTCCTCTCTTATAAATTCATTATATCACGAACATAAGGCAAACTACCTTGATATATAGGTTACTATACATATTTGGGCTTAATCCGTTAAAATAAGCACTTACAGGTTATACAACAAATATTTTTCACAGTGTGTAATTGCAGGAATGATGCGCTGATACAAAGAGCTTATCACACAGAGGCATGTTTTAAATATTGGTATGAAGGGCCAGTTTTCTCACAGAGATTTTGCTTGAGGTCACATCTCCTACATTTACTCACACTTATAAGCAAACACCATCATATGGCATGCCAGAAATTTGAAACAATAAATTCAAGCACCAACTCAAAGCATAAAGTAGGTCAAGTGACAGAGGAAACGGTTCTTTCAGAAAAAAAATTATATATTTCACATTTATAGAGATTCCAAAGGGTGAATATTCTCTTTGTGTGTATTTTTAGAAATACACCATGATGAAGTGCTTAACAACTTTGCTTGAGGGCCATTGAGGCCATCTATGCTGCTTTGAAATAATGGCATGTAATGCATGTCAATTGAACCTTAAATTAGGATACTGAGCCCATTATGGTGTGAGGCACAGCAATATCCCTTGCTTCACTATGTCGTCCTCTATCGCATCAGTAGTGGTTTGGTCAAGGAAATGATATTTACAGTGAGAGGCCTCATTCTAATGATGCACTGTGAAGTTAAGAAGACTTGGGACCCGGGGCATTAGGACATGCTTTTTGTACCTATGTCTGTGAGTATGAGTGTATGAGAGAGGGGGTTATTTTAAAAAAATGTAGCTCCAACGTCACCATTTTTTTCCATTAGCATACTTTTATGGTTTGATTGTATGATTTGATATGATTTAATTTTAGAGACAACAGTGAGCTCTTTACACTCCAACTAGCAGTCAGGCTTGTAATACAAGATGTAATACAATAAATTAATTATTATTACAAACCCAATGTTCTTTGTACTAAAGCAGAGTGCTAACTCTTTTTGTCCAATTCGTTTCCCGTAGTTCAAGCCCAGTTGCTTAGGAACGCTGACTATAAACACTGGTGGTGGGACAGTTAAGGTGTAGCAGTACTAGCATAGATTTAGTTGTTTAATTAAATATTCTGTAACAACAGATTTAACGAACGGAATTCTAGCTTTTTATAATTGTCTGACCATTTCACATTTTGTTGCCTAATTAGTTACACACACCTGTACAGTTTTAATAAGGGTTAGCCTTAATTTTAGCATTAGAACTGGCTATTATTAGCTGTTGTATGCTAGCTAACTAACAGACATAATTAATTACAGAATAATTGCTAAACGTTTAAGAAATTAACTTTCACCAGACATGGACCTGGATATTCGGCTGTATCTAACCAAAGCAAAGGAGCAACAAGGTTTGATATTTGACGTTAACAATTCAGAGCGTTGTGAAAGTCATGTAGCGTTAAGTCCGTGTATATTTAACTTATATACTGTAACGTATGTAGACTCTGAAGCTCTGCAGGCAGCTTACCATTTAATCAACACGGCCACAGCAGGAACCAGCTGTCGACATCTACGCATTACCCCAGATTTGTACGTCTTGTGTGCAGAAGCTGCTCTACAGGTGAGACTATTAGGCAGAGAGAAAATACTGTACAACAGCACAATACAACCACAACATAACCTAAGCCTAACCCCGAACATGGGGGAAATACAGACGAAACACAAGACCATCAACATATGATATTACTCTGTGTCATCATCATCTGAATATACTGTATGAAGAAATATTACGTTTCTTAACTGACGCTATGTGAAATTCTACTGGTACATTTAGAGGAATCTCCACTTTCTAAATAACCGAAATGAAAGACAACCAATGCATAATTGTTGGCAGCCAGCAACAGACTCTGATGGATCATCAGCATTTGATTACCAAATGTGTTGAATTCTTGAGAAAACACATGGTGTGAATGTGCCTATAACTTTGTCCTCCAAGCGCTTTGAATGTCATGCTGTGAGAAGATCATGACTGCCCAGTTGTCACACAAGATATGATACTTTAAGCAGTCTCCAACAGTGGATGATTTGTCTCCAACTGTGAAAAATGTGGATCTCAATTATATTTCTAAATGCCTGCTACTGTGATGGTATGTAAGCATTAAGAATTAATTCAGTCATTCAATTATTAATTACATTATTGGTATGTAGAGAGAATTTACTAGGTTTTAATAAAAATAACAAGGCTTAGCTCATTTTTGGTGCGATGATTTATTAACACCATTTATTGTTCATAGAAGCTACTTCCCTCTTACTCTTTTTCAGTGAAAATACAACTTGCCTTGAAGTGTCAGGCTTAGTTAAGTGAATGGTGAATTAGCTGTCACCTTCATCAGAAGTACATCACAATGTTTTTTTTTAACACATCTCTCCTGATATTAATTTATTGAATGAAATCTCACTGCATCACACATACATTTAATAATGCATAAAACATATAAAAAATTTAGATGACATAACATAACAGCAGATAAGGTTGAAATTTTTATTTGGTTTGGCCTGTTTTTTTTCTGCTTCTCTGTTTTCAGCTAGGGTGTTTGGAGATAAGCTCAGCATGTCTAAAGATGTACTTTGAAGGGAATCCGCCGGCTAATCAATTTTTGTGTCAAGCCCTCCTCTGCCAAGGCCAGCTGAAGGCTCCACCAGTCACTGGAAGTGTGGTGAGAACAATAAATTGGACATATTTCCTCAAGGGGGCTGTGTGTGTTTATTTCTGCCAATGATGCAGACAAAAAACTTTTGTAGAGAGCTACTTTACTTATTTGCACTAAAAATGAAGCAGATGCCCCAGCTTGATAAACAACCAGTAATTGTTTCACCATTTTTTTCCTAATGTCACATATCGTAATGCTCTTTGTTTTTTCAAAGTTTACAGCAATTTAATTTTAATTTTAGTTTTTATTGGTGTTTTATCAAACCAAGGCCTCCACTGAATAACTTAACTTTGAATGTTTGTATGATGTGACAAGTTCTTGTCTCCCTCTTTGCATTGTTTTCTATTTTAGGAAGTCTTTGAAGAGGCTGTCATGTATTTTTTGAAAGCAATTCAAATTTCAAAGCATGAAAGGTATGTTACCTCTCAGATATGTACTTGGCTTTGCTCTAACAATGCCAATAATGTTGACCAAGTTATGCCATGTTCAGTTTATCATCTCTGATGTAATTTACCAATTGTACATGTAGAAACACCTAATGAAAGTGAAAATATTCATAACAGGAAACGTTTTAGCTATGAGAGGTTATAAAGGTTCAGTCTGCTGCACACAAATGTTCTGGGATGTGAAGGCTTGATTTTCAAAGAACAGCTAAAATTTAACATGATTCTTCATGCTTTGCTCTGACCTCTTATTCACAAGTGGTTTATATTCAGCATATATTCTTATGACTTTTAAAAGCTGACTGAAACTGTCTGTGAGTGGTGTAATAGGAGTCATAGGAATAGCTGTAATAATAAAAGTTGTAAATGATATATGTAAGTTTCCCTGTTCATTGCCCTGAAAGTTGTATTTAGAGATACTAATTTAGCCTTTGCCAGCAATCGGCACTGAATCTTTTTACCAGTGAACTCATACCTTGTCAATAAACACGCTGAATAAGCCATCCCAATTAATGACAAGGGGAATAAGTGCAATTATTAAGTGCAAAATTAAAGATTAATTAAAAATTAAGTGTGGAATAATGCACAACATTGGTGACTAAACTAGCAGAACATAAACAGTCTGTTCTCACTCTTTTATGTTAAAAAATTCCTTGAATTCCATATATTTCACATAGAAAGGCTTTTCTGTTGTAGCTCTTTGGGCGATAGTTAACACACATACATTTGCAATTCACAGGATTCTTCCATACCAAGTTGGCAATTGGTCTGAATTGAATTCTAGTAAGAGATGAAATTACTTGTATCTGAATCATACAAATAATTCAATGTTACATGTTTATTTTTCCTGCATGTCGTTCTGTGTCTTGCAGATACAACTTCATGGTGTTCAATGCCTCAGTACTATATTTCCAGACAGTGCGCCCTCTCTTGCAGCCAGGACGATGCCATCACCTGGTTCCTTCTCTGAGGCAGGTGGTCCAAAGTCTAGAGGATGTGGCAGACCAAGATCACAGCTGGAGGGCTGAGCTCATGTTGTAAGTAACCCCAAGTCCAGTCCTGATTCTGTCCATTTGGGACTTACAATTTGAAATTTATAGCTGATTATCATCTATATAAAATAGGATATCTACCATACATGGCTTCTTTTCACAACGCACTGTGACCCTATGACAGTTAATTACATGGTCTTTGAAATATTTTGTTCAGACTGCCCAATACAAATAAGGCAATATAAACAATATATTAGAAATACTGTTCAACTGAATGCAATGCGGTCTTATATCATCACAAATCTGAAAATAACTATAGAGACACAGCATCATTAAAAACATAAGCTTTATAAAGGTAGGACCAGTGTATATTCAAATGGGTATAAATTAGTTAGTTGAACTGTATGGGCAGTAATAAGTCAGCAATTTGGTGTATATCCCAGTGAGAATGCTATAGTGAAACCCACATCATGACAGATGCCTATACTCTGTATGTGGAAAGATCCCAGCTGTATCCCCTTGTAAAACCCCTTGTTTTCTTTGACACTGAAATGTTATTGTTGTGCTCTGCTTCTGTAAAGGCACCTGATCGAATGCCTTGTGGACTCTGGGAATATGGAAGATGCTGCAAGTTTTGCCAAAGTTACAGAAGAATTCATCAAATCACATAGCCCACATCTTTATCCAAGACTTTTTTTGTTACTGGTAACAGCATTTCTTGACAGACATCTTTTGGCTGACCTTTGTTACTACAAGGCTTTTAACCAGACCTAAGTCTTTTTTAGCCCAACAATATAGCCTAAAATACAGGAAAATTCTCTGAATCCCCAAAAGAGCAAATAATCTTTTAGTGCAACTAACTACTTATAAGTTATCAAACATGGAAATTCATCTTTAATAAAAATGTATCTTTTTACCCAGACTCTTGATTTAACCCACTCTTAAACTCTTTAATCCTCTCTTCTTAGGTACAAGAGAAGCTGTCAGAGGGTGAAGTCCTAAGTGAAAGTAGCAGTCAGTGTACCATCTTAACAGTCATTTACAAAATACAGGATTTTAAAAAGTAAGAAGTTATATTAAATTATATTTAAGCACTTTGCTCTAGTAATTTTTTGCAGGAAACAATGTTTTTATGCCGTCATAATTAAAGCAGATATCTTATATCTGTAGCTAAGATACAGTAAACAAGTTGTACTGTGACTGTAATTGTCCACGAAAAGAAGCCATTTTTAATGTTTGCTTTTTAGCTGTAGTGAAACTGTGTTTAGAAGAGCGCACTTTATTGACTGATTGCATGTCTACCATTCAAAGTGTATTAATTGTATATGGTACATTTTACAAAGGGATATAGATAAATTTTTTTATCCTAAAGCTTTTATACCTTCAGCTAACTTGGAAGCTCTGCAAACATTAAACTCAGGTCAGAAGTCTATGGGCGCTCAGCTTAGCCAATGGTAACCTGTGGGTAGATTTATATGGCATCCTACCTACATTAATAGTTCAGCATAGTGGCTGCTGCTGTGGCGTACTGACATACAAACCCAGTGCCCCACCCCTTTTTCTGAAGCCATGTACTCAAGCATGTCAGAGCTCCTCATGGCTTTTCAGATCATCTATGTCGACAGCATGACACAGTCTGATGCAGCCATCTTCAGCATCATTTAGGCTATTTTTCTTAAAGTTTATGCAATTTTTGGTTTGAGAGGGTAAAGAAAAATACAGATGCATGCATATGTTTGGATCCATAATTGCATGTGCATTCATAGACAAGTTTTTTGGTTGTTTTGTAGCAGGTTGGAAGAAATAAAACAGGATAAGCTGACAAAAGAAGATTCTGCCAAGCTTGAGGAGATTTTCCATTGCCTGGTTGATTGTAATAAAGCATCTGCTACCACAATGAACTCAAACCCTCTTCAGAGCCCAGTCCTCCAACCAGCTGACAGGTCTGTGACCCAGTGTGTCCTGACCAAATCTTCTCCCAAATAAGCGCACGTTTCTTCCTTCCTAAACCTCACAACACCATAAACCCACATATGTATATCCCATGGGCAGCACGTGATTCGGATTACTGTTCAGAAGTGTTGTGAATTGTATGAAATGTTTTATCTGGGATTTGCAGAGTTTCCTTCCTCCTGGAGTTGGCTCTGGTGGCCTTGCAAGTGAAGCATCAGAAATTAGCTATCGACTGTCTGAAAGAGCTAAAGTCAGCAGGAGAGGCTGTGAGTGTCCGATATTCTTTTAAGACCTCAGGCCGTAGCATGGTACCATGCTGTAATGATGTATATTATAGGAATATATCAATTTATGTATGACATTTAATATCTCCCTTTAGTATATGCTGTTAAGACAATAGACTATAGATGAGATTAATTTTCTGAACTCATGCCCAGGAAGTAGAGGTTGTTGTATTTTACTCAGCAATGCTGAATTTATTTTATAGAAAGGTGAGCAGTTTTTGCAGAAATATGTTTCCTTTTTGTTCTTACATACTTTTTGAATTAAATGGAATAATTATGTAATAGCAGCAATGAATATGCTAGATCATTTTACATAAAATAAAATAAATAGTTTGTAGATTTGTCATCTTCTCTTTAATGCACTGCTGAAGACTGGCATCTAATACCACGTGTATTTGTCTTTTTAGAGTACTGGCCAGCGGATAATAATGGAATGCATCAACTGTGAAATCAGCCTTCTGAAGAAAGAGGCAAAGATGAATGAATATTCCAAAGCCAGCGTGGAGGTGCTCAATTATACAACTGTATAATAATAATTCTAATTAAGTGTGATAGAAGTATAATAATTTCATTATATATTAATATATTTTCAAGACCCTTTCCTTTCTGACTAAAAAAAATCATGTGGCATGTAGGATCATGTAACCTGATATTTTGTTGTGAAACTGTTTAACAATTGGCATATTGAATCTGACTCATGTCACGAATACTTGCCAAGTGAATGAAGTGTCATACTCTCATCACCACAGGAGAGATTCTAAATCTGTAATTGTTATCCCACAGGCCCGGTTAAAGGAGATCAGCAAGCTGGATCAGTGGCTGCAGACTGCAGTGAGAGAGAGGGACCCTCAGGCTGTGCAGGCAGTGTGTGCTACCCAGTGGAACATCTGCCTACCCCTCTTGCAACACAACCTCAGAAAGCACATCAAGACACCTCTGCTCAGGGTGGTTCAAGTACTGGAAGACATGCAAAGGTTTCCGGCTCCTTCAAATCTATCATGATACAGTGTTATTTGTATGTAGATCAGGGCTTTTCACATTGTTTTTTATTGTTCTTTCTTGAAGCTTGGTGTTCCAAAAAACTGATATACAAAAAGGCTGTGGCCTAATTCAAGTCTAAAGGAGTTTTAAATAGATTACACAACATGTTATCATGGGTGTGTTATATTAGAATTCAAAATTTCTTTTAATGTATGAATGTATAGTTTTATTAATGATTTCTTTCTTTTTGTGGTCGTAAATACTAACATTTTCTTTGTGTGCTTTACTTTGGCCACATTTAAACTTTTATGATACTGACTTTTAAGCATTGAGAAAGACACTTTCAAAAAGTGTATTTGCAGTATATTTCTGTTTTACAACTGAGATGTCATTAATATCTTGTAGTTTTTCAGACCTACAGATTTTTGTACTTATGTGTGTTAGCTTATGTTTTCACAGTACAGTTTATTTTTACAGTATGTTGCTGGTGATGCGCTGTCAGGTCCACTCAGAACTGGCAGTGATCGAAGAGGAAGAGGGCCACCTTGAGGCTTCTTTAACTCACCTTAAGAAAGCCATGCTCCTTGATAACGGGACACAACGAGAACGCCTGTCATCAGCTTTCCGCCTCCTGCAGCTCAAAGGGACCCTCTATCAAACACCCTCCCGGGCCGAGGATAAGGCTGTCGTGCTTATGCAGCAGGTTTTCAGTCTGTCTGCATCAAATAACTACATCAAATAACTACATCTAACACTACTAACTACTAACTGTACTCAGTGTTCTTCAAAAGTGCACAAGGCAATCAAAGATTCAGTAACGAGAAGTTTTTGGGTGTTAGGAAGGTGTTAGAAGGTGTTAAAAATTTAAATATTTGAGGGCAGTGTGTAGATTTAGAATTAGTGTAATTAGTATGCCTAATTAGATAACTTTAAATGTATTCTCCTTGGCCTGGAGCCACAGATGAAAGAAAGGGTGCTTAGAGAGCTGTTAACTCTGTTGCTACAAGTTAATTTTGACATCCAACTTTCCTCTCTGTTTTTCAGGCCAGGGACATGCAGCACCAAGATAAGACGGACAGTCGTACCATTTTGGTCTCTGTGGGTCTTCTTTTGGCCCCTGATGATTTCCAGATGGTGCTGGATGCAGATGACACCTCTAAAAGTACAGAATTTTCTGCTACTTTCTCTTTCACAATGACACAGTGACGTTTTCTCTTACAGAACACTTTGACTGTTATTGGCACCTGGAATCACTCCTTTGCAGTTTCAGAAATGGGCAGTTTATTAATAAAATAGAATGTAAGAATATACCCCAGATACCTGTTATCTAGAGTATCTTCTTCCAGGCAAGTAAAGATTAATTCTTTTCCTTTATACTAAATTTATGGAAGAGACTATATCTACATCGTTGGTATCTGGCTGTTTTATAACATCAAATACTCTGTGTCGACAGAGTTTCGTGGTTTTTGACTTTGTTATACATAAACTTTACATTCATTCTACTAGAAAATGACCTTAGGTCGGTCAATTTGTTCTTTTCATAAGGCATTCATCAGTGCACATTTTCTCCAACCTCTACCTGCTTGGTACTCTCTCTCTCTCTCTTCTCCCTACACTAGTGATGGCACTGGCACACTGTCTGCAGGTGCTTAGTGTAGCTCCTAGTGATCATGGAGCAGAAGGGTCTGAGCTTGGGGAAAACCTTTGATCTTAGACTCATTCCAGGCTCCTTGGTCCACATCACCGAACATTCAGTCCTAATGACCCAGCGAGGAACTTGCCTGTGACAGCTAGTCAAAGTGATTCTACTCCAGGCATTGGTTAAAAGCCTTTGTCCCTAGAGCCACTTGTGTTTTTGTCTACATTCTTCAAGTATCTCCTACATGATGACACTTAATTATTGTGTTCTTAGCTTCAAAGCCAGCACACCACAACCCTTATGATTAGAAGTAATTATTTGCAGCATAATATGATGACACCATTTTTATTGTTCTTCAGACATCCCTCAGTGAATGGTGTGAGCATAGGAGTGTGTGCATATTTTTACTCTGAGTGAGCAGACATGCACAAGAGAATTTTTCCTTCTTTAAAACACTCCAGTCAAAGTCAGAGACCTGCATTCATAATTCAGTCCATGAAACAAATGCTTGAATACCCCTGTTGCTCTAGATGCATCTGAAAACCTGGAATATGCTCCCTTGTTTTATTTTTAGTTCTACATGTCTAATCTGATGATTGTAATCAGTAACATCCCTGTTGTACTGCAGTATTAGGAATGGACCATTTACTCTTGCATCCCTGTAGCTGTGTTTCTTTTTGCTTACATGGAAATGGTATAATAAGGATAATTATGTAACATCCTGAAAAAGATAACATGCTCACTATGCATATGAGTAACCTATATATTTATTTCATGTTTTGTGAATTAGAGACAGTAATTTACTGTAAGTATAAGAAGTTGTGTAAATGAACAACTAGACATTTGGTATGTATAATAGCCAGCTACTTGTATTGATTTATTACTCATGCAGAAGCTAATAAAGTTTTACTTACTCACTATTTCAACAATCATCTAGTTCCCGTAGGCAGTCTTGGGTCTGGAACTGTGGCTCAGCTCTCTGCCAAGGCTCAGCATCACTCTGCCTCTGTACAGAAGGTGGATGGACACCTGGCAAGACAAAGCGATGACACTAACCACTCAGAGAGGTGTGTGTGTATACAGGTGGAGATTTGCATGGATTATTGTGGTTACATGTACGCCTATTCATTTTATTTCTTGCTTCAATCTGATCAGTTGACACTAATGAATGTTTGATATATTGATGTATTTATCTTTTATTAAAGTTGTGTGACTATAGGAGTCTGCAACCATCTCTCACATCTTATTTAGTGTACTCAAGTTCCCATTATCTGCTTACATTATTACAGGTAAACAAAATATGCATCAAAATGTGCATCAAAAATGGCAGGAGAGGGCTGAGCCATCGAGAGTTAAAGGATCCACCATGGAAAAGTTTATTCATGACATTGCAAACAAACAACCTTTGTGCTCTTGGCCTGACTTCCACCTTTGAAAAAGGAATTGGCTCTAAGCTTTTTTTTTTAATTGTCTATTCCAGGGTGAAACTATGGGCAACACTGGTGAAGACAGCCAGGAAACAGGAAGTTTGGGATGTGTGCCGAGCTTCCTGTCGATTTTGTTTGCTTTATGATGATGGGAGATGGAGTATTTCGAAGACTGACAGTAAGATGATAAATTAACCTAAAACTGATAGGAAAATAACAGAAATATTCATAAAACTAAGGAAGTGGGTATTACATTATTAGAATGATTTAAAGTTTGTAGAAAATCTAAAATAAAATTCATAATTCCTAATAATATAATGGATCTGAATTACTTGAGGTGCAATATGGTAATTAAAGAGTTCATATTACAAATTTGTCAATTCTCTCCAGAATGTAGATGCAAGGAGGAAGAGAGCTGTGCAGAATGTGTTCACAGCTGCAGTGAAAGCCAAACGTCTGTGAAGGAGTTGCTGCGCCTTTTAGCTGAAATCCACTTCATTAGTGCTGAGGTGTGTGCTTCTTAACTCACTTCCTAACACATACATGCACACCTTTATTATGCCCTTACAGTAGTAATCCACAAAACCAGATGTACCAGGCAGGGTACAGCAGAGTTTGTCACCTTGCTGAGGGAGGTGTGCAGCTCCTCACCTGTAGCTCTTCATTGAGTTGATATTAAAAGCAACTGAAAAAAGTACAAATGTCAGGTCATGTCAAAACTTGTCCAGGGCCCCGAAACATCCTCAGACGCCTCTAACTATACATTTCTATTTGCATTAACAGAAGCCTTATATAATCCTAATACATTTCAAAGACAGAGAGCAGTAAGCCAAGGCTGTTATCAATAATATAAAGAAATGCTGAGTAACATGCTTGTATTGTTTCTTGTGAAGTCAATCTGAAACCAGTCCAAGAATGGCATACTCCCCCACTAAATATACTACTTTGATTTTGAAGTTGAAAAACTATACAGATTATGGAATTGATAACTTTAATGGGGGAATGGCTGCCCATGGCTTGGTGGAATTTTTTTCTTTTTTTCTGGATATGATAATGGAAGAGAGTTACAGTTGTTGACATTACTGTCTTTACTTGTGAAATGTGAAACAACTGGATTCACTTTTTCTGCTCTACCAGTGTCTATTTCAGGCCTATTTGCAATTAGATGTCTTGAGTGAGATGTTCAAGTACTTTAGACTTGAACTCTTTGTTATTATAAGAATATTTTTTATTTTTGCCTTACCTATGAAACAAAGACCGCTTGCAGTAGTAAACTTGCATTATAAGGATATTTTAACAAACCCATGAGGTAGATGTGTTGTAATTGGAGTCAGAGATTGTTATGCTCATTTTATTAACTTGTGTTTTGTGTAACCTCACTTTCCCCAAGTCTTTATTAAGTCCACGGAGACAGCACTTTAAACAAAATGAACATAGTACTCCACAGCAAATACCTGACCTTACTAAAATACTCCTCTCATGTATCTCTCTTTGTTTGCTGACATATGGGTATGATTTTTTAACAATTGGATTATAATTCATTAAATTAAAAACTTTCTACCTCTCAAACTGACAGTGGAAACAGGTCCTACTTAGTTTACCTGAATTATCCATCACTGGAGTATAACGTTTACCAGTTACCTTTTTTCTTTGACCTGCTACAGCTGAACGTTTAACAGCTGTCATTCACATAGTGGATGGTCTTCTCCGCTCTGTTTATTATTAAGTTTCAAAACAAGATGTCACCTATGATATTGTCTTTTGAAGCTAAGAAATGACTAAATTCTGTCTTGCTCAGGCCACCATACATAAGCTGCTAACAGAGGGAGTGCAGCTTAACAGCCCTGCTGTTCCCCCACAGGAGAGAGGGCTTTACGTACATGAAGAGGATCTACACTGGGTTATCTATAGGTGAAAAAACAACATGCACACACACGTTGACATCGTAAAGCTAGAATATTTTGTCTTTTTCTACGTGTTTCTTTCAATGTACCAAACATTTTTGCTTTATTTGTACATTACAGAATTCATACATCCGTATATTATTTATTTTATATACATTTTGTAATATTACATGCATGAATCCAAACTATGTTTTTACCAAACTACCACTATTACCACTACCACAAACTACCACTAAATATCACTACTACCAAATGTTTTACTACCAAACTATGTTTTAATTTAGTATTATTATTCTATTATTATTGTTAATAGAGCATAATAAGACTTTGGGAAAATGGTGTGCTACAACATACTTAATGGATAGATTTGGGATTTTTCAAAAATTACTGTGCATGTAAGAATAGGTCTTTGTTGCTGTAACTTTTCCTATTCTCTGCATCAGCCCACTTCTCACCAGAAAATACATTTGTTCTGTGAAAAAATGTACTGCATAAGTTTGGAGCACAATGCTGGAGCCAAACACAGCAAGTGGCAGTGTACACCCTAAACACCCCTCTTCCTTGTTTATCATGTAGCAAAAACATGTGCCACCTTCATGTAAAAAATGGATGCACTGTAACTTTGAACACATTACTTTTTACACATCAATTGATTTTTCACCTGTATTTAATGCTGAAAACAAGACAATGTGGGCATCTTTTGGTCTCACACATCTATGACCTTATGTCCTTTCCACACCACTCTACCTCTCTCAACTAGAGACTGGATCCAGGCTTTGTCTGCCTATGCCACATCCAACTTCTTGCGGGCAGCAGAGCTTGGGGCAGAGATCGGGGAGTTGTGGGTGGTTGCAAATGCCACCATTTACCTGTGGAACTACAACAGCCACTTGTTGGCAGCTGGGGAATACCAGTGTCTGCTTCCTACCTTCCAAAGACTGGTGGAAATGCTTGAACAAACAGAGTTCACTGGGTAAGGTGTCTCTAAATGTACATTTCTTTTCCGGTATACAAACTAGTTTGGGCCCAGAGTCCTTGTAAAGTTAATTTTGTTCAAGTGTTAAATTGACTAGTGAAGTATTTTAGAGGTTGAGTCATGGCAACTGGACTTCTAGTTTTTAGAAGGAGCTTCATCAAGCTCCTTGGATGAGTTGCCAGTTGCCATAACTCAGCCTCTAGATAACTTCACCTGGATGGCTGAGAATCTTCACAGACATATTAAAGTATTATTGCAAACATGTCTGAAGTGGAATATTGCATGGCTTTGAAAAAAGCATGAAACATTTGATTTTAGACTGCCTAACTGCATACTAAATGTCTCAGTGGGATTTAAAAGAATTTCAGTGGTAATTTTTATAGCCCACACTGTTGGTTATGTGTAGTCTTTCAATTTGAAAATTATTACTTTTTGAGCTGCATTAATATGTACATGTCTGTAGATAATCATTTTAATGTAGATACAATCAAGGTTGACTTTTGTAAAATGTTTGTTTACTGCATTGTAGTACATTCAGAATAAGCGCTGCTCTTATTTTTGGCTGTGAAAAGAAATGCTAATGAAAACAGACCAAACTGTCCCTTGAGCATTGAAATAATTATGTGAATTTTGGAATTCAGTGACATTCTCATGTAACAATGTATCTTAAGAAACACACTACCAGATTTATGGTAGGGGCACTTTCAGGAAGAATTAAAAGATACAGTAGAAATAAATAGGTTTGGCCTTCCAGCCCAACTTTCAGGCTTTGTTTTTTTCTCAGTAATGTCAGCATGGAGAATTTTTTGTGTTGTATATTGCAGGAATCGGGCTCTGATTGTCCTGTTGTGTGATGCCGTGGCCAAGGGGTTAATTCAGCCCCTGTATGGAGCAGACAGTGTTGAACCAGTGCCACTGGGCGACAAAGGCAAAAACAGTGCTGAGAAAGGGATGAAGAAGGCTGCTAGTGTACAGGGGGCTTCCTCAGACCCTGCTGCCATGCAGGATCTCCGCAAGGCATTAGAGGTATGCCAGTATATGTGTGTGGTAGCAGGATGGGGAGAAGGGCACCTGTATACATGTCTGCATGCATACGTATTGTAATTATTATATTATATTATATATATATTATATCAGCATCATAGATGTATTTGTGAAAAATGGTGAAATTGAGTTTTATGTTTGGCAAGATAAGAAATAATCAAGCTCAGGATAAACTGATGAGGTCTGGAGAAAAATGTTTATTAAAAAGGTTATATAACACATCAATGACTGGTTTTATAGAAACAATAGAAAGCTTGCTTCTTCTGGAAAGTAAGCTTCAAGTACCTCCATTCATAGAAATGTATTTCAGCACCTGGAAAAGTATCAATATGTAAAAAGGTAGTGGGGTTTCTCTAAACAAGCACAGAAAGAAAAAAATTACATTACAGACATTATTATGTCTATTATTAGACATTACATTTTACATTTTGAGGCTTACCACAGACAGACATTGTTTAATTTTCATGCCGTATGTGTTTGTATATAGATATATATATATATATATATATATATATATATATATATAAGCAATATGAGCTCTCTCAAGAAAACTGTAACATGTTAAAACATCACAGCTGAAGCACTCTCTGTCATCCTTTGACACATAATCATTCATGCACACACGTGTACACACTCATGTGTAGCTTTCATATCAGGATAACATTGTGACATTGGAGCCTGAGGTCTCTGTTCTCTTTGCTGCAGTTGCCAATTAAACCTTTTTCTCCTTTTATAGTCAAAGGCCCCGCCATGAATATTGGTGCTAACTACAGATGAAAGGCATTTCATCAGTAAATAATTAACAAAATTTCAGAATGCCTTTCCTTTTCTAAGAAGATATTTTAAAAAAAGATCCATTCCTATACATTTTTTATAATTACACAACAGTACAGCAGGCTCAGATAAAGTATCTGACTTCAAAAAAGTCTTCTATTCTCAGTCTCTTACAACTGCAACTGACGGGCTGACAAAGGCCCAGGGCCAATGTCTACTGAACCTTGCAGAATTTTACAGATAATGTATGGTATGGTATGATATGATAATGTATGTATGTATATAATGTATAATATAAACGAAAGCTCATTGCTGTTTTCTACACTTCCTTCTAGCTGTGTGAATATGCCTTTCGTATATCTAACTGCAACATACCAGGGGAGACTGTTCCCATCGCAGCAAGGAAACAGCTGTTGGTCACATGGGTGCAGACCAAGAAGCTGCTACAGCAGCAGATTGGCTCAAAGATTGTCAATAAAGATGAGGTATAATGCTGCTTAACACTGGCTGCTTGTTCTTATGTTGCTAATCAGTATTTAGGGTCAGTCAGTTAACATTTCAGAGCACTCTGAATTAAAGATATCTCTTTAATTGCAATATAGGCATATCATGCATTAGGATTACAATAAGAATAATGATAAGAATACAATATGAAAGAGTTTTTTATTTTTAAGTTTTTTAATTGTATTCTTGGTACTTTCTTGTCCTGATTAATTAGGAGTTTTTTTGTTTTTAATGCTTGGATACTGACTTGGGTTATATTTTTTCTTACATTTTTTTCTCCACTGGTTTGATGCACAGGGGACAAAGACACTAAAACTGTTTAACAATTTGCAAAACAGCAAAATTGAAGTGTCTGCAAATAGTTAAAGAAAATAGATAAAATAGTTATCTAAGAGAAAAAGAATATGGTGTGTCTCTTTACATGCATTTTTGAACATATTTCTAATTTCTTTTATTGGACACATAATTGAGAGTATTCTGATCTTAAGACTTATGTGAAATTAGTACTGACTGAACTTGTGTTCTGCAAGAATTTAATATAATTATGTGAAAAATAAAAAGAACATAGACTGTGAAAAGAGCCAGATATCCTGTAAAGTGAGGCTAATGCATTTGAAGTTGTGGGTCACTGCATCACTGCAGTTGCTATTGTAGAACACAGCTGGCAGAAGTGCAGTGGTGGGAAACAGTGGTGAAAACTGTGTACTCCATAAAACAACAAAAACCTTCCAGTATAGCATTTTTTTGATACAACAAGGATATGCATTTACTTTCTTTTTCACTTGAAGGGGTTGACATCCTTGTTGTGTACTTTATCTAAGATTAAAATGGCTCCTTAGAAATATTTTTATTGAACTACGGAATATTTGAAATGTGAAGGTTAATTCCTTGCAGAGACAGCTGACAGTGTCACAAAATAATCATGACACATCCACAACATTTTCTGTATTATAGTCTTCTCACAGTTTTCTAATATACTTATAATATTATAGGCTTATGATGCCTGACATTCTTATTTTTGATGTAGTAGGTGTTATTACAGTATTATACTCACTGGGCTGTGATTATCTCCAACTGTCATATATCCAGTTTTATAGTGGGACAAAAATGTGGTAGAAATCATTTATACAATTTGTCAGTTAAATGGACTGTTTGATTAGTCACTGTAATTCTATGGCAATTTGTCAACCAAGAATTTCTTACCCTACTTTAGTCCCTTCAGCCTGATGTGCTTTGAGCCACAGTTAAATGAGGTTGTTTCTTGCCATGCAAATTAGGAAGTGCAGTGATAATATAAATGGGGTTTATTTCTAAATGCAATCAATTAATCATTCATCAACTAATTTTCTACACAGTGGAAAGTTATCTATCACTGGGACCTACACAATATGATAATCACACTAGTCTATGTATAACTTATAAGCATATCACAATACAGTGATATGCTTATATGCAGCTTATATGCACACATATACTGCAGTGTACATGCTTTTCTGTAGGTAAATTTTAGGTTTTGGTGTAGTTCTGTGCTGAACTACTCACTTTGCATTGTACTTTTTCCCATTTGCAGTGTGAAAATGAGGAAGTTTCTGCAATGATGCAGGTGCTGGTTGGGGTGGAGATGCTCCTGTGCAATAGGAACCCGGGGCATATGGAGTTCTCTGTTCCCAGTCTCCCTACAGTATGTAGTGCTCATTGTTGTCCTACAATAGCTGTTTCCCAGGTGGTAAAAACAGATGCCAGGAAGACACTTGAGCCTTCAAAGCCTGTCTGCATCTCATCAAGTGTCAGTATCTTCAAAATACTGTAGCTTCCTGGATTGTCATGCTTTGGTCAGATTATGGTTACCAGAGATTTCTGTGACATTTTTTCCGTGAAGAATTGCTCTCCAACACTCGCGGCTCCTTTTCCACACCTTTCTTCTTTCACTCTGTGTTTCATCTATCTGTTTCTTCTAGGCTCTCTTTTCTCTTCTTTCCCTACTTCTCATTTTAATCTACTCATTCCTCTCTTCCTTTTTTCTTTCTATATCTATCCACCATTCCCGTTATCCCTCACTCCCTACTGCCCTTTCAATTTTTCACACTTCCCCCAATCCTTCTTCTGCTCCTTCCACCTTTCCTTTTCCTTACCTTCCTGTCATTACTGCATACCTCCTGTCATTTTCTTCATTCTTCTTCCTCATTATACCTCCTACAACCTTACTCCCCTGCATGTTTCCTTCACCTCCTGCTTACTTTCACTTTTTTACTCATTTGTCTTTGCTTCCTCCTCCTGGCTTCTCTCTTTCCAATCCTTTGTTCATTTCTCAACCTTCCTTTTCTTTTTGTGTCTGTTCCATGACACTCTTTGCTTTCTCCCTTTCACTTACTTCTATTTTTCCACGTAATTTATTTAATTTCCTTGATGCTTTCCCTTTCTTGATTTCTTTCCCTACCTTCATTCCTCCCCTCTTTTCCCATTTTCTCTTCACACATATTTTCTTCCACTCTTCCCTCCCCTCTGTTCCTATACCCCCTCTTTTCATGTTTTTACACTCCTTCTACTCCTCCTTCCCTTCCCCTCATCACCTCCATATACCTCCTATCACCTCTCTTTTTAAGATGGTGAGCATGGCGTCAGAATGTAGCTGGACTGATCCTGTGGTGGAGTTGCAGGTGTGGTGCCAGCTGGCTGCCTTCTGCCACAATGTCAAGGACCACAGCTTGGTGTTGTGCTGCACAGGGAGAGCTCTGCAGCTGGAAGAAGCAGCGGTGTTGACCCTCAAAACCATGCCCTGCGTTTTGTAAGTGTAGTTGCCTAATTAGAATTTTTAAAGAGAATTTTATATGATCCAGCACAGAGCCATCTTTTTTGTCAGATTTTTAATAAATGGGCAAGAGACACTGCATTTGATATGAGTAGAATGAAAAGCATTATAGGCAGATTTTAGGAGTTGAGATTTTTGCTTCCAAAACCCTCTGAGCATTAGGTGGCAACTTTTATCTTTTATCTATAAATTTTATTTATAAAGATTTTTTTTATATGTTTAAGAGTGCTGTAGTTGCAAGTGTTGCAAAGTTTCAAATATTTCTAAGGTTTGTCAGTTTTGTAGTCAGTTATATCAATTTTGTTTGAGCGATTGAATGATTCTCTTTTAGTGATAGCTAATACATTTTCTCATGTTCCTAGGTATGGACTGACTGCAGTCAATGAGATGCTGAGCACTGCAGCCTGTTTAAAGGGATTGAGCTTAGCCCATGAGTCCGGTGGAAATCTATACACTTACAGAGAGGCCATGAAGGTCCTTCTGACCAGTGTCAGGTTGTGTTCATAGTTAGTTTATGTATTGAAATTTCTTTTTTAAAAGGATTTTATCTCTTTATCTATGGTTACTGACATTTTTATTTCTTTCCTTCTATGCCCACAGCTATGCAGAAAAGGCAGACAGTCCATCATTGTGTGTCACAGCTGCCAGCCATTACTGGAACACATGTCTTCCTCTTATACAGACCCCTAAGGGAAGATGGCAGCTCAAAGAGCCTCTAGAGAAGATCCTGACTGCCCTGGTCCAAATCAACACCAAACATGCACAGGTATGAATCTTCGTTTAGGCACAGTTGTACATTTATAGATTCATTTTTTATATTGGCCTCATGCGCAAGAGAAGATTTTTATGAGTCCCACTCAATTCCTTGTGAGACATGATATTTCCTCTACGTTTACATGTGAAATAGCACAATTTGTTAAAAGTCTTTCTGTGATATTTTGTATCTTGCAGATCAGTCAAAAAATCTTTACCCACACAGCCTACCGGGTACATCATCAAAATCACAAATAGTCTCACAAAGGTTATAGAAATTGCGAAGTGCATATCTCATATTGAAATATATATACAGTACAGTATAGATTTTTGAGATATACAGTGTTTTGCAGCTATTTTCCATTTTTTAAATTTAAATCTGTTACTGGGCTTTAAATACAAGATAGCACACAATTACTGGGTTGGATCTTTGCGATGTTGAATACCTACCATTAGGCAGTTTAAATCCCAAATAGGAGCAATATAAAAGCACATCAACAATGTAAACCACTGAAACAGTCTGCCAGTCTTTCAAGGGAAATGTTCCAGCCCCAGCATTATACAAGTTTTTCCTAAAACTGTCATTTTTTAGTCAATGTCTGGCAGGACAAATATTCATCCAACAGCAATTGAGGAAGGACAGACAGGTCAACTTTTCATGGCTTGTTATTCTTTCATTTCCATTTTTAAAATTGAGTTTGTTTGCTATTAAACATAGTGAAACAGGTGGCAAGGTTTTCAAACTGCTTTTTGTTATTTGATGATAAAATTGATGCTTTTTTCTTGAGATTGCTACAGGGAGAAGTTATGAAAAAACATTTCCCAGTGCTATGCTTGGACAGCCACAGGGATAAACAAAAATAATATAAAATTCCTAATTAAAGTCAGCTTATGTTAGAATTCAGAATAGTGTTCAGTTTCCAAGTTTTCATTGTGAATTTGAATTTCAATTTATTTTTAAAGCACATTCAAAAACCACAACTGCTGACCAAAGTGCTGGACACTCACATATAAAACAACACAAAACATGCATTACAATAATAAGATCACAACTGTTATACTTGATTAAAAGGCAGGCAATGAAGGGACCAGCCTAACATGCAGTGGCAGCACATTCCAGAGTTTAGGGGTGACCACAGAAAAGACACAATCAGCCCTATTCTTCAGCCTTGATTTAGGGTTGACCAAAAGCAGCGGGTCAGCAGACCTGTGGAATTTAGCTGGTGAATAACGTTGTAAGAAGGCAGAAAGGTAGGGTGGAACCAGCCCATTTATTGCTTAAGTCAGCAATAAAATTTTAAACAAAATCCTAAATTCCAAGGGAAGCCAATGGAGGGAGGCCAAAACAGGTGAAATATGCTGTCACTTCATGTTAAAAGCCATGCTCTGGCATTCTTAACCAACTGAAGGCATGTAAAGGGAGGACTGACGAACACTATGCATATATATATATATATATATGTAATATATACTTTTTTTCAATCAAAAGACTTCAGTCAATAACCTTAGTTGAAAACACTGATAAAACAACTGAACACAACGTTTACTTTATTAACACACACACTTTATTCCCCGCGCACAACCGCCTTCCAACTAGCGCCCACACCAAAAAACCCAGAAGGACCTTCTTCCATCTGAACATAGTAGGGAGTAAATAACATATTAACAAACACAATATATTTGACTAATTTAAATTCATTCTCCATTATGACACCCACATTTTTCATAGCTAGTTTTCAAATAGATCAAGCAGCAGATGGTGCCCAGGTGGAGAATACCAGAACTTCAGTTTTAGTTTCGTTGAAATTGAGAAAAGGCCAACCATGCCTTAGCATGTTTGACACAATCCAACAATGGTTAAAACAATGTCATATCACACATTAAAATGGCATATATGTCTGAGTCTGAATGTCATCTGCACAACTTCTTCTTTTCCTTTCGGCTGCTCCTCGCCACAGCGAATCATCTGCCTCCATTTAACCCTATCCTCTGTATCCTCCTCACCGACACCAACTATCCTCATGTCCTCCTTCACTACATCCAAGAACCTCCTCTTTGGTTTTCCTCTGGACCTCCTTCCTGGCAGCTCTAACCTCAGCATCCTTTTACCAATGTATTCATTGTCCCTCCTCTGAACATGTCCAAACCATCTCAATCTGGCTTCCCTGGCTTTTTCTCCAAAACATCTAACATGAGCTGTCCCTCTGATGTCCTCATTCCTGATCCTATCCATCCTCGTCACTCCCAGAGAGAACCTCAACATCTTCAGCTCTGCTACCTCCAGCTCTGCCTCCTGTCTTTTTCTCAGTGCCACTGTCTCTAAACCAGACAACATTGCTGGTCTCACCACTGTCTTGTCCACCTTTCCTTTCATTCTTGCTGACACTCTTTTGTCACACATCACACCTGACACTTTCCTCCACCCGTTCCAACCTGCTTGCACACGTCTCTTTACTTCTTTTCCACACTTTCTGTTGCTCTGGACTGTTGACCCTAGGTACTTAAAATCCTCCACCTTCTTCCCCTCTACTCCCTGTAACCTCACCATTCTACTTGAGTCTCTGTCATTTACACACATGTACTCTGTTTTACTGCGGCTAACCTTCATTCCTCTCCTTTCCACAGCAAAGCTCCACCTCTCTAGATTTTCCTATGCTGTCTGGCTACACTCTCCCCAGCCACTACTTTGCAGTCACTGATCTCATTCAGGTTGAAACGTCTGCACAAAATGTAATCAACTTGTGTGCTCCTGCCTCCATTCTTATATGTCACCCTATGCTCCTCCCTTTTCTGGAAAAATGTGTTCACTACAGCTATTTCCATCCTTTTTGCGAAGTCTACCACTATCTGTCCTTCTGCATTCCTGCCCTGCATACCAAACTTACCCATCACTTCCTCGTCACCTCTGTTTCCCTCACCAACATGTCTGTTGAAGTCTGCCCCAATCACCACTCTCTCCCCACTAGGGATATCCTGAATCACCTCATCCATCTCCCTCCAGAATTTCTTCTTCTCTTCTAACTCACATCCTACTTGTGGGGCATAACCACTGACAACATTCAACATCACACCTTCAACTTCCAGCTTCAGACTCATCCCCCTATCTGACACTCTCTTCACCTCCAGAACATTCCTAGTAAAATGCTCCTTCAGGATAACTCCTATTCCATTCCTCTTTCCATCCACACCATGATAAAATAGCTTGAACCCTGCTCCTAATCTCTAGGCCTTGCTACCTTTCCACCTGGTCTCCTGAACACACAAGATGTCCACCTTTCTTCTCTCCATCATATCAGCCAACTCTCTAGTTTTCCCTGACAAAGTCCCTACATTCAAAGTCCCTACTCTAAGTCCTACACTCCTGCCCTTCCTCTTCTCTCTTTGCCTATGAACGCGTCTTCCTCCTCTCCTTCTTCGACCAGCAGTAGTCCAATTTCCACTGGCACCCTGTAAGTCAACAGCACCAGTGGCGGTCGTTGTTAACCCAGGCTGCGACCGATCCGGTATGGAAGTCATATTTGTGATTCGCATGTTTGATTTGGCTTAGATTTTACGTCAGATGCCCTTCCTGACACAACCCTCTGCATTTACCTGGACTTGGGACCGGTACATGAAGACACTGGATTGTGCCCCCCTGTAGTGTCATCTGCACAACAGTAAATTGAAATTGCAACTTTTGTAATAGTAGATTAATGGCAACATATCTAAAGAGAACAGTCATTACAGAGGACATGCATATCCAACAAGGCTGACAGAAAAACCTGTGACAGTCAAATAAATCAATCCAGGGCAGTACCTTTGATACCAGCACAGTGTTATGAACACTGAATGAGAATACTGTATCCTGTCGTGGAAAAAATACTTGAAGGCAAATCTCAGGTCAAAGGATGGCAAATTTAATAGGCAAGGCAACGGGCAAAGCAACGGAGTCACAACAGAACATACAGCCTGCAGAACGGGTCAATAGCAATTGACCACGAATACAGAAAATAATCAGCTTTTATATCAGTTGAACAGCATTAATTTACACATCAGTCACTCACATGTAAATCATGCCAGTAGTATGGTATACATAATATAATTAGTGTCTCCATGACTTTCCGTCTGCTTCCTTGTGACTACAAAGCCGTGTTAAAAGTCTTTGTTGAATTAACATAGGACACAGAGGGAGGTAGCAGACATTTGTCTGTCAAGGTATAAATTTCCCTCACATATCCAATTCAGCTGTCTGGTGTAAAAAAAGGCAACAAGGACAGATTCAGTACTATGAAGTGCTTTGGATACAGACTGGAACAAAATTTTTGAAAAAAAATAGAAGTTCAGAAATTGGTCTGAAGTGAGAAGGAACTAAGGTATCCAGGTTAGGTTTTTTAAATCAATGATTGCACACTCGTGTGCTTAAAAATATTTGGTACAACACCAGAAGTCAACACCAGAAGTCAAATTGCGATGTATAATTATCTGAATAACAAAAATAATATTGTTAAAAGCAGCATCAGCAAGGCAAGCTTAAGGTTTTAGATGACTGAGAATCACCTTTAAAAAAGGTTGGGGAGTAAACCCAATCCTAACAAATTAGATCGTTTTTTCTGTATGAGAGGCAACTACCTTACCAGGATAATTGAAACAGGTATGGTGCAGGCTATGGTATGGAAGAGGATTTACAGATAAGGATGCACGGTCATACGCAGGGCAAGGTCAGATAGCAATTTATCTTTTACATCAGTGGGCTTTGAGTACAACCAACAACCAGCAGTCTTCTAGTACTCTTGCAACCTAAGAATTAATCTTTTCCTCTTCTATTTCAGAAACAGGGGAAAGTAAAAGGCCTACTGACCTTAACAACACAGCCTCTAGGGAGTTATAAAGCAAAGGGTGAGTGGTGAAAGTACAGGAAAGAACTTTTCTTTTAATTATAGTAGGATATAACCACTGTAAATGGTTTCATGTTTTGCAGTACTTCTTGAATGAATATGAATCTGAATTGCCCTTTGTTCCTCTGTACTCTAAATAATGGATGGAATGAATATTTACATTATAATGATACACTTCCTTACATAGGATTACAGATCTAAATTCCAAATCCATATTTTTGTATATCTACATATGTGTTTCTATGAGCAGATGAAGACCTAACCCTGAGAGCAAACATTTACAGTTTGTTGCTCCAAATAAACATTGATAAAACAAACTGGAAAAGTGCCCTGCAGCTGCTGGACAAAGCAATTAGAGACATGTCAAATACCAGACACAAACTGTGAGTAAAAAATAAATAAATGAATAACAGTGAGAACTGGGAAAATGAGATGAGAGAGACTGGAAAAGCAGAATGACAAAAAAAAAATCATATTATTGTTTTGCCAGACCTCTGCTGAAACGACGTATACTGATGAAAGCACTAGTGGGGGAAAGCATACTGTTGGACACGCAGAGATTACAAGACGAAGGAGAGCAGTGCTGTTCATCTGTGTGGCATCAGGTGGCACTGTGTGCTAGCAATGTAGCTCAACAGCTGACCTGCTATCAGAAATCCATCACCTCTCTCTTGGTAATACTTCCACATAATTTTAACTATTACACTATTTTACACTATTACCAAAAAGCTTACCAAAATTAAATAAGATGGATGTTGAATATAAACAGTATGTCATATGTTATAAGTCCAAATGGTATGGCATTTTAGTATTTTCACTCAAAGGCAAGAATAAGCATGTTGCTCTGTCACCATCTTGTGGAACCACAATGTCATTACAGCTTATTTCAAAATACCCTTTTGTGGTACAATTGAATAGCGGAGAGTGCACTTACTAATCAGTTATTAATGCCACCAAACAACAGCAAAAACAACTCCAAAATGTTCTTCACAATTAAATAAATAAATAGGACATTAAAATTATTAAATATTTGAAAAATAGAAATAAAATACACACAACTTTCTAATATGACCATGAAGTTAAAATAATAGTAAAATAATGACTTTGTCAATCAAAGCCAGGAGGGCAGAACAGTTATATGACTGGCTGCTGGATATTCACTGTTTCCACCCAAGTGCTGACTTCAAAAAAGCAAAATTACCTTAGACCTTCTTCCACAGTTCTGCTCCAAATAGTGCTGGATGATTTAAGTTTTGGCATTTTAAATAAAGTGTGGCATTGAAAAAAGAAGCATTGGCATTGAAACACCTTTTTGCAAATGGGCATTAAAAATATTTTATTTTTGTATCTTTTTGCATTATGGTGAGTTTTTCAGTGATAATCGTTTGATACTATTAGAATCAAAACTTGTCATGTCAATGCACAGCAAGAAAGATTTGACTGTTTATGTGCAAACAACACACTTTATAAAGAAAATAAAAAAGATGTTTTAACTGATTTCTGTGTTTGTGATCTGTGAACAGGGTACAGAGACTCAGTGGCAGAAGGTTAGCCTTATGCTCGAATTTGGTGGGTGGCTGTACTGTCATAATTTTCCCAAAGCTGATGCCCAACAACAGGTTCAGTGGGCCATTGACGTCCTTCTACACACTGAACCTGAACCGGCAGAAGAGGCAGGTAGGACTCACCGGATCATCTTGTTCATTGCATTATGATAGTGCATGTTTATGTGAATGACTAAGCTGTGTTACAGTAATTACATTGCTATGCATTCTACAGTCTAGAGTGAAAGATAACAGATTGTGAGCATTTCCTCAAGGTACATGGGGGCATTAAATGCAAATATCTCAGGGGTCCTTTACCATATGGGTTCAGTTTGTGTGTGTGGTTGCATGCTTGAATGTAGCCTGTATATTTCTATTTTAAGAAATCTCTGATGTTTTATGCTGTGTTGTCTGAGGGGAATAACATCTGGGCCCATATTTACAAAGCTTCTTAGAATCCTCTCAGAGAGCTCCTATCTTAGCCTGAAAAGTCCTAGCTGGGAGTCCTAGCCTGAAAGTGATTTGGGAAACGTCTCAGAGCAACTCTGAGTACAACCATCTGCAAAGGTCTTAAAATGCACTCTTAGTGAAAATATGTGAAATATGATATGATGATATATGATAACAGAATGGACAGTGAAACCATAAAATGTTTGTATTAAGAAATTGTGTAATCATGAATACAGGCTACTTTATGCAAAGTTTCTGTAGGCTAAATATCTTGAAGTTAATTAAAACAGCCAAATGTTGAAAATGTGTCTACCTATTTTCACACAGTAGTTACTATATGTAAGTGCTTACATTACCCTGTAAACATTAAACCGAGCAAATATCGTTCAGAGGAAAAGGAATGGACCAGACAGACACACATCAGTCTCTTGATTTAGGCCCATTAAGTATTTCCTGACATCCAATAAAAAGAAAAAGTGGAAACCAATTACAGAAATGTCCCTCTGTATAATTGACTTTACACTACCAGTCTAAAGTTTGGACACATATATTTATTTAATTCAGTGGAAAAGTGTGCCCAACCATTTGACTGGTAGTGTATTTGTGGTTGTTAAAAGTATTATTAATGATGCTGTTGCACAGATCTGTCTTGTTTCTTTGTGACAGTAAGTTCTTACTAATGTTTATCTTTCCTCTAGAGAATGATTCCAGAAAGAAGGATCTGAGCCCAGTGAAATGTGAGTCCATGGTAGGAGTTCAGGATTTGCTATTCACAAAAGATTTGTCTGATCTGAAGGAAGTGTGGCGCCTTGACTGCTTGATACAAGCACATACTCTACTTGCTGTAATGGCAGACAAGACCTCCCCTGAGCACCAGCTTAACCTGCTCAGAGCCTACTCATTTGTACTTCAATTATGGCAGGTAATGTATCTTCACTGTAACATTGTCTCATCACTCAACTGTGACAGTGTGGATGGGGCTGTTCTTCAAATGCAAATTATGTGCATTGTATTTTATTACAGGTGTCCATGGCGGTGGCTTGTGAGATTTTCAATGCTATGGCAAAGAGTCAGCCACCTCAGCCTCCTCCCTCTGCTGGATCCAAAAAAGGAAAAGACATGGGCAAGAACAAAAAAATGAAAGATGTAAGCTTAAATTTGAATTTGGTTATTTACAGAATTTTAGTAATATATAGTACTACCTCATTAAGAATAATGCAGTCACATCATCTGACCTTCTACTGAACTAACTGCATACTAGAATGTCAAATATGTGTTTCATCTTTTTGACCAGCTTACCCCTGTTGAAGACAAACCTAAACCCGTTATCTTGGATCAGGCACTTCCTTCCACCCCAACAGACTGGGCTCGCTACAGCTGTCCTGACCAGGCCAGGCAGATATTCAGAACCAACAGTAGCCCCTACAGTATCAATACACACAGCATTATAAATCAGGCAAGAATACATACATCTCTCTAATATTTCTGTGTCATGATGACCATCTATCTGCTGAGCTTGATATTAATATGTATATATTTGGGTATAAGCATAAGTAGATTTTTATTTCTTTGTCTCTGTGTTTGACTGTAGACTCAAAGCTTGTTTTATCTCAGTTTGCTGGAAAAAGAACTTCACTCACTTTCACTTGACCACCTGATCCTGCCTATAATGCATCTAGCAGAGACCATTGCTCATGACCTTTTGGACAGAAGGAGCCTTTCTGACCTCTACCGACTTAGGTAAAAACACTCTGTTTTCAGTTCATGTAGAGTGGCAGGGCTGTGCAAAATCTAAAATATTGACTTAGTTATGTCACCTACTTCAGCTGATACTAGTAAAACACCCCCAAATTATTAGCCGTTAGCAGTTGATTTTGATCATTTTTTTCAAAATTGTACTTGGCAAGTATGAAAATGTCATATAGGCAATGCTCTCTATTTTGTAGGGATAGGGACAAATGAGTGGTTTATTTAACCAGTCAACAGCTGCATAATAACAGAAAACTGGAGGACTCATAAGCATCAACTTGTGGCACTATTATTAGGTAGTTTCAGAAATTGTGTTAATGATTCAGTTTTATGTAGTGACTTTGTACATTTGTTGTTGCTCATTTTTTAATTAGAATTGTACAGACCTGTTGTCAGCTGGGTTTGGAAACATACTCCCCATATCAGGAAAAGCTCCTGCTATCTGAGAACCTGAGTACAATCCAAGAACAGGAACAGATGGGGTATGTCAACTCATTTCTAAACACTTAATGTTTGTTATGGTTTAATGACTTATGATATGATATTTGATTTTAGGTGCCACAAAGTGATTGCTCTTTCACAGGAGAGGAGAGCTAACAATCAGGTCAGGCTGTTTTAAATACTACACATTTATAAGGATTTACACTGTTCAACAAAACACCGTTAAAGTTAACAAATTTTAATTTTATTACATTTATTTATTAATTGTATTATTTACTGTAGAATGAAGAGACAAACTATATATTGGTGAAGGAAATTTACTGTGAGCTCCAATTACTATTGTTCTAAAGTTACACTAAGTAATATGAGGGTTTTAATCATTAAATTGCTTGTCTGACAAACCTGGAATGAGCGTTAACTCTTTTTATGAGTCACGTAATATCAAATGATGATATACAAGGTCTATGATTTAGCTTTTGGCTCTATGGCCTAAGAACATAGCGTAGATTTCACTTTTTATTGTAACAATGTTCATGTGTCTGTCCCTGTTAGATAAACACATATAATTCTTTTATGATAGTTAATAATGGTTAGAAACTTTCTCATGCTTCTATGTGCTACGTCTATAACCTGTTAACGTGTTAAGGGTGGGCATTTCATTTTGAAATCTATAGACCTCCTCCCATAAACTTCAACACCAAGATCCAAGAACACACTCTGAACAAGATTTTTTTCTTCTTTTGCTCCCTTTTTTTCACATGGTGGTGTGTATGCATTTTTCTGTTAGATGGCGTGTGTGCATACATGTATGTCTTCTGTGTATCCAGCCTTTTAGGTTGACAGTGTTAAAAGCACTTTCTGTTTACAGTTGGAGTCTGTTTAAAAATAGTGAATTATCCTAGATCTTGGTGATTTTTTTTCAGAATGGAGATTTGGATCAAAATGTGGGGTCTGTGCAACAAATTATACATGTGTGGCTGGACAAAGCTGAGGTTTGCCTCAGTATGGGGCTTTATCAACCAGCCAGGCAGCTCCTGGCAGAGGCCCATTTAGTGGCTGTGGTGAGTTAAAGACAAGACTCATTTATGCTCTTGGCATGCAAGACTGAATCATTTTATACAACTCAAATTCTTACGGATATTTTGGTAACACTTCATTTTACAGGTGTTGTATTTTCCCTCAAAACTCTCATTGTAATTTCCTAAAAAATACTTTGTACTTTGTTGTTAGTTACAAGAACATTTTCAAGAAAGTCAGAAACAATTTAGGACAAATTATAAATGTAAAAAATTGCTACCAAGTTGTTATACTCATGGTGTAAAAAAATGGTCAATTATGTTGAATGTGAATATCCATCAACATTTCCTAGAAATAATAACAAAAATTCTTGTGAATTTTAGGTTGTAATATAAGTTTAACTACTGTACTGAGTCTATAAAATGTTATAGCATGTGTGAGCATCAATATGCATTGTGATTATTATAGTTTCAAACAAAAAACGACAGGTAAGGATTTGCCATCCACCCAATATGCAGCATAAACTTCAGTTAAATTATTACATATCAATTACCAATCCAATCTATAATTTATGGAAAAAGAATTGAAAGGACTGTGTTGGACTGGTGACCTGTCCAGGGTGTACCCCTGCCTTTCACCCAAAGAGAGCTGGGATAGGCTCCAGCAGATCCCTGTGACCCTGGTTAGGAATAAGGAGGTATAGATGATGAATGGATGAATGAATTAACTGAAAGGAAGAATTATTTTTTGTCTTCCTGTTTTTGTCAGGAATATCAACATCTGTTTATGAACGATATATAACAAGCAAGCAACACTCCCGTTTTACCTTTAATGTTGGTACCCTTACTGCTGGGCAATACTATGCTCACTAAAATATTAGATGTCTTTATTGCAAAAGATTTGCTAATATATTCTTATTTGTATTTTTTTGGTTCTGTCTTTTAAGGAAATTGGAGATCAGAAAGCTGTGGCAAGAAGTCTGCTCAATCTGGCCACTCTGGCTTGTGAAGAGCAGAATCATGCCCAGGCTCTGATCCTACTGGACAAAGCACAAACCCTGGGAGGGGACGAGGAGTTCTGGTACCAGCTCACCCTCACCAAGGTCAGCGCTGTAGTAGGTCAAGGAGACCACGATGCTCAAACCAAGGTATAGAATGACCAACTTCTACAGACCAGTTACCTGATTAGTGTAGTGAACACTTTTCCCAACATGTTTTTTTTTCTTTCACAGGTTGATCAAGTTATAAAGCAAGGTTGTTGGGCTCTTAAGGTGGTTCTGGAGCAGCAGACAAACCGAGTCCCAGAGCTCACATTCTTGATAACGTCATTAGAGATGAGGTAACCTCAAACTTCTTTAGTCAAAGTATTGAGATTTCAGCCTGTAAATTGTCTTTGGAAACAAAGTGACTGAACAGTAAACTTTGAAGGATGGATTTAGAGTTATTAAAATGTGTATTTTTTATGACTCAAGCAAAAAGATCTAACTGTGGTACAGTGGCAGGAAGACAGACAGACAATAGAGACACATGTAACTAGAACACAAAGAAAAGCTGACCTAAGACTATACAGTAACTTAGAAACTCGATCATTTACATAGCACTAACAGGGTAACAGATACTAGATTGGTAATTCAAAAAGAAACAAAACATACAGTAAATATCATTAACTGCTGAACTGAACACAGTATTACACAAGTAAACTGAAGTGAAACTAAGGCCACTATAATCAAACCTTAAACACCAAAGAAGCAAACAACGTGCAACTAATAAAGAGGGATCAACAAACATGAAGAAACTAACACGCAAGGCTTGAACAGGAATTGTGTCAAAATAAAGGTCCCAAAACAGGAAGTTGGAGGTACCACTGGCATAAAGATATTTTATAATCCATGAACCAAAGAATCAGTACATCCCTAAAGTATGAGTTTAGACTGTTTCACTCTAGGCTTTCTTATAGACTTTTATATACATGTTTAAATGACTTCAATGTCTTGCATGCATCCGTCAACTTCCTTTGACCCCCACTACTGGCAGGATATGTAAGAGTTTGCAGCCTTTTTTAGACACTAAAGAGTCTAGATGCATTTGTACTTTTTTACTAAACAACTGGATTGAAGTTTTGCACCATAAACCAGGCAGTACTGGTTTATAGGTCATATGTTGAGGGTAAGGAGGCTCCAACACACTTACCAAACGCGTGAATCCATTGTTCTCAACAACACATCTAGAGCCATGAAAACACCCATTGCCCTGGTAATTGTTTGAGCACGGTCGGCGGGGGCGTGAGAGTATCGCGGTATGCCACCAGAGTTCCGCGATACGTACCGTGGGTGGTGTATCTCGGTTTATGATATTGCTACACCCCTAGCACTCATGTAATCCTCACATAATGTTTTTCTGTGTTCCAGAGGTGTCGTGGAATGTATACATGCCATCTGCGGTGGTGAAACTGGAGCAACACTTTACACTGAGGCTGTGCAGATGCTAACAGCTGCTTGTGATGCACTCAGAGAGTGTGCCAACAGTTTTACTAAACTCGGCTACAGAGAACAAGCTGCAGAAGCACATTCAGCTTCTGCAAATGGTCTAAGGTTAGTTTGTCAGGAGTTAATTCAAATTGAATATCAAAAAATTAATATATGCTGCACTTGAAATCATACTGTATTCTATGTATTAATCTACATTTATGCTTATTGATTGGATTTGAAAGTGAAATCTTGGAAGTCCACACATAGTAGTTTAACTTAAGAATGATTTCATAATATAACTCATACACATAACCTGTTTTGACATAGGCTGTGTTGCTGCCTCACTAACACAAACATACTCTGTGTTTTCTGTATCGGTCAACCTTATTTGACATTATCCCTGTACAGAATTTTAGCTAAACATACAGCTGATACAGACAAGAAGCAGCGCTTCCTGTTAAATGGCCTCTCCCAGATGCAGCTCGCTGTCACATCACAGGAGCATGTGGTTCTGAATGCTCAAACCCTGCTACCTCCACAGGAGGAGGTAAATCAAGTGCACACATGTTCCTTGACAGTCTTTCACTGTGATGATGCCAAAAGCCTTAGGAGGAAATGTCATCTCCCAGAAGAAGTACAGTTTGGTGGTTACACTCTAACTCAGACGCTGATTTCTGGCTAAAATTGTTGGCCCACCATGTCCAGATGGCAAAATGTTTAGTCCTATTTAAAGCTGTATCTGAGCATGTTTTTCGGTAGTTAGATTTCTACTGTCTAATTGGCCAAATCACATTTAGTCTGCTGCATGAGGTTTTTAATGTATTTTTTATCACTGCCATATTCTTGCGGTTGTGAGTGTGTGACATCTCAACTAAATATTTCTGTGTGTAGCTGTTCATAACTTATACATGTTTAACAATGTTTTGACTGTGACGGGGTTATTGTTGTAGGAAGTTAATGGCGGAAACCGCAGCACTGACATAAATGACATGTTTGACTCAGCCATTGTGGGCTGGATGGTAGTAGTGTGCTTCCAGCATATGGTGCTGTTGCTCTAGAAATGACTGACCTCCACAAGAGGTAACAGCTGTAATCACTGAAGTCATGATGAAGTATTCATACCTATTTTGTTCCATATGAAGTTCTTTCTTCTTTAAATTAGTGTTTTTCAGTTTGAATCAGACCATTCCTACAGTTTCTCATTTGCAATGTATCTCATCACATCTACCTAAGTTGCTAGTTGGGAATTTACAAAAACCTAGTCCTGCAACCTAACCTATAATTTTAGAATAATTGTTTAAAATTACCATTTTAATACTTGTCAGACTTTTGCTTCTTATTTGAGGTTGGTAGCCAATTTAAATAGGAAAGCAAGTTGACTTTTGTGGAATTTATCATTGAAACATGAGTTCTTTGAGTTTTTTGTACTGTTTTTTTTTGTACTTGTGTATATATATTTAAAAGTGTATGTTATGGGTTTCTCCACGAGCTCCTTCATATTTTTAAAGAATAATGAATGCTCTTTCTCTGTTTTGTAAGCTGGTGCTTTCTGTCCTTTCCAGAGCCATGGCCTGTCACTGGCAGCCCAGCGTAGGTTGCTGCGCCTGCGACTGGGCCTTGCAGATTTTTGTCTGGTCATACTGGAGGAAAACCTTGCAGAGGAGAAATGCCAAGCCCTTGCCTGCCAAAGTAAGACTTCTGCTGAGATAGCACTGGAGGAGTTTACACGCTGTACACCTGAGCCCAACTCCACAGAACAGGTTAGACATGTACAAGCTTAACCAAACCACGGTAAAAATGGGATTTAACCTGGTGCCATTCATTCAGAATATTTATGAAGGATTTTTCACTATAGTGTTTGGTTTGCTGCTGCTATTCAAGAAAACAAAGATTAATGGCTTTGCTGTGTATCACCTTATCCATACAACATGCATTGCTCCTAAAGATGCAACTTGAAACAAAAATAAATAATTTGTGTAAGAATTTCCTCAATTCTAAATGTGCTTTTTACCTGTCAACACGTTTGAAAATCCAAATAGGATATTAGCAACTACGTCTTTCAGAACTCTGAAGAAGACATTGCTCATTTAATAAGTTTAGTTTGAAAGGCTGAGCATGGATTGCAGAGCTATATGACATGTACAGTTCTAAGTTCTTCTATTGTTTTTTATGACTGGTATAATCATCCAGGGAAGATCTCATTTTTTTATTTTTCCTTTTAGTATATAATTTAATTTTATCCATATTTCTCAAATCTTTCTCTATATGTCTCATTTTTCCTAGTAAGCATGTTTCTTGTGATCTGTCTCCTCATTTGAGCCTTAACATTCTTTGTCCTGTCCAGGAATGGGCGAGTGTGGGCAGTACCTTGGGGCAGATGGCTCTGGAACAGTTGGCTGCAGTCGACTCTGACTCTCTGGAAAACATGGAGACCAGAGCTCGCTGCCTTAGTCTGAAGGGAAAGTATTTCAGATTGATGGCTGTGCATGAAGACCCCATTTATCTGTGTGCTCTCTGGGACAGACAAAAGCAGGTAGACAACACAAATGCCCATATACAGTATGAATGTGCACATAATACTCTGTTATGACACAGAAAATTATGAGAAGACTTAGACATGTCAGGGAATTTTGCATGCAGGATTTTTGTGGAATTCTGATGTAGACCCATAAATACACATGAAAGGGCAAATACATAGAGTGAGAAGCTTATAGCAATTAGAGAGCTGGCTGTCCAATTACATAATTTGAGACATGAGGTGATTTTATACTAAAGATTATTATTCTTTGATCTTGAAATATCTTTATGCAGAAAGAATCCTGGTTTCACCCTAAAGCTGTTTCTGTGGAGGAGGAGAATTTAGAAAAAGACAAAGACAGAGAATCAAGCAGAAAAGAGTCGAGTATGACCTCTGCCAGAAGTGCTGATCTGCAGGTACATATCGCCCAACACATCTCTGACTCATCTCTAATCTGACGTTTATATATCAAGGTTCACCTCACATCTCAAATCTCCATGGGGTAAATCTCTGGATGTTCTGCATAGCTCTTGCATTGAAAGTCAGTGTGTCCACATCAAATTTGGAACAGAATGAAATGGGGACAGTGTATATTTAAGTGGCAGCATTTTGGAGTATTTAAGTAAGATTGGTAAGATTGAGGTTTCACTAGGGTGTCTATGAGATTGAGATCTGATGAATTTTTTGTAGCCAAAGGGAAAAAAGGAAATTGAGCATTTCCGAGATATGTGGGACCTGAGATTTTATGCAAAAAAACCAGTAATGTAAATGCTGATTTCAGAGAAACAGTTTCTTCTGGAGTTTGATCTAAGGCCTAGGTTCACATTTTCCAAGTCTGTTTTTGTGCCTGTTGTCCATATTGGTTGTGAGGAGAGTCCCATCCTAACGTAATACTAATGGAAAGACAATTCAATTGAAATTAATATGATACTACACAGGGTAACACACTTGGAAACAAATGTGTGCAGGGTTGACAAGACTGTGTGTATGTGTGTGTGTGTGATGTCTCTTTATTGTGCAGTGGAGGAGGCATAAAGCCCAGAAGATGTTGGTACAGGCCAGTAAAGTACTTGCTGAAGCCATCAACCTGTGTTTCCAACACACAGTGCCTGTTTACATCCTGGCTGATGCTTCTCTCAACATGATGGAGTGTCATGGCCAGTGTGACCCTGCAGTGGCAGGTCAATATCTTGCCCTGTTTCAGGTACTGTGCATTGGACCCTGTGTGCATTTTATACTTAACTACTTGAGCATGTATTCATTGTTTTGGTTATCAGTACCAGGTTTCACTTTCAGCCGTATTGGAGCTACACCCATGTGCACTGTAGAAAGTTCCACATATGGTACATTGTATGAATTAGGGCCCTATATGCTTCTTCCGATCCACTACATGTAGGAATTTGGTTGCACAACGCAATCTCTGGCATCTGGACCCACGTATTATCTTAACTTAACGGTATATTTTAGGATATCATCACCTACTCTAGATCCCACTATTACCAACAGCTTCTTCATCCATCTTTGTTTTATTCCCAGAGCTGCTGCACTGTTGCTATGATAGCTGACATCCTAAATTCTGCCTGTGCTGACACCTGTATGTCCCAGCTCTCAGCTCAGCTCAACCTCCACAGGAAACTGCTCCTCTCTCAGGAGGAGCAGCCCAGGACCATGCTCAGGGGATTGGAGGACTCGCTCAGCAGCATTTCCAAGGTACTAGGTCACCAAACCACAAAACACTTGATTTATGTAACACTTGATTTTTATAATTCTGTCATACTGAACTCGAAGTCTCTTGAAGTCTCGTGACACAGTGATGTTGCTCTTATGGCTTTTGCTCTGGCAGCACTATAGAATTCTACAATCACATAGTAGTAGAACTGCAAGAATATTGTATTTGTGCTTGAGATGTTTATGTATGTGCTTGTATGTGGATTGATTGTGCATTGTTGAACATCGAAAAACTAAGAACCTGTTTGAAGAGATTAAAAAAAAACATCTAACATCTAGATACATTTTTGCTGTCTTAAAAAAGCATGTGATCTATATCTATCTATTATGATATGACAATGTTTATATTCTCAAATTAATTCAAGGCAAGTTAAATGTCTTGTTTAAATATTTCATAACAGAAATAATTAAATCTTCAGTAGCAATTACAGATGAAAGCATGTTCTACATTTTTAACATGATAAAATAAAGAGAATTTAAATGATGACATGGCCATACCTAAAACAGGGTAATAAATTGTTTGACCTCCTCTAATAGGGTCCAGTAATTAAAATAATAACTAGTGGATTGTTGTTAAATTAATACAATACAATTGCTGACACTTTGTTCAGAATTCAGGTTACCTTATCTTTTTATGTCTTCTAAAATTGTGTGATCTTGAAATTGTGATTTGCAGGCCTTCAGCCACCTGACCATCAGTCCCAATCATCTAAACATACTTACAGAGCTTCCATCTAACTTGAAGATCTTACTTCTTCAGCATTCTGAGGATGGGTAATTGTTATTTTGTCTGTTTTTATCTGTTTTCTCTGACTATGCCCCTCATTTTGCCATGCTGTAAATATTATCCCTGTCTTCCACTATATAAGCACTGTGGTAAATAAGTAAATGACTGCAGGTCACAAGAGTCACTTTAGGTTTAGGCAACAGTCATATCTGGAGCAGAAGGAGCTTACTGTGTGTTAGACCTGCAACTAGAGGGCTGATGAATGAAATGACTCATTTCTGTTTGTGGATGCAGATAAAATGTATCTATGTCATTACAAATTAAAGGAGTTTAAAATAAACTTGCAAATATCACATATATTATGCAGTTTAAGTGTAAAAGTCCTTGTTAATGTGTAATTTTAGGTCAGAACTTTATGGGGCCTTCTATGAGACAACCAGTGCATCAGAGGATCAAAAAGGAAACACAACACAATTTACAGGTTTGGTTATTGTGCATTTTTTAAATCAGTCTCCATCAAAGTGAGCAGTCAGACTTTCTACTTGTATGAGAGCTGTGGGCCATTTTAAAAATAATATATACTCCATTTATGTATTTTTATACTCCATCTCATCTGCTTTCAAATGTCATCGCAGGGTATTGGCATACTGTCCTACCTGCTCACATATATTTTTCTGGGAGCAGTCTGGTTGTTATTTAGACTCATCTGAGAATGAAGACAGATTTCTGAAACAGAAAAGACAATGTGGAGAAAACAAAATGAGACAGATGAAGAAAGAGGAAAAACTCACAAAAGGAGGAGAGAGTGGAGGTGCTCGTGTGGACCAATTACAAGTCCTGTGAGTGTATGTCTCATTGTATGTGTATTCTTTTGTTGCAGGTACCCTGACATGCTCTAGGGTGGCCAAGGTTTCAGTCTGCCCAAGGGCTCTGCTGGCATTGCGAGAGCAAGCTCGAGCACTTGGCCAGGAGATTAGACATGCCCTCCTCAAGGTAACCTGTTGGTACAATGTCAAGGTAGACACCCGTGAGGAGCATCAGCTTTTCCCCTCTGTCTATCTCATTATACGTACAGTAAGCTCACTCCACTGCAATTAATATCATATGATGTCTCTTCTCACTTACTCGCCTGGGACAGCTGACTTCTACATCCAAGCACTGTGTAGCTAAAAGAATATTGTACATGAAAATAAGCTGTGGCCTGAAACAAATATTGTACACTACAATACATCTACTGATACTTCCTTCTTTTCCTTCCATACAGAAAACTACTACAGAAGAAAAGTTAGCACCTCACTTCAGAGAAATTGTGCAAGATATGGAAGATTATCTGAATCCACTTCTCACACAGTTTGACTTCTCTTGCTTAAGGTGAAGTGCTGTATATGTCATCAGATTCCCCAGTTTGTCCAGTACAAAGGCTTGACAAAATTAATTGAATTTTCTTAACCTAAGGAAGACTTTGAAGTGAAGAATTTTAATGTTTAGAAGCCCAGAGTTACTTGTCAAAGGTGCTTTTGTATGATAGTAGAGCATATTTTGAATTATTTATAATTCACATGTCAGTGACTCAACTTTGTATAACCTTGATTGTTCTGTATAGTGCTTTACAATAGATCATTTCTGACAGCAGATGTTTTTGACCTGTCAGACACAGATGTTCTGGTGTTAGGGCCCTGGTCAGTTAGTTAGACCTTGACTGCTGTTGCAGGTATGAATGTCCACTGTGAGTAAAGCCCTTTCAAGTGTATGTTTGAAACAAGGTGAGGCTGATCTGTCTCTTTAGCCTGGTTGATCAGATTAGTGCATCTGTCTGCATTCAGAAATGCATGCAGAAAGCTTACACCCAGCAAGTGCTCAATAAGTGCTCCCAATTCCCTTATGAGACGTCAGTCGACCCAGAAGTCGTTCTGGTCCACTATGATGAAGAACATCCCAAATTTCTTATTTCTGCTCTGACTAAGGTGCAGGGAAAATATGCAAGTGAGGAAAACATGGGTGTAGTTAGTGAAATTGGGAAACCCCATGAGTACCTGCAGTTGTTGCAAATGTCACATTCTACACTGTCTGGTTCTATGTACAGTATGCACTTGTCTTAAGGTAGTGTAGCCACACTGATTAACACGTGTCCCTTTTTATTTAGACTCCCAGCTGAAACAGTACCAGCCCCTGAGATGACCAAAGCCAAAGAAGAAGAAGAGAAAGGTTTTTTGTCCAGTATATCACCTGAACTACTATTTCTTATCAAAAAAATGTCCAAATTATTGGAATAATCAATATCTCCTTAATGGTTGATCTTATGATTGTAAGGCAAATACCCGTAATAGTTACACTATCATAAAGTGTATGTAAAAATCAGCATACTTTGGTGTGTGTGTGTGTGTGTGTGTGTGTGTGTGCGCGCGTGTGCGTGTGTATGTGTGTGTGTGTGTGTGTGTGTGTGCATATAAATTACCAGTGAATCCAGGGAGCTATGTGGTGTTGCTGGCAGACAGGAAGTTGCTGGAGTTGCCCCTGGAATCCTTGTCCATCCTACAGGGGGAAGGCCTGAGTTCTATGTCACGCGACTTCTCCCTGCAGTTTCTTCACAGTCGCCTGAACAGAGAAGGACCAGATAAAGGTACAGGTACATAAAACCATATATGAACACTACACATGGATTTCGAACATTACTTATGATAGTGCATGATTAACATACACTATTAGTCCAGTACATTCAAAGTTTGATAATCTTGGTGTATTTCTATATTATTCTTATTCTTCTATTTTCTTTTATCCTATGAAGTGAACAGTTTCAGTCTATACTAAATAACATACAGTATTTGTGCTCCAGAAAGGTGCATGTCAGCTAGCTACAGAAAACACAGACATATGACATGAACATTTTTCCACTAGAACTAACCATATTGGTCATACTTTGCAAGCAAGAGCTGTGACTGTTACATTGCAAATGAGGCATTTTCTAGCCCCGAGTGGGTGCATGAATATTATTAAAAATGTTTCTGTTTAACATGGATTTGGCAGTTCATAGTGAACACAGAAGTGTTTTCCGACATACATGATTTCCCATGGGCATGCAAATTAACATATAGAACATATAATTTAGTTAGAAGTATGGTTAAACTGCATAAATACTTTGCTGTGTAGAAGTAGCACAGATATTATAGCACAGCAAATGCCAGGCTGACACACACATTACTTCAAGCAGGTCTAAAACCATTAAGAAAATTCCTGCTCAACAATCGTTCAACATGTTATTCTTGCTCTAATTAAATAGGCCCCCTGTTTATTTGCTAAGGAGCTATGATTACTCAAATTCTGTCATCTATTCTTAATACAGAGACTTTGAAGTTTGTTGTATTTGTTTGTCTTATATTTGACTTGCTCAAACTTTTTTCAACATTTATTTATTAAGGGTAATGTAATTGCGATGCAATGCTCTGATTCACCCTGTACACATATGTACACCTGGAAGTGGCCCAGTATAGTGACCCACAGTCTGACCTGACCACTGAACAGCTCCAATGGGCCTGTTGGGGCTTGTTCAAGAGCACCACAGTGGTGTTGATGTGGGAGTGGTCAGTGCTGTAAATACAATTCACACCACTGCTTTTTAACTGTCCCACCAAGATTTTAATCTTATGGGACTGAGGTTTGATCTTCTGGTCACAAGCTCACTTCTCTAACCTTTAGGCTACTACTGCCCCAAGCAAGAAACCCTTTGTTGTCTTTTTCAGGTTTATATCTAATTTACTCATTATTTTGTTGGTATCACTCCAGTGCATTTGAACAATGCAGTTTACCTGCCTTATCCATCAGCTATTAATGTTAGAGCAGGGTTTGTGTACAGTATGGCTAGATGCTTACCCCATATACTGTAATTCCTCATCATATATTAGTAAATAATGGCTTACATTTGCAAAAGCATCTTAATGCCAGGATTTAGACTGCAGGCAGCCATCCATAGAAATTAAATCTGTTCAGGAGAGAAAGGTCATTTCACATCCCGCTGGCATGTAGAACTTGCTAAAGTAGATGTCCATTGCCTGAACAATTTATGATTGCCCAGGGGTAATGTACTGTACGTAGGTGGTGGTCATCGGTCACTGTTGACTGAGCAAATCATGCTACTCATATGTGTTTGAAAGGCTGCATAATTTGAAGCTGTCAGCCCAAAACACACTAAGTGAAAAACTGAAAGATGACACTTTTAGAACGTTATTGTGAGTGCTCTACAGTCTGTGTTCCCAGGTTGATGAGAAGATTGCAGGGTTGACAAGCAGCCCAAAGAACGCAAACACCAATGGACACACCACACAGTCTGTATACAATAACTAATTAGGCACTGCCAAACTGGGAACACATCATCAGTGTTTGTTAATTTGAAATTACTTCAGTCTGGCACAGATCAGAATAGTTGCAATGACCACCAATGTATTGTTTAGAAGAATACCTTTGCTACAAACTCATTGTCTAGTAAGATGAACTGTCTTTTTGTATCATTTTAGCCTTAATGTCTCACTGAGCAAATAGTATTATGAGAGAACTGATTATGTAAACTATTTTTCACCAAAAATAAAAAATGAACTCAGTTTAAATTCATCATGTAAAATAAAATAGCTATTTTTGGTGGAACATAAATTGGCCATTGCAGATGCAAAGCTGTACTATAAGCCAGTGTCACTTTTCAACAGCCTCTTGCATTTTGTGTGAGTGTGTGTGTGTATTTATTTCACTTTTATATTGTAAGAAGAATAATAATTTACTAGAAGAATAATTTACTAGAAATTATAGTGAACATAGTGTTTTCTTGAAGTGAACCTGAACAGTGAACCTGTAAATGCATCAGGACATAATCTGGTTTAAAAATATGTTTAAAATTACCTGCTAAAAACATATATAAAAACAGTTTAAACTGAGAAAGATGAGCCTCATGTTCCATTAATATTAATCATTACATTGTGTCCTATCCAGTATCTCTGGGCTTTATTTTGGAGGTCTACTATGAAAGTAAAATCCCAAGAAAAAAATCTAGTTTTGTGGCAATGGTGCTTCAACCCTCTGGGGAGTTGTTTACATTAATATTTTAGTCAGAAAAGAAAAGGGTTTAGAAAGAGCACAGAACCTGACTCTGCAGAGATCTTTACATTTCTAAAGGTTAAATCATTGCCATAACTGAAAATAACTGAATGCTCAAAGGTTACTGTTAAGCTACTGTGTATGTGTGTGTCAGGCGAACATGCATTTCCCAATACTTCTTTCAAAACCTGAATCACCCAAATACATGAGACAAAAAAGTGATTATCATAATTTTGACATAATTTTGATCTCCCGTTTTCCTTGGTGTCAAGAAGATCTAGTGCCTGAAACCAAATTTGAAAAAGCTATGTCTTATACTGTGCAGTGTTTTGTCTGAAGTACAGGGCAGATTAGCACAAACAATAAAAAGACAGGTGGGAAAGGTTTGCTTTTGCCTGTTCCTATTGCCTCAAATTTTACTGTCCCAGTTGCAAATTTTTTTGCTGTCCTCATGCAAAAATTCAAATTACACAGACTGGTTTTACATTTGCTGTCCTGTTGGTTGTACTAAAGTAGAGTGATGCACAGTTTTACATATTAAGAGAAAGAGTAAATGAATGAACCATGCTGGCCTGTTCAGGTGTAGTGGAAACATAAGCTTAGTATGGTGCTGGAGGTGGATGGAGATCAGAGAGTGAGGGAAATGATTTATCCTTAGTGTATAGTGAATTTCAACACCAAATTTGAAGTAATTTGAGCATATGGATTTTGCTGGTGGTAGTAAGTAAAAACGTTACGTTTAAACACTTTTTGTCCAAAGCAAGAATAAGTGCATTCAAACATAATAGAAATAAGAGGTGGGAGTTATCAAAATCCAGTACTGAATACATCTGACTTTAATAATACAAAGGTGAAAATATCTGATAGAACCAGACAGAACTGGCTAGTTGCTCACAATGAAACATGTTGGACTGACTGACCAACTGATGGACTCTTCTGCATCTACATTTACAACAAAATCCCAATGATGAACTTGATGGTCTGAATGAAATAAGGAATTAAGCTGGTAATAAATGTGTGAGCTGTCATTTACAGAAGGTGCGGCCATGAGGAAAGTTCTTCAGTTCTTCAGTCACTAATAAATGTCATTGACACTGCAGATTCTAAAAAAGTTTTCTTCCTTTTTTTCAGTCTCACTGCTGTGTAATCTATCCTGCAGACAAGTGTATGTATTAATTTTGCCTCCTGTTTGTTGCAGTTGAAAGAGACAACAAAAAGGAGACCAAAGGTGGCAAAGGAACTAAGGGGAAGGGAGATCAAAGCCAAGCCATCAAAGCAGTGAGTTTGAGAAATTAATCTGGGTCTGCCAGATCCAGACAGCATTATTGCTTTTACCTGCTGTCAGCACTGCAGATTATTTACATTTGAGGATGTAAATGTGCTTTTGCATCAGATACATAATGTGTTTACATAAAATCCTATTTCTAGCTTCTGAACATGTATTCTTTGTAATTTTGGCTTCTATTTTTCTACCGGCCCTAGAGACACTATTTGCATGTGTAATGTTATATTATTGTATATATCATTTATTTTGCTTTTAAATTTTATTGTATATACTTCGTTTGTGACTGTGCTTGGTTTAAGCATATTTATTGTTCACACAGATACCTGCCAATCATGTCTTTCCTTCAAACACGATCCCAGTGGACATGCGTAACTTCAAATGTACCTTTTTTTTGGATGTGGTTTGTTAAATATTATGTGTAATGCTATAGGTTAGACTAGCTACAGTATTATCTGTATCCCACTGCAGCAAAGAGTTGCACAATTTTTATAGGTCATTATTCTTAACATTCCTCTTAAGATATCGTCGACCCTTACAATGAAGGCAACTTTGGTAAGTAGCTGTAAATTAATTCAGTCAAATCTCTGGCAGAGAGTACATTAGAGTTCATAACACATATATTAACACATTTTAATATACTACTTAATTGGTGTTATCATTTTTATAAAGGTGGAAATGTACTGCATGATGGTTGAAAAAACACTTGCTTATACTCAATTATAATGTGGGTCCAGCTGCAAATATAGTACAAGTGGGGTGAAGTTGGTGCATCTTACATGAATTCTAAGAATTTTAAAGCCAAGTACTGGGGAGATTAATGTTCTCCTTAGTCCATATTGCAGCTTGTCACATTTGGCTCTGCATGTGCTCCTCTTTGCACCAAACCTCAAGATTCTTTAGTTTTACAATATGAACTATTTATAAAGCATCTACTTCTGTGACCTTATGTGAGTGACATTGCAATTTCAATGTAGTGATATACCGCATGCAAATGGAAGGTTGTATAATATTCGTATGCTGTTGTCTGTATGTGACACAGATGGGACCAGTCTGAGTATGAAGATGAACGAGATTTTGGAATCTCACAGCCAGCATTTTAGCCATCTGTGGGAGGGCTTCATGGGCAGCAAACAAACACCAAGGTTAGACACTTTCAGTAGACCAAATTAATGCAATGCAGAATGTCTCTTCTTGGTTTTGTTTACTCTTGATTACTCTATTTACATTGCATTTCAATACACCTAATCTCTTCTTCTCTGCCATCACTTCCTTGTATCTGTCAAGTCTGTCTGAGTTGGAGCAGCTGTTGTGCAGCTGCAGTGCCTTTATTTACCTGGGGATGGAGCACTTCATGGAAAACATCCCACCTGGCAAACTAGCAGCTCTCAATCTTTCTGGTAATGTATACTCATATGCTATCTTCAGTTTTTAATGCTAAATTCAGACCAGAAATAGCAGTTGTAAATTGATTCATCATAAAATAAAATTAGCAAGTGTTAGTTGCTGACAGTCTGAACACAGTTTGGTCTCTTGCTTGTAGCAGATATCATGCAGATGTAATGCCTTGTGATGCTAAGTATCAAGGTTTTTTTTTCTTGATGAGTATTGAGGTCATGTCTTTAGGTTGTTTTTTTTGTGAAAATCTGCATTCATATATTTATTGATGAGTTCTATTTGGATTGTAGTCATACTGGATAAGGTAACTGGTGCCATATTATTGCATTATTATATATTCCCTCAATCATTTCAACTTAAAGTCAGCATCGTCTCAGTTTGCCAATGACTTTAGTATATTTTTAGTGTAATAACCTTTGTGATAAAACTTTAACTGGTCCTTTGATGTTTTTTTTATCCTGCAGTACTCTTAGAACGTTTGAACACTGTAATTTATTTACAGTCAGGGGACAAAAAGACTCCAAATCCATCTACCCCTTCTCAATTATTAGTGGTGGCCTTTTCTGTGCTTCAGAACTCTTTAAATAATAATAATGTTAGTCTTTTTAAAAATTGCCTCTTAGTTTTTCAAACCTGCAAAGATATTTTATAGATAGTACAGCTTGATCTTTATGGCTTGTTTGCTCTCCTTCGTCAGTCATCAAAAGAGGTCTGAATGGCTAAACCTTTTCCATATGATTGACAGAGTGTCATGTTGGCCTTACACATCACCCCGGGCCAGAGATATGTGCCACCTGCTAGGCTAGCGTTATTACTGCTAACTATAGTGTGCCTGACACCATGGTCTGAATTCCAGCTGTTACTTCACAACACGCTGGACCATTTCTGTTTAATTGGCCATCAGGATATGATTAGGCGATGGCAGATTTGTGTATCTTAGAAAAAAAGGTGCCATACAGTACATGCTGCACCACCTGCACTCATACCTCATCTGGTAATTGTGTTGCTTTATCACTTCATCTTTGTCTTGTTTAAATCACAATATCTATTTGGAAGACAAAGCTTGGTGACGGTACTGACGCAGCTTTAACAGCGACACTGATCAGTATATCTGCACTGCAAAGGTTACGGGGACAGCAGTGGGCATATATGCAGACATGACTGAACATGTACAGGAAGTCAGCCAGAATAGCTGCAAAGCAGTGCCCATCCTTGCTGCAACAAAGAAGATGGTGGATGTTCTCACTGACACACACGTGGCGTGAGGCACAGACACCAGCTTTTCACACCAATAGGTCTTGCTCAGGTGTTTGTAGAATAAAAGCCTGTTTGTGTGCACATCTATAGATTTTTTTTTTTGGGAGTTTGTTTCTGTGCCAAAGTCCAGCAGACATTTCTGCATTACTCGTTTCTACAATATTCAGGAAAAAGGTGCAAATGATTAAAATCAAGAGTAGCAGAAAGCCCAAAAGTTCCACTCTGTAAATCGTGGTTTAACAGTTCAACCATGACAGTAGTAGGGCAACATACATTTGGTTACCTTGCTGAAAAGTTGAAGGTGTGTAGTCTGTCCTCTACAACTCTTAATCTGGCAGCTTCCTGTGGCTGCTTCTTCTGATTCAGTTATTCCATGAAATATTTAATAGTTGATATATCAAATGTGCCAGCCACGTCCTTTTTGATACCATCAGCAGTAACCTTGGTGAAAAGATTCACAAATAAAAGCCACCCTGTGTTTTGTAAGCTGAATACTTTAAATATTATCTTTATTGAAGGGCATTTTCAATTTGCATCAGTAGTATCTCGCAACCCTGATACACCTGTCAGCAAAGTGAACAGTTCAAAGCAAAGACTGCTGAAAACACCTTATTTATGGCAATACACAATAGGCATTCTCAAGGCTGTATTCAAGCCTGCATTTATTTAATTCATCTTAAAATGTGGTGAAATCTTTATTCCAGATGAGAATAAGGTTTAAATGCAATCTGTTTTAACTAATAACACAAATCATTATATTTCTATTGTCCATATTGAACACATCATTCAAACATTCACAGTGTAGGTTGAAAAAAGTATGTGAAAAGCTAATTAGAGTCAGGAGTTAGCAAACCTGAGCTCAGGTCAATGCAACAAAATTGGACTTGTTTGATTGATTGATCATTTATTGACTTTGAACTTTGACGCCTTGAACTTACTGTTCACAAGAAGCATCTGCTGATGTGAAGAAGATCTCAGAAGAGTTTAGAAATGCAGTCCACAGGATAATGTCAGAGTGGCAGTACACCAATGAAGCAGTGAGGCATCAGGACAATGACCCTAAATTAATTGAATGAATTAATTGCATTGTAAATCTACTGTGGACTTCAAACCAAATCAAAATCCACCTGTTGAAGTGGTACTGAGCCAAACCAGTTCTGTAAGAAAAACTGTACAGAATTCCTCCTCAAACTCTGCAGGTCTGATTCACAGTTTCAGGAAATGCTTTTTAAGATTAATGTTGCCAACCAGTTATTAAATCCAAGGGTTCACTTCATTTTTCCACCAGAACTATGAATATTTAATGGCTCCCTTCAATAGCGACTGTATTTGTTGTGTTTGTCCTTGTCTGTACTTGTGACAGGTCCATCCTAAGGTTTGCTACTCTGTATATTACTTGATAAGAAGTTTTACATATTTTGTACAGCTCTTAGTGAATAGTTGTGTTTTTTTCTGTTGCCAGATAATGATGATGATGTTTTGTCTTTTCAGAGTGTCGCATGGCTCTGCTCTTTGACCGGGTTCAGAACAATGCCAGCATTCTGCGGCAAGCGAAATTTGACATGCACAGGCGGTAACAAAACACTGTCAATGAATGAAGTTCTATCTCAGTTTTTCAAATAAATCTGCTCATATTTCTTGTCCCTCAAATATCTCTTCTTCTTGAATCTTCCTAGGAGTCAATTTACTGTAGTGACAATTGAGGTTTTTTCATCATTTGTTTTTTGCTTGGTGGACGTTTAGAGAATCAGGGTTTCCCTTTGTTCTGTATCTAAAAATCTCCCTATATATCTCCAGTGCAGGACAGTTTGCGCTGAAGGAACCCCTGGAGACTGCTCTGCTGTTGAGTTTGGGTGGTGTCGGCTGTGTTGTCCTCAATCAGTGGCACAGCAGCCTTCAGCAGAACACACACAACATGGCCACTGTTGTAGACAGTAGGTTTTGGATATTCCTCTATGGAAACAGTGATATGTTTTATTTATTTATCGTCATTTGTGTCACCATAATATATTGTACTTTATTGTACATCTTCAAACGTTCACTTAATGCCAGTGGACTCCATTAGTAGTCTGTGTGTTGCAGATCTACTGAGGTTCACACATACCTCTGGACAGACCATCCATGCCTTAAGGAAAGGGGACAGCTCAGAGATATCACAAAACATGGTTGCAGGATCATATGGTACTGCACATCCTACTTGTTAACTAATTTAGCCTCTTATTTGTATTTCTTTTTACTGTAATTACATTGGAGTCCAAGTGTTTTTTATATGGGTACATCACACACCCACTTTTGCATTTGTTTACAAAGAGAAAATAAATGTCAAACATAATCATTCAAACTATGAATCAGACTAAGCTGGATTTCAGTATATAATTATTGCTTTCTCTGGCTTTCTTCTGCAGATCAAGTGCTTCCCACTGACTCAAAGGAAGACAATGTTCACTGCAAAATGACTCATTCAGCCTACAATTGCATTCTTTATGGGCTCCCTAACTTAATTGTCTCATAATGTTCTGTACAATATTTCTCACTTCTAATTTTACAGTTCAATATCATTACAGGTATACATGCCAGTTAGCTTTGCAAATATTATTGTATGCAAAAAACTAAAGCTACTGTAGAAGGAGATTAAACATTACGTTAAAGATGATCCTTGATTGATACTTGACTTACATTCTCAACTATGTTATTTTCTCAGGAGACTGATTTTAAACCTGATGTTTTTAATATTGTTTTAACTATACACGGCAGATGGGAGACACTGTAACCTGCCTGACTCCATAAAGTAAAGCCATAGCTTTACTTGATTACTTTATTTATTTACTTTTTAGCTTACTGCTCTCTGAGTAGGGTGTTACTGCTGAGTATTGTGTGGATGAGTTTAGGATCTTTTCAACACTCACAATATCAGGTGTTTGGAATCTGTTTTTAACACCAGTCGCCATCATTACCAGTTTTTCATTGATGTGCTTTTGTATCAGATTTTACATAATAGAATGTGAAATGATTACAGCCCAGTGAAATCCACTGACAGGCCCAGCAGTTTTGCTGTATCGGGACATAAATGGGTGAAGTTGCACAGTAAGAGGGTTAAGCTAGAAAATAGTAGTTCATAGTCAGGTGTGTTTTGGTTGTGATGATGCAGCTGTAACTAAGTTCAGCTGCTGCTATCTTATGTCTTGTATGTGTTTACTGTGTCATTTAGTACTTTCCATTAAAGTTCATGCTGATGCAGTTTTTATTTGACACTACTGTTCTCTTACCTTTACATATCACAAGAAATTAATTCTGTATTCATCCATCCATCTTCTATACCCGCTTTTTCCTGAAAGCCAGGTTCACGGGGATCTGCTGGAGCCTATCCCAGCTCTCTTTGGGTGAAAGACAGGGGTCCACCCTGGACAGGTCACCAGTCCATCACAGGGCCACATAGAGACAAACAACCTCACATACTCACACTCACTCCTATGGGCAATTTAGAGTCACCAATCAACCTGACATACATGTTTTTGGACTGTGGGAGGAAACCGGAGTACCTGGAGAAAACCCACACAAGCACAGGGAGAACATGCAAACCCACAACCTTCTTGCTGTGAGGCAACAGTGCTAACCACTCATCCACCGTGCTGCGCCCTTACATTATTCACACATACTGTGCTGAACATCACTATGAAAGGCAATACACCTCTTTTTAGGTGGGCCTCAGCTGAAAGAGGCAGGGTTGGTTCAGCCTGCATGAAAATGAGCCTGTCACAGTGTACTAATTTCAATTTAGAAAATGCCTTTATCAGAAATTGCAGTGCCGTCTTAATCCTTACGGTTCTTGTTGCATTGTAACAGCTGTAATTTAGTAATTTCCTAAAACGTAAATATATCAAAATGACATAACATGAGAGTTTAAATGCTGTCCTATTTATTGGAAATCATTATTGCCATTTGATGCTTCTTCCTCATTAGATTTGGCTGTATTTAGTTTATACACATCACTTTTTAACTTAATATATTTAAGAAGAATATTCTGTGGCACACAAAGCTAGTACTGTAGAGGTCACTGTAAAAAATAAATCAATTGACATTTGGCAAATACATTTATTCACTTTGTTGTGCTGAGCTAACGAAGAAGAATCAATACCACTTTTAAGTGTGTAGAGTAAATATGAAGCTTCTGGTTAGATTAATATAAATACAGGAAACAGGAAAACAGCAAACCTGAAACATAACATTTGAAGCTAACACAATCTGCCGACCAGCACCTCCAGGCAACCAGTGGAGTTACAGCGTCCGGCCAAGAAATAATTCTCTGTAAAACCACAAGTTGTTTTTATGCTTTTTGTGATAATTAAATAAAGATAAAACAAGTTAATTATTGAGGTTTAGAGGTGCTGGAGACTGTTTTCCCTTGTCTCCAGGCTTTATGCTGAGCTAAGACCACTGGAGGCTGCTATTAATTTTGTAGTTACTCTACATAGATGAGTGTGGTATCAGGTTACTCATTTAACGAAATTAAACTGCTACAGTAGAATGATTTTGTGCTCATAAATATTGTTGAGGACCTCCTTTAGTATCTTTTCACTCTCTCTCTCTCTCTCTCTCTCTCTCTCTCACTTTGTGAATATGTGTTTCCTCAGAATTGTATGGCAGCTATGGATGTGGGTCTTCAGTGGATGATACTGTCAAAGATAAGGTGTAAAATACCACAATACTCTCCTGGACCCCCATTTATTGTTTGATTAAGACACTCATGAAGTTTTTCAGTTCTGTAGGAGCTTGGTTTAGGAAGATGGTTTATTTAGGTCATTACATTAGTACATTAGACATTAATGATTAGACGACGGAGCTTCTCCCTTCACTTGATTGTTGATTATTGAATAACATTTAAGAAATTATTGTTTTATATCATGTCTGCATTTCTAATGTCTGGACAGTCTGTTCTTTAGTTGATGACATTCAGAGCAAAGATCAGAGAAAGCTAAGGCCATTAAATAATCAAAATAATCAGATATATCTCAAAGAGTGGAATTCAGAGCACACAGGGACCTCACCACGCACTATTTTTGAACACATTCTTGCTGATTTGTCATTTTCCAAAAAGCTGAATTTCACTTTTTAATTTTGACCAAACCAAAGGAGGCAGAGGACGTTCTTCTCCAGCCTGTTTGACTTCTGCATTCACTGTGTGCGTAAGTAGGTCAGAGAGAGCTTACTATGCAGCAGACTTCTCACACACTGAAGACAGCTGGGACAGGAGAAAAGAAGGCATACGGCCAGGCCATTAATCACACACACAGGTACCACTACTTCTCCAGGAATAAACCCTACTGTAAGTAAGCATCATCACCACTGTGGATGGAGTCCTGCTTGGGTAAATGTTGGCGGAGTGAACCACAGGTGCAGCTCTAGTAATTGGGTTACTGAATAAGGAAGTTTTGATTATAGAAGGGAATGGTAGTTTTACATGAGATTTGATTGGATGTCCAATGGTGGTCAGAAAAACTGGAATTATCATTAGACGAAAGATTAAAAACTGCTTCTTTTTCTCATTATTATTGTTTATTTTTTGGATTTTCTAAAGTCTCATCATGTCCAATGATTGTCACATTATGGATTGATTTAATTTTAATAAATAAGATAAGAAAGAAATGCAGTGCCTGTGTATGAGCCACTAATGTCTGATTAGATGCATAACTTTCATCAGGTGAGATCCCTTGTAGTCCATGTAAGGTATGTGGACTATGTAACTATGATGTAACCAGTTAAGGTGTATTTAAAAGTTTCATTTGTTTGCCTTCTCAATGGAAATGTATCTGCTTCTGAAACTTTTAATTGCACTGGCATTTTGTTCCACCGATTTCAAAAATGACATAGCAGAAACAGAGCCACTACTCAAACACCAAATTATTACCCACAGTTTTGTAAGGTTTCATATTTGGTCTGTAATAATATAATCATATTATTCAAGCTAAAATGCAATTAGACATTTAAGGATTGTGTCTTTCTGGCTGAGCGGACAAGGTTTTTATTGATTGTGTAATTGAATGTGCTGTGCACAGTAAGTATGTTATGATGTGACTGAAGTAGCTCTACTACTTTATGTCTAACATCACATGAGGAGGTCATTGCAGTACATACGGTCATATTAGGATTTGTACATATTAGGATTTGTACATATTAGGAAGAGAAGAGGAAACAAGATTGTCTCATTATTTCAGGCTTCAGAAATTTAGCAGCAGCTTTAGATGTGCAGGAATATGATAGAGATAAGACTTTCCACACACAAAGAACACAGATGTGATATCAGTTATGTTAATCTACTGCAACACAATAACACTAAAGTTTGCAGACAGGAAAAGGCAGTCCCACTGACAGCACTGTCAGTTATTTTAGTATATGACATTTTCTGGGATGATCTTATCCTCACAGGCTTCAGTAGAATTTCCAGATAAGCCAAAAAATGTCACGCTTCCATCCAGCATAACATTATTTTCATATATTTGGTTTACACAGGTTTTTGGAAACGAGTAGGGGGAAATAACTGCAATGTTTTGACATGAGCACAGCTTGTAATAAGAATATTCACAGAAAGAAATGTCTAATATATATGCTGAACTAATTGTGATGCCTTACATCAGCTACATGCTCATCCACCGCTTTTGCCTACTGTCATGGAGTAAACTGATCTAAGCAGTCTATTATGGATCCATCCATCCATCCATCCATCTTCTATACCCGCTTTTTCCTGAAAGCCAGGGTCACGGGGATCAGCTGGAGCCTATCCCAGCTCTCTTTGGGTGAAAGGCAGGGGTCCACCCTGGACAGGTCACCAGTCCATCACAGGGCCACATAGAGACAAACAACCTCACACACTCACACTCACTCCTATGGACAATTTAGAGTCACCAATCAACCTGACATACATGTTTTTGGCCTGTGGGAGGAAACCAGAGTACCTGGAGAAAACCCACGCAAGCACAGGGAGAACATGCAAACTCCACACAGAAAGGCCAGAATGCGAACCCACGACCTTCTTGCTGTGAGGCACTCAGCCACCATGCTGCCCCTCTATTATGGATATAATATGAAAATCATTGCAAGAACTTATGAATGCATCACTTATGAATATGAAGTTGAACAGTGCTGAAAAGGAGTTTCATACTTAAAATACATGTGGCCATAGTAGTTACGCAAACAAAAAGGAAGGTCTAAACAAAACATTGTGAAAAACGCAACTCAGTCTATGAAACAACATGCAGTAAAGAACCCAAACATCATAAACTGCATTATGTAGAGTTCATGTGGTATATCAGTACTCTGTGAGTGAGTGGAGCACAGCTGACTCTGTTTGACTGCAGTCCTGAGATATTTCAGAGGGACGATCTGTTCTGAGCACAGATTGACAAGAGGCAGTAAAGGTCAGGTTCTAAAGAGCAGAATGCAGTTTATATTCTCTCAACATTTGCCCCCTTCTCTTCTTTGACGTATCTCGAGACATTAGTTCTTTCTTTGTTACATCATTCCTCTGTTTGATTGGTCTTTAAATGTTCTCTTTTATCATCTTTGTCTTTATTCTTTTGACCTATCTTAACAATAGTATATAACAAAATGAATCAGTTTTGCATCTGATTTACACTCCTCAAAGCCTCCACACTCAACTGTGAAGGCTTTGTGGTGTAGTTCTGGGTTTGCAGATCTGGGTATACTTCAAGGATCCACTCACCTCTGAGATGTTAAGTCATGCCTCTATTTTTAGACTGGCACAATCAGTGGGCAACATCTCAGCAATATGTTTTCACTCCTATTATCAGGGAATATCTTCTTAACACTCTTCCAAACCTCCACCTGAAGAGTGAAATTCTTGATGTGGCTGTGTTATGAATATAACTTACATAGAAGTTAAGTTCAGAGCTGGAATGATTAGTCAGTTCATTGATTGTTTTGGTTTTTTTTTTTTCAAATGGAGCCACAGTGGTAGGACACAGTCCATAGGAGAGTAATTTAAACCAATCATTTTTATACTAAACATGCTGACTCCTCATTTTTTTAACATGCTATAGTTTTTTTCAAATTAGCTATTTTATTTAATTACAAGTCACTTCATTTAATTTGTTTAGTTTGTTTATTGCTACCTCAACCTTTGTTCATTAGCAATATTTAGAAATTTAGTGAAAGCAAATTATCTTACACCAGCCAACTAATTATTTGCTCTACCCATTCAAAAGCACTTTCACCACTGTGGTGCTCCAGAGGGCTGCCAAACCTGGCAACATCACAGTGACACAAGGTTAGAGATCATGGGTATTGGCTGCATTGTTATCCAGTTATTGCTGCCATGCAAACTGGTGAATAAAGCTTGGGGAGCTGCACGAGGATTATCACAGGATTAATCTCTTTAGGACCAAAGTGACTGACTATGATACATGTCACTAGTCTCACTAAAAATATTAGTTCATGCCATATTGATACCTAACAACAACTTCTGAACTCTAAAGTTCTTCTCTTCTGTATCTAGACATGCTGCAAAGCTCCATACAGTATGTATTCCTACTGCATTGCACTCTGTAAGCCTTCAGGCAGAAAGTCACATGGGGAAATTTATTCTCACGCAGGGAAAAAGAGGGAACAGGAACTGAGTGAAACAGTTACAGGGGTTTTGTGGCTCTGAGGCTGTTTGGCTTCTCAAAGGCCACACTTGCCTTATGAATTCAGCTCTGAAATTGAACAGTGTGTTCAGACAGAACAGTGTAATGATCCACAGTGGACTCATAAATAATACAGAAGTTGCTTCAGTGCAATTTGCTGCTATATGCCACTATAGAAGTATTAGATGTCTGTTTCTGTGTTTAAGGTGTTTTATCATGCCTTTGTTTTATTACATTGCAGTGTGGCAAGAAAGAATACTATATTTGAATTACCTACTCTATGCAGTGACTGTATTATCCTGCTCAGTATACTGTGTTCACCATAAAAACGTAGCATGGATTGTTTGTTCAACAACAGAAGCAATAACATGTTTAAAGTAAAACCTGACAAAATGAGTGGAGGGTCACTGAGCAGACACAACTATGGTAGACAGTTGTATCATACACAAAATCATAAAGTATCTATTCATTTCAAATGTATTGGGACAATTAGGCATTTTTAGTCTCCTGGTTTTGTGGTTCAGCACATTGAATTAGAAATAAAGCAATGGATTCCAGACTAATGTGCCAAGTCTCAGCTTTAATATGAGTTTGTTTACTTGGGTAAAATGGGGAGATATAACCTTTTTAACCACACTGTGCCAAAATTTTAGGGTTCAAAATGAATTGGACACTTGGCTCCTAAATTTTTCAATTCATTTTTGAGCCAGAATTATCTGCAGTTATTAGCAAACTTATTAGTGGTGTGTGTGTGGACCGTCACTGTAACTGAAACTGTCTGTCTGTGCAGCAGCAGAAGATGAGTGTATTGGAGCACAGTGACTGTGGTTAAACCGACATGTTCCACCTTTCTGTCCTTTCCTTACTTACATGTTTCAGGGTCTAATCTTTAATACATTTATAGTTAGCTCAGTCCAGATGAGGTTTGACTGAGGTCTTACTAGACTTCGTTGCCACCTTTGTATGCTATGTGGGTGTCGTGGAGGTATATCAGTGGCAGCTAACAATGCCCACACACACACACACACACACACACACACACACACACACACCTCTGTCCAGGGCGTTAGTGTCATGAGTGCTCATACATAAGAAGGTAAACTGACATCCTTCCAACACATTAGAGAAAATCATCCCTCCCCTGATTGCTTTCATCCATAACCCTTAGATTACTCTCCTTATGTTTTTTATCATTTCACTGTCTTATCACTGGGGATGTGTCTAAGAAGTTATGATTCTGATTAAGGGCTAAATAGAATCGCCTGGCCTCTCATTAGTATAGTAAAATAGCTACTTAGTCAAGAGGATGAATTTCATTTACTGTGCGTGTTGACTATGTGTCTGTGGCCACTGTTCTGATTGCTTTGTTTTTCTCTCCATTTGGTCAATTTGAGCTCCTGATTTCTGGTTCACACTGCTGAATACTGATGGTTGCATATCTATAGTTAAACACCATATGTGCTACATGTGTCTACTGCTTTGCTAAGTTTCCTATTCATTTAAACATGTCAGAGTAGTGGTAAGTTCGACTGGTGTTAGTATATAATGTGTGTTGACTCATAAGGTACACATAGGTACACCTGCGCTGTAGTGAGATTAACAATTAGTAATTAACACTGATTCATAGCCATACAAGCTATTCAGCTGCTCCAAGTAGAGAAGCTCGACCACTGCGAAGTCGCCATAGGAAGGAAAGTGTCAAACACTTACAAGCATGAGACCTCAGAATGTGGTCCCACTTCAAAAGAAATGCTGCAACTGCCACTAGATATGTATTTATAACACAATCTTCATGATAGGCTTAGCTCTTGTTGCATTTGACTCCTGAACACAGGTTGACTGGTTGTAAACATGCTCAGACTCTATCACAAGAAATACCCACTGCCTTTCTCTACGAGCGTTCAAGAGATTCACCTGCAGCTGCATTCATACTTCTTCCATCACATCAGCTTCATAGGAAAAGACTTGTACACATAGCGAATATCTGCTTTTGTATGGAACCGAAGAAACTATCCAGACAGTAAGGATCCCATGGCATGTTGGTGGTGGTGAGAACCCCCAGGCATTGCTGACTGATGGCCCAGTCAGTCTCACTAATTAACCAGCTGGCAGCGTGTCAGTCAAGGCTTGAAGAATGTGAATGGAGGAGGAGCCCTCAGACCCTGAGCTGCACTTATGGCCCCACTCTGAGGGTTTGGACTCCAGGGACTCACAACCAGGTTGTGCTACAGTGCGTTATGATGATTGTTGTTCTTGTGCTGTGGTCATCTTCATGATTGTTACATTTTGATAACACTGGCACAACAAAGTACATTCACACCTGTAGTAGCCAAAATGTTAATGCCTGTCGATATTCATAACATACATTATGCTGATGTTTAGCGGGTATGAGGTGCACATTTCACATGAACTCATTCACTACTTAACAGAAAATGACTGGAATGCTACAGTGATGACGATGATGATGATGATGATGATGATGATGATGATGATGATGAGAGAGGGGACTCAGAGAGCCAACGTGGCTGTATCCATGGCCAGTCTACCAGTGTGGCTTAAAGCGATTCACAACTAAAGCCTTGGCGGTTGTTGCTGGAAACAAGTGAACAATGTAAAACAGCTTTTAAGAACGACATTCTGCAAGAATTCTGCATGGCCAATGACAGTCGGCCGTAAAACATCATTTCTGTAGCTCCTCTTGTAGCTTTGCTCTGTGCTTCAGAGGCTTTATTCGCCCGGCCCCCAGCTCTGTCACAGATGTATCATCAGGATTGCTGTGTTTGTGTTTATTCAGTCATACCAAAATGTAGCACATGTTTGCGCAGCATGTAGTTTGAATAGATATTCACTGTATCACATGACGTGATAAAAAGAGCTTTCATGTGCAGTGTTTGATAAGTAAACTGTTGAACTGGTAATCACCATAAAATCAGTTGCCACACATGCCACCTTACAGCCATATTTTGTATGTTGTTGGTTTTCACTTTCAAATGATAAAGCCACAAAGCCTGTTGAAGTCTGCAGATCTATCTATATACTGTATATCCACATAGATAGATATATAGAAAAACAGGAGGTTAAAGTTATGGGAAAATGCAATATTGGTTCACTGTTAGCCTGAAGTTTGCTTCAACCTTAACAGTTTAAGTAAATGTTATGTAAATACTGAGTTTTTATTTAGTTATTTAGTTTTACCTTACCTTACCTTTAGTATTTAATCTTAATTATATCCATCTTATCTTGGACCAGACCCCCTCATCAGCACTACAGCAGTAAAATGGGATTACTAATTACCAGTATTAACTGACATTATCATGTCCTTTGTTTTTTCTCTCACATTCTGGTCAGAATTTGAATTTAATAAAACCTTTAAAGACCTTTAAAGTGTTCTGCCTTCAGGAAACCGTGGCCCAAATCCTGGCTTCTCCTAATGAAATCGTTAAAAGCAGTGATCAGCTTGGAAGGCGGTGTCTTAGGGATGACCCAAAGGCAATATTCCTCCTTTATCTGACCTAGTTTTGGAACTGCATGTGGAGCCCCTAAAGGGCATCAGCAGTATTATAACTTTATTCAACAGATGATGCAGGACCTGGTTAGAGGTGAGCTGATGCCCAGCATTATAAAGCAAAAAAATGGGCTTCCAGGGTTGGTCCGCTAATCGCATTCAGGACATGGCATGTGAATGCCGGTCTGAAGACCTGTGTTTTCTACAAAAAACTGAGCTGTACCTTTTCTAAAATAATAAAAGAAAACCCACCTGCAAATTTAATCCAGGCATCAATTATGTTTTCAGCATAAATTCGCCTTGTTCTTAAGAGATAGGCTCAAACCTTTGTGCCGATTGCCTGTAACACTATTATGTAACTTAAGTGTGCAGATGTCAGTAATGCACTGATGTCAAGGATAAAGTATGGGTCTTTGTGTCACCAGATAATCCTGATTCCCTCTTGTCACAGCATCACTGGCTCTAGTGCAAATGGACTATCGAATGCCACTGGAGAACAGCCTCAGCTGAGGGATGATGGTACAACAATCAGGTCAAAGAGATGGATTGTGTGCTGACGTCTTTAGAAAATTCTAGGCAGCTGTGGTGAATCACGCAGGAGACAATACTTGACATTATCAAGACAACACATCAGACTGGGTTCAGAGAATTTTAAGGATTTGCGTCTAGGGCAGGTGCAGGGGATGATGCGTGGTCCCAGGTGTTAGAAAATTTATGTTTCTCATCATGTTTTTGTCCAACTGATGGCCTTTTTATATTATCTATGGTGTTGGTCTTTAAAAAGCATCTCTTATGGGGAAAATACTTCAGCATGCAGACTTACTGCTTATTGTCAGTGAAGGCATTGAAACTTTATGTCTCTATGAAGGATTGATATATGTGAGGGTCACAAATCACACCTGACACTTAATTAAATCACTTTTAGCTGACAACAGGAAGTTATGGGCATGTTTGTCTCTAGTCTGCATCCAGATACCTGACTTTGTTTTATAGCTGTCGCCCAGTTTCTCCCATGACTCAAAGTAAACCTTGTTCAAGGGCACTTTGACAGTTGACAACAGAACATTTTTCATCCACGCAGACTTACCCAGTTCAAATCACTGACCCTCCAGTTATTAAGTCATTTACCCAATTCCTTCAGGCTGCAACTAAGTCCCCATAGTGCAGGGGTCACCAACCCTGGTCCTCAAGGGCCACTGTCCTGCTGGTTTTCCAACTAACCCTGCCCTTCCACTTTCTAAATGGCTGAACACACCTGATCCAGGTAATCAGCAATGGGTAGGGCAGGGATAGTTGGAAAGCAAGCAGGACTGTGGCCCTGAGGTTGGTGACCCCTGTCATAGTGTACATACAATAAGTGTTAGTTTACAGTACCTCTGTCATTTGTATGTGCCCTCAGTTTAATCTAGACACTTTGCAACATGCTCGTTCCATCTGAGACCTAGCCACTGTGTTACCTGTTTAGATTTACCATTTACTGATATATTTATGGGGTCTTGGCAGGGAAAAGTAGGTCATTTGGGATGTAGTCACTTTCAAAATGGCACCCACTATAACGAGGTCATAATTTCTTCTCAAAAGGATGTCTCATGCTCAATGGCTACAGAGATGTACGATGTCAAATCAAATTAGCTCTGAAGTCAATGAAACAACTGCCAAATATCAAGAACCAGACACAGTACATCATGTTTTATTTCATTGTCATAAATATACAGAGTGTGATTGCAAGATGTAGAGAAAAGGAAATAAATCATCCAAACATTAGAGAGTTACTTTGAACAGCAAGCGGAAGGAGAGTTGCACTAGATTTTAATGTGGACAAGGTTAATGGATAAGATTTAGATTGCATGGGAAATTGCTTGATCCATAGCTCTATTATTGTACTGTAGTTCAGGGATAGGGCAACCCTAGTTTGTTGATATAAGTAGTGAATACTAGTGCTGCTAAATAACTTGGGATGATGGATTAATGAGGTGATTATGTCATTCAGGTGAAACTGTTCATGAAGCTCGTAGGGCTGACTATGGCCACAGCCTAAGCAGATATGGTATGAGGCCAGGACAAGTCACCAGGTATTTGCTGGGTGGCAAGGACTAGAGAATGGTGTTGCCTGTCATGGGGCCCACCAGATTTATGATGACATGGCCTGATACTCACTGCAAGTCTCAGTGATTGGGCAAAACATCATTTAATATGAATGCTGGGCTGCCACAGGAATGCTTTAATTGTGTATCAACAACTGTTTACCATCTGAAAACATCATTTCAGCCTTGTTGAATATTATACCTAGCATTTGGCAGAGCTGAACGCTGAGGCCACAGAGTTTTCCTAAGGTGCTGGCACAGAAAACGATCCAAAAACTCAAAACTCTATCTTGCTTGTGTGTTGACCATTGTTCTTTTCTATGTGTGATGGCCAAACAGAGAGTGTAATCAGTCAAATGATGAAATCTCATAACCTGTTATCAGTTTAACTAGAATTGTTAAAAGGAGTGCACAAGACTCAAACCAGACAGTCTAACAAAGTAAACAGACTGAAGTGAAAATACCTCAGATGTATGTCTATCTCCGCTTCACATTTGCTTCATTCTCTACCAATGTTCCTTCTGTAATAAGATTACCTTTCAAAGGATCCCATGAACAATCAATTACATTACCTAAAGAATTCAGTCCTTCCACCAGGTCAAACTACATTACTGATTAAATACAGCATAGAGGAGAATCAGCCATGTGGAGACTGCATGCTATACTATTCCTGCTCATTACATGCATCGCTTTTAGTGGTGAAACATGAACAGTGTGTGGTAGAAACATTCTGATTCACTGGCTAATAACTTGGTTTATCTAATGCCATCTTCCCCACAGATGCCATCTGTCCTACCTTGGATGTAGCTCTCTCTCAATGATGCACCTCACTAATGGCTCCACGTCCCTCCCCAGCAGTGTCAGTCAGGGAGCCAAGCAACCATGTCATAGATAATGACCTGCGGGACTCACTGGGTTCCTGATTGATCTTTTATTCTGTGTAGTTCTATGATTTTTAAAAAAAAATAAATTACATGATAAATGAATACTGGTTTCTCCTTTGCAATTTTACAGAGGAAGTGCAGAAATCAATAACCAGGCATCAGCAGGAAAGCAAGAAAATCTACTGGTGGTACTAAATATAATCGGTGTCTGTGGGCCTATGATTTAGTACGTCTTCATTTCTTACAACCTGGATGGGAGAGACTTCAAAAATACAGAAATAAAAAATACAGATGGTGGAAAGTCTCTCATCAATGCCCTCCTGTCAATAAATAATAATGGACAGTCTTTAAACACATTTTAATGTTCAATATATGTAAAATAATATTTAAAATTGCACTAATCAATATTTTTATATTAACAATTCATCAAATTAATGTGTGTAATGTAAACGGGCTTGTTAGTAATGACAAACCCATCAAACATGAATGTAAAAGAGAGTGAATATTGAATGTACATTTATCAGGTAGGCAGGACATATCTCCAGATGAATGCTAATGCTGTTCCATGCCTGGAAATTTAAATATGCAGCTGTCAGCAACATCATCGTTGTCTTCACAGCTATTTCCGCTAAGCCCCAGTGAAGAAAAAAAAAAGTCCATCCACTGTATGGATTGGGGAGCTTTGCATTTATACTTAGACTCAGTGTAAGTTATATTATACCTTTTTCTAAATGGATGACAAATGCACAAATCCAGCTCAAGCCATATACTCCAATATACTCCCAATGTTGGTATTAGTTTATGAAATTCAAGTTGACACAGTTGGATATCTTGACACAGACATCACTGAGCTTACCAGTATCAGCACCATGACTGCAGGCCTATCCTGGTCTTAAATTCAATATTAAAAGCTTATCATGAGAAAAAACACATGTGGACCTTAGTCTGAGACAAAGGACGTGGTAGGGAGGCATTTATACAACACGTTAACGGTGATATTGTAGTGGAATTCCAGAGGCTTATGTAAGCAGGAATTTAAGGGCTATGTTCAGACCAAATCTGGATTTTGTTATTAAGGGATATTCAAGTATTCAGAAAGATAGAGATAAGAGTAGCAGAGGAGGGTGTGCAACACTTATCAAAGAAGGAATAAGATACTGTATAGGCAAACTGAGGTGACACAAGAACTGGAGGTTTTAGTTTTTGAGATAAGGGGAAAGTAAGAAAAAGAAAGTGTGAATGTTAAAATTTTATAATCCATTTAGAAGTTTAGAGAAAGAAAAGTTAGAAGGTTTTGGTAAATGGGAGGGGAATGAAGTTTGTGTCTTGTACAACCATGAATAAAAAATATTACAATGGAAATGAGTAGCCTGCTGTGTGATTCCCAAAACATCACAGCCTTGATAATGAAAGGGAGAGGAAATAAGTTTTAAGTCTTTTGTCAGACTTCTGTCACCTCTTGGGTCTCAGGACATTTGTATTCAGATGTTAGATCTTTAGAGGCAAATGCCTGAGGGAACTGCTCACAATACGACATCTGAAACATTAACATGTCAGATTTATCTTGGTTGGCAAACACTGCACTAAACTACCTAAGAATATCCAGAGTAATTACAACAGTAAAATACTGCTTACTCACTATTGCATTGTATTAGCAATCTAGGAATGTCATAACTATAGGTTAGTAGTAGTTAGTATAGGCACTATTTTATTGCAGAACAGGTACTTGTTCAGTCTGGAGTTGGCCAGGGCTTATATCTTAGCTGATAAAATGTGTCCTTGGTGTATTTCCACCACTGATCATGTGCTTCCTATAGCAGCTGTTACACATATGCTGCACCATGCATCCGAGAGGATGGATCTCAGCGCAGAGTTTTACCACGCTGTAGAAGAGATGGACTGGGGAGACGTGCTTTGCACTCTCCAAGTGCTTATATGTGAAATATTAGCAGACACACCACCTTCCATCTCTGCCCTGTCTCCTTGCTGGGGTGGAAAATGATGCTTCATTTCAGCCAGTGGACTGTTTGAGCAAAGGCACCCCCTCACCCCAGGAGCAACTCAACACAGCTTTGAGCAGCCAGTGATCACTGTTCCTGGATTTAAAGGCGTATAAGCTGCTTCCATTATCTACCAAGAACCCCTCTATGATCCAAGTGTCGCACAGTTAGATCACCTGGACTATCAGGCAGTTTTTCACAGCAAGGGACAGGTAAGATAGTAAAGACAGGTTAGAGATAGTTATTGTAAGAATTTTAAACTCATATCAGTGATGGATGCTTTAGCCCAATAAAAGGCCCTTTTTTAATCTTGGCCCAATAATCTCTTTCTGATTTTATTTATGGAAGAATGGAGAGGTGGTGTACAAGTTCCAGCAGATATATTCGCTCCTCCTAATACTGCACCTTCAGGTTGAAGAGAATGAGTTTTTGCTAGTTTGGGTCAAAAATGCATTTTGCAATGATACACTTTAAAGGGGTTTACATGTGCAGCACAGCAGTCACCAATCAATTATTCTGGAAATTGCTTCTTTCATACATCTTTTCTCAGTGTTTTAAACAGTGGTAATGTGCTCTTACCTTATTTTGTCTGTATTTCTGTAGAGAGAGAAGAGGTAAGAACCAGCGGTGCAGCAGCAGCAGCAGCAAATAGAGTCCTGGGACAAAGGGTAAGTGTGTATATCTGTAGATAGGAGACACTCACACAACCTTTATCAGTTTTCTGCAGCCAGGTTTGTTCTTTATTGAGAGGTGTACAAGAAACATTTGCAAAAACAACCTTGTCATACCTTGACAGTAAATTCTGTCATTTCCTTGAAAACAAATAATTTATTGTCACATGACTGGAGAATGCATGTGCATTTCCAGCATTTGATGAAGCAGAAGCACTGCAGAGCCTGCTCACATTAATGTGGATCCATGGCAGTCTTGTAATATGTTTTTATGCTTATGCTTGCGCCTGTAGTTGTAAGTAGCAGACAGCTGCAATACCAGTGCAGACAGCAGTAATGTCATACATAATGCTGAAAAGATGATTAATAGATTAACACAGTAAAACAATAAAAACAATCCATTGTTGCCTAATGCACAGTTGATACTCTGAGCATCTTGCTTCATTTGATGCCATACAAACTTGGGAAAGTAAATATCATTAGGTGCCAACTTAGGATTCTTGAAATCCAGCAGCCACAGACTGGGCACACACGGAAACGGCAGCAAAAAAAAGCAGATGGTATTCCAACTTGCCTGCTTGCAAGATTGCTGTCGTACAGGAAGCCTGAGCAGATAACGGAATCCATTCAGCAGGCGATAATAACCGTGTGTCAGAGACATGGTGTGCATAAGAAGAGTGATGAGGTCCAAAAGAGTTTCTTTAAGGTCAATCTCATGTGACGTTTATAATCACATTTTTATCAAACTAATTATTGGAGAGAATTTATTTAGTAACCTGTAATCTCTGTAAAATGCTTCAAAAATACATCCAAAAAACAATGGAATTAACACAGTAGAGCACTGTGCCAAAGTGATTCCCCTTTCCAATTAGAGGGAAGAGAAGGTCCATATAATCTCTGAAGACAAAATCTGTCACTGACATTTGGATTTATTTTTAGTCTCCATCTGAATCACCCCAAAGTGCCAACCATGCAGGCTTTTCATTCATACCTGTTTCATCACAATTCTGAATTTTCTGCCTTTACCTTTGTTCCTGGGCTGAAATATTAATGCTGAAGCCTTGACAAAATGATGACACCTTATCAGTTAATGAGGGATTTTTTAAGTGCGGAGGAAATAGAAAGCCTTAATGTCCTTTTTCGACTGGTGGAAAAATGATTGATGTTGTGGAATATTTATACACCAGCAATTAGACCTGGTCTTTTAAATAGTACGGCCTATGACAAATCACTCAACATGTGAGAGTGACATTCATAGTGTTGTTTTGCACATCTTGGCTGGATCTGTTTCTTACGTGCATGAATGAATGATGAACTGGCATACATGGAATCATATGTCTGGCTTTTTGTTTCACTTCTTTTGATTTTGAATTGACTGCCAGATGTCATGAGTGGTTAGCACTGTTGCCTCACAGCAAGAAGGTCGTGGGTTCACAACCCGGCCTTTCTGTGTGGAGTTCTCACATGTTCTCTCTGTGCTTGTGTGGGTTTTCTCCAGGTACTCTGGTTTCCTCCCACAGTCCAAAAACATGTATGTCAGGTTGATTGGTGACTCTAAATTGCCCATAGGAGTGAGTGTGAGTGTGTGAGGTTGTTTGTCTCTATGTGGCCCTGTGATGGACTGGTGACCTGTCCAGGGTGGACCCCTGTCTTTCACCCAGAGAGAGCTGGGATAGGCTCCAGCAGATCCCTGGGACCCTGGTTAAGGAATAAGCAGGTATAGATAATGGATGGACGGATATATACTGTACCTCTCATTCAATAAAGCAAGAATATTGTTAATTATAAGTTTCAGTAGTGGCAATGGAGAGTAGTCTTGATAAGCACTAGAGAAAATCATATTGATATCATCCCCACAGCAAAGCATAGTGGTGGCAGCATCATACTATGGCCAGTGGCCTCTCAGCAGCAGGGACACTGGTCAGACCCAAGGGAAGGATGGATGCAACCAAACTCAGAAGAGGAAGAAAAAAAGCTTAAGACTTTACTGCACGCATCTCGATATTAGACTCTGGACTATCCTACTGTCTGATTTCTAACTATTGTAAAGTGGTGACATTAAGTGATATATATATATAGTGTTGTTTACAGGAACACCACTACTACTGTTGGCCACAACAATCCAAAAGCAAAACAAATAAGGGTCATTGGAAAGTAAGTCATTGCTACAGTACAGTATGTCCATCCATCCATAAATTATCTATACCCACTTATTCCCAACCAGGGTCACAGGGATCAGCTGGAGCCTATCCCAGCTCTCTTTGGGTGGAAGGCAGGGGTACACCCTGGACTGGTCACCAGTCCATTGCAGGGTAGTACAGTATATCAATATACAAAATTGCTTTCACCATGGCAAACTTTTTTAGGGCCTGGAGATGAAATCGATTCCACCTCAGGGTGAATCAATTTTCAGCAGCTAAATTTTGTTCTTGAGGACAGCTCAGTGAGGACAGCTACCTGGAAAAAGCATGGAAACCTACAAGAAGTTTGACAATTAAAAATGACAACCATGTCACTTCTTTTGACTGGTGACAGTAACAGGGTTTGCTGTGTATTGCGGATATATAGTAGACATGTAATTATGAATCCTTCTTTTTTATAGAAATTTACAATTTGTCATCCTCCTGCCAGTTTTTCAATAAGATGAATGCAATTCTGATTTTACTGTCATTCTCTTGATGTCTGCCCTCACAGTCTGACACACGTACACTGATGTTTCTGTGGGCCAAGCTATTCCATGAAATATCTTTATACTCAGTGTTGACAGTACACGTTTACCATGCAATAATTGTACTTACATTGCAAAGCTAACTTTGACTTTGACCTGTTTGAACATATTCATATTTTTTTATTCTCCCCACTGGTTCCCTCAGTTCAGCTGCTGTGTGTATGAGGCCTCCCTTGACACACAAGCAGAAGCACATGTCACTGACGAGATGTAGCTTCATTTCTTTGTCATGATCTGTTATGCTGAGCTTATTAGGGATACACACATCTACCAGGAAGGCACTGAAATAGCATCATACATCTGCAAGGTAACCAAATAGCCTCTTGGGGTGACTTTGATAGTGGCCAACATAAAACATGTTTTCAAGAATTCGAGTTGACTCGAGAGATTTTCGTTTTGGCATTTAGGAGCAGCTGAGGAAAGACAGCGAGAAGACAGTGCTTTCACAGCACTTCAGGGAGCAATATGATTTATCTTGTGTCATTCAGCAGGGAGGAGCACCTGTAAACTGCAGGTTTACAAGAAAAGCAAAGCATGCACCTCAGACCATTAGAGGTCAATTGCTCAGTTAGGTCTTTGGGGATCTTCCGAGAGTACAAAGTCCTTAGGTATCAACGCATTGTTTTCAGAGAACCCTGTAATTAGTGAACCACAAAAAGCAAAAATTTACCTCTGATATTTCACCTGTTATTTCCTTGCTCTTGAGGCTCAATGAAGATGTCTACACTCTGTTCTGACATTTGCAGTTTGATTTTATTGATTAGCATACCTGGTTTTGCAGCATGATGTTCTAACTATGGCTGGATACTTTCCCAGATAGAACTCTTTTTCATAATTGAGTCCCTCTTCCTGTCCAATTGATTGTTGAGCTTGAGGTTCTGTCTCATTGGTGCTCAGCCCTCTAGGCTGATGTCACTGTGGGTCATATCCCTTCTTCGTGCCTGCACACTGAAGAGAGATTTGTTCACATCCACCTGGGGTTGGCCCCCTTGCCCGAAGTGAGTGTCTCAATCACATCCGCAGCTCCCAGATATACAGCGCTGGTTCAGGAAAGTTCTTCCATGTTCTTTTCTTCACCCTAAGCACTGAGAGCAAGATCTTCAGCCAGACGCTATTCTGGCTCTCTGTAACCCCCCCATTGCTGTGGGTGCGGCCCTCATCGCCGTCTGGCAGGCGATGGCACACCGGAATATTTGGCTGCACCTCTCCCCCATCCCAGTGATGGTGAGGAAGGATTTGTTGGAGGCTCCCATTAGCCATGATGGAGCTGTAACAGAGATACAAGATCTGTTATCAAAGGGAGTTGTTTCTGTTGTTCCACCGGGGAATGTGGCCTGTAGATTTTATTCCTGCTATTTCCTGGTCCCCAAGAGATCAGGAGAGATGAGGTCCGTCCTAGATCTGACGTGGCTCAACAAATCAATGCAGGTCACATGCTCACGACGGCCAAGCTCCTGCGGGGTGTTCACCGGGGTGACTGGTTCACGTTGATAGAGCTGAAGGACACGTATTTTCCATTTCCATTTCCATCATTCCCCAACAGAATTCCCCAGAATTCTTGCACTTCTGTTTCCAGGGGATCAGCTACCAGTACAGAGTCTTTCAAGTTAAACAGTGTTTTTGGTGGCCGTCCTGGAAGGAGGACGTTAAAGAATTTGTCGGCCTGCCCCATTTGTGCCCATGCTAACCCTCTAGACAACGGCCATCCAAATTATTACGTCCTCTTCCAGTACTGCACCTGCACTTGGATTGAATATGCACATAACTCACTCCCTTCATCTGCTACAGGGCTGTCTCCTTTTCAGATAGTTTATGGTTATCAACCTCCATTGTTTGAGACACAAGAAAAGGACTCCTCAGTAAGGTCGGCACAATCCTTGTTTAGAAGATGTCATCTGACTTGGAAGAGAGTGAGAGCAACGCTTTTACAGACTGTGTCCGCTTACCAACACTGGGCAAATAAGAAGCGATCCACCGCTCCCAGCTATCGCCCTGGTCAATGCAATTGGCTCTCCACCTTAGATATTCCACTTTGTGCAATGCATTAGAAATTCTGGCCCAGGTGCATTGGTCCATTCCCCATCTCGAAAGTGATTCACCTAGTAGCTGTCATTGTCAGTCTTATTATGAGCTCATATCTAAAAACCTTCTAAAACAGAGGTTTTGATGTCTTGATGGTGCCAAGTTGACTAACCTGGAATTCTTCCCAACCGTTAAACTTGAATGGGAGAGTTGTGTTACTGGTGATAGAGATGTTTGATTTGACAAATGTATGTTTACACCAATAATCTGAAGAGTGACTACATGTTTATTTTTAGTTATGTTAGTAGCGTGACAAAGTCTTCTGGCTGCTTGGTGGCTAATTCTATTCCTTTGGTTCAGACTGAAATATCTCAGCAACTCTGAGATGGATTGCCCTGAACACATGTACAGATATTCCTGCTTCTGACTTAATGCTGGTGATCCTCCAGATTTTCCTTGAGCACCACCATAATATTCACTTTTTTGGTTTTGAGTGAAATGTCTCGACGACCATTCACATTGCTAATAAATTTGCTACAGATATTCATGTTCCCTTTGTTGATTTGTTATTTGTTTCATGTAGAATCATCATCAAGTCAAAACTCTAATATGTCCAATAATGGCAAACCTAATTTCATTTGTTTTAGCATGCTGATAAACTGATATGCTAAACATATAACATGTATATAACATGTACCCTCCTACCCTTAGGAGTCTTGGGACATATATACACAGATATATATGTGTATTGATGTCGACAAGGCCGATAACTTCAGAGTGCTTTCCACAGTCATCCTCTCCACTGCTTGTCACTGCATTGTCATAGATGATAGATGGCACCTGTCAGTGTTTGACCAGATGAGAGCGTGAGCACTTACACTGATTTATGAGAAGGTTAAAAAGTGCCTTATAGATAAATGATTAAGGGAAAGAAGAAAAAGGTGGCATTTACATTTGAGCATCTTCATGGAGCAAACCACATAAGATGGACAATACTGATGGTGTTAATGTTTGCTGTTCTATTTTCATATTTACATGTGGATAATGGTCTGTCATTCACTAGTCTCATTAGTTTCCACTTTGTCTTTTTTTGCATCTCTTTCAAAAATCTTCAGGCCATACCCACCTCCAAGTACAGTACCTGTCCAGCACCAAACAGCAGACAGTAGCACAGTTGGTAACTAGCTTGGAATATTTAGCAGCCAATAAGCAAACACTTTCCCTCAGCAGTTAGTGGAGGTAAAACCAGTATTGATAGGTTGGCCTAAAACTCTTTCTCTTTCTATGAGACTGAATTTAAATCTTTTATATGAGAATCAACCTATGCTCAGTCTAGGTTATATGTTTAAAGCTATGTACCTGTACATACATTACTGAGCCTCAGTATGTGAGAGCATGTCAGCATAGACATGTGACATAGTCTATCAGCCAATCAGCAAAGAAGCACAGCTGAGAAGCAACCATGATTCTTCTGGCTGACAGCAGAAACCTTTACCTCTGGGACCATCACCTCTGCTGCTGTGTTGTGCTGTGCCCTCCTCCTCTTTCCTCTTCTCTGTCTTTGCCTGCACCAAACACTCTTCATCTCAGCTGTCATGTGAGGCATGTGCTTTGACAATCCTTGTAAATATTTACTGTTTCTTCTGCATGATAGACACAGAGTCACTGACACTATTGCTTCAAAGGATGGATTGGGCAGAGGATGGAGGAAAGTCCACTTGAGAGCAGCAGAGATGTGGTTCAAAGACCTGAGCAAAGCACTGAATCTCAAAGTCATCACCTAGCTTTCCATAACTATTCTTCAGTTTTATGTTTTTACATCTTAATGAGTGATTTGTTGATTTGTTCATGTTTTCCTGGCAGTTACACAGTAATCAAGCTAGTAGGTGCCTACAGTGATTGATCTGGTGATGCATGTCTCCCTATTTGTGCTGTGGCAGACAAACCAGCTTTTAGTTGACTTTACTTGCAGGAGATTGGTTTTGCAGTGGATGTTGCCTCTGCTGTTGATGCATTGGTTATCTACTGGAAGTGTAAAACCATGATGCAGTTTGTTTCTTTGGTTGTTTCGTTTATGTATTTATTTCAATGAGACAGTGCAAATTTATCTGCCCTGATGTTGGCAGCTTCAGTGGAAATGTGCCGGGGTTAGTTCAACACCTGAATTGCAGTCGTGGTCCCAACACTAATTAAATGACAAAACATTTTCAACATAATAAAGTTAGAGTAAAGGAAAAACAAAGTAATAAAAAAATGAAAGAAATAGAACATATTTTTATTCTGACACTATTAAACTACCGTTAAAAACACCATCAGCAAAACATCAGAGCATTACTGTATGGGGAGATTTTAATCAGATTTAATTTAGGTTTAATTTAAAAAACGTAGTATGGTGTGCATCTTTTTCTCCCCGCAGGTACAGTATACCAGAGGGCTGATGCTTTCACAGTGAAGGATGATTGATAATACACTGTCCTGTGGAAACTGAGCTGTTTATCCTGGGTGTACTGTTGATAAGTTTAACAAAATGTGTCGTAGGAGGTTGGTAGCATCCCAAGAACAATTTTAAATACGAGCTGCAGGTCCACATACTTACAAACTTTTCAGGATAACACAGTAACACCATTAGCATCTTTTCATCTTTTATTTTTCATGGCTTCCATGTTCTTATGATACAGGCAGAACCCTTCTTTTTCTGGTCCAGTACGGTATATTAAATGCTCAGCCAAGTGAGGATGTTCACTGGTTGAGAGACGGAGATGAAGGTGGGTTGTGGACATGCCTGCCTGCACATCTATGCTGGATATAACACCCTTTAATCTGGTCAGTGTGTTCAGCTATGTTACACAGTGTGTAAGTGACATTTCCTAGTAATGGCACAATAATAGGCCATGTAATGGGGCATGAAAACACTCCTGCAGCTCCCCAGTAGCTGCTATATACAGGGTCAGTTAATACAGTTCACAATGCATCTATCATCACAAATATTGAAAGGATAGGACACTGAAAACACATTTAAGAGTAATTTATCTAATGATATTTATCTGAACAATAATGAGCAGATGTCTACACAGTGTAGCCACACTTCACAGACTCATAGAGCACTTCTCTGTGTGTGTGTGAGGTTGTGTGCTCTTGCATTGAGTCTGATGAGCTGCCATAATTGTGATGGATCTTATGAACATGATTTTCTTTTCATTTTAGTTTGCAGGGCACACTCAGTTATAGAGAAACAACACTGTGTCGTCAGTAAAACACAGAGCAGGATTACAACGCAAACGTTAATGAGCAAGTTAACAAATATTTTCCAATATAATGTTGTCTAAAAGAATTTTACACAGCAGGTGACTTCAGCATTTTCACCTAGGACTTGGGCCTTTCACTCTAATCTAGTTAGTTAGTTGGTTGGTTAGTTAGGTAGTTAGTTAGTTGGTTAGTTAGTTAGTTAGTTAGTTAGTTAGTTAGTTAGTTAGTTAGTTAGTTAGTTAGTTGGTTCGTTCGTTCGTTCGTTCGTTCGTTCGTTCGTTCGTTCGTTCGTTCGTTCGTTCGTTAGTTAGTTGAATAATATTGTGTTTGGGGGTTTGGATTGCATTTAGGGAAATCATATTTGAAAATTATGTCACCTGAGGACAAACAGCTACCCACTATGTTTGTTTTATTTTTAGCTTTTTAGCTGGTGGTTCATCACTGAGCTTTCCAAGTCTGTATGGGTTGACAAGTGGTCAGAACTTCAGAAATCTGGTGAGTGAGTCCACAAACAAACTTTACAGTGAGGCAGCCCCAATTCCTCAGGGGTTTAATGGGAATGCACCATCTGTGAGTACAGATATTTGGCCTGCACATCAAACTAATAAGATCACACTAACTAATCACACCATCAATCAAAGTAGTTACCATCTCTGGTATAATTAATGTAAAAGTACAAAACAGAATAACAGAGGGTAGTTTGGTTTTCAAAAAATATACTTTAATACAGACGTTTTTATACCCAGCATGCAGACAGTATATAACCTGTAAACCCTGACTCAAACTCATGACAGCAACACTCATGACACAAAAAACATACAGGGAACAATTTTTGACATGCCTATGTAAGTACAACACAACAAACACGTGGAACCGTGTCAGAGTAGGGAGCATCAGGAGTGTTAACTTGTCTGTACATTTTGTAATGTGGCCCAGAGTGAAAGCTGAACCCTGATGATGGGGGAGCTTGGAACATTCACATCTTTTTATTTTCTGGCTGTGTCCTCCTGCTGCTCCTTTTTGGATGAAGCCTTTGGCTCACTGGGAGATCTGCAACCACAGGACTGCTTTTCTGGGCTCATGTCCACACATTAATGTACATTTTCAGTAAATAAGCCTTCCCACCCAGTGTCAAAAAATATGAACTATTGTGAAACTTAATGTAGTACATTTATGATCTGACCATCCTTACTGCAGAGGCCAACAATAAACTATTCAAGCCATAGTTTTTTTTATTGGTTTTATATTTGACCTTTGCTTGTCTAAAAACAACTGTGGTGGTTTTACACTGCATTGAAAACATTCTATTCAGATTTTGCACCAAGAGACATATTTGAAAACATCTAAGGTGAAATATTTTACTCTGCTAAACCCGCAGCTAATCTTTTCTAAGTTGGGCCTTTACAACCTATGTTTCCATAGTGTTTGCCATTCGATAGACTGTAGAGATCTTTGGAAACAGTTTGCAAATGGCAGAATGTAGTACAAGGTAGGAGCATTTTGCACCCTGTTCACAAGAGCATTTTCAATTTGCATAAGGAAAAGGGAGAATATTCGAAATTACAAAAAAATAAAATAAAATATGTGTAACAAATGTGGCAAATCAATTATGACGTAAACATCCAAGCCCCACAGAGAGATGATCTGTGTGAAAGAAGAAAGGTGAGACTGTAACGTTCATCAAATATATGAAACACACATTCTCTACATTTTCTTTCATATTTGAGGACAATCTCTCTTTTAATTACATCATCTCGCTGCATCATCTTCTTCTGCAGTGGTTTAATGGTACACACTAGAAAATTAGCGTCATTGGCTGCTCATATGGATGAACCAACTCCCGATGTTCACATAATAGTACACAGAGACATAACAAAACCCAAAACACCACAATAAAATAATGAGAAGTAAAGAGGGAGGTCATTGTCATAAATTAGCCATACTCTAATTTAGTAATTGAAGAAAAGAAAGTAGAAAAATGAGACTATTATCTTTTACTTAGCGAACAGTAACAGCTAATTCATGGCTTGAACATTTTCACATCAGTGAATGAAGCAGTTCTGGTTGTGACAAGATGAAAGGTTAATATAAAGAAAAAACTACCTTCCAAAACATGTTGGCATATAGACCGTCAGCAGCATGTTACACTGTTACTGCTAACAATTACCAACCTCCCCTCTCATTCAGATACAAAACAATATCAAGATTCATGTATGTTTTCGGCCATTTGGCCAGAAATGTAAGTTTAAAATTCACTCTCCTTTTATTTTTGTTCACCACAAAGTTGTGAGAAAACTCTCTTGGTCTCTCTTGTTTCTTGCTGAAATCCACTACTGGCTGCCTAAATATGGATGGATAAAGCATTTAGAATGGACATTAAGTGTGCAGTCATTAAATATCTTAAAACATTAGTTTTCATAGTTGATAATAAAGAAACAAGATTTAATGCAGGGAAACTCTAGTGACCTTCACGACCTTCACGATGTCTCATGTTGTCAGGATACTTGTATCAAGGTATTACAATTCATTTGGAATAGATGGCATTGATGCTTTGAGACCAAATATTGGAGCACACACGGTACACTGCAAACAGACACCACACTGTTACATTTTAACATAGTAAATCACTGTGCAGCGTAGAGAATACCACATTGTTCTGACAAATACCCACAACAGTGAACGAACATGCACTACAACTAGAAGACATTTTAACACTCACTGCTACATCTGCTGCAGCTAAAGCTGATGTGTCCAGCTGTGTGACAGCACTGAGTTTTAATATTGCTGTTGACCTGTGCTTTTAACGGGGATTGTTTTCTAACAAGCATCATCTACACAGTGCTTATAGACAGCTTATTGTAATGCAGGCAGTGAACGGCGATCTACGTGCTGCTTGTAGTTGTGTGTTTGTTGATCCCCTGCTGGCACTTCATAAATACAACTGCAGCAGAGGCAAAAGGAGATTGGCATCTCCAAATACCATTGACCATCTTCACTAAAGATGAAAGCTTTGACCCACACTAGTCCGCACGGGATCAGGTGAAGTGAGAGTATCTAAATCCATAAGACTGCACCGTTCTTTTGACAAGCAGAGATGAATAAGGAGTCCAAAGCAAAGTACTGAAACGGCACAGAAAAACAACACTTTTTCTTCTGCTGCCATCTAAAGGCTTCAAAGGTGAAGGCGAGGATGAGATGAGAAGGGGGGCGCAATGTTGTATTGGAAAAACACTGGCTAAGGCTCAACTCACTGATGTCAAGGTTTGCAGTTTTAGCAATAACTGTTTCTTTATCATGGGGATATGAAGGCAGAGGCTATCAAATCAAATCAACGCTCTAAGGTAACACACTTGCAGGTGTACAATGATTGTGACAACAATGATTGTGACAACAACATTTGTGACGTCCTCCAATATCAGGACAGATGAGTGTCCAGCAAGCAAAATATTTCCACAATATCTAGGAGGTAAAACTGTCTGTGCAGTTTTGCCTTGTGCCCTTTGGGCTTTTTCAATCAAGCCCTGAAGAAACATGCTGGAACACGTTTTGTGTCTATCCTTAATTACTTTTGCAAGTGAACTATAGAAATAATCCACTACTGAAAGCCTGTTATTCCACACTGCACCCTCCCTCTCCCCAAGAAATAAATTAAAGATTTAAAGCTCTTTGAACATCAGAACTGTTTCTAAAACACACTGTCTAATTTACAGAAGGTTGCTGTGGACGCTGGGGGCTAGGCGACACTAAGAGAACACTGATTGGGATGAAGTTTACTGTTACATTGGACACACTTTGTTCTCTGGGATGGGCAGCTGAGCAAATGAACCGCAGTTGGTTGGAGAATTGTCAACCCTGGGAGAAGCATTGCCACCCATGGGGATACGGGCTGCAATGGCCGACATTTCTCCTGTTTGACTCTCGGCTGTAATTCCTGGACGCTCTGAGGTCTGGTTCAGGTTGCTGTCTGTCCCCATGCCAGTGAAGAGCTGAATTAGGCACTTCCTGAACTGTACAGAAAACGAGTGGATTAACAACAGGCAGCTCAAACCCAGCCTAGCATTAAGCTTAACATAGTTTAACATTATCTGCAATTATAAAGTAGCAGGCTTACATTCTTATTCTCACTTGCTCACTGTTTGCTTACATGCCCCTTATGGCCATTAGGAGGCATTACAGTGTACGTCATGTAATTGTAGCTGCATTGCTCACTCAGCCACACACACACACACACACACACACACACACACACACACACACACACACACACACACACACACACACACACACGCACACACACACACACACACACTCACTGACAATGATGCCCTGTCAATATTTGTTCCTGAAACCATTTTCAACCAGTTCTCACAAACAGCCCTACAGTCACTGGTTTCTACATTACTTACTAATCAAAAATACACTAATTGATCCTTTTTAGTGTGAAAGGCCCCACTCTGGGAAGCCCTGTGGGAGAAACCAAGACTCCTGACCCTTAATTACCTAAGTTAAGTGTGCAAGCCTCCTAACAGCTCCAGTAAGACCAGTAGCACTGTGCAATAACATCCCTGTTATCCTCTAATGTCATGAAGAAGCACACAGCTGCTCTGGCAGTGTTGCAGTGTGTGGTGTTTTTAAAACACTCCTGCACAGAGAATAAGGTCAGAAAATGTCACTGTAATGGACAAATGAATAACCTGCAGCATGTTAACCCTCAAAATCCACAGCAGACACTTCCATCTGCTACTTTAAAGCAATTTAAAGCCGAATAGACCTTCAATGTTAATTATAACAATGAAATAGCATTATCATTCTAAGCATCCTGTGCAGGAATGGATGTCACCAAAATAACTGTCATATTTAGTCCAACCTCACCAAAGTGTTCATGTAACATCCATGTACATTAGTTGCCATAGTCATGCTTTATTTTTATACATCTCACCTTGTGTAACTCATAGAGAGAGAGAGAGAGAGAGAGAGACAGAGAGTGGGAGAGGTATAGGGATGATGCTGTATAGGTCAGCTGACTTCTATCAGCACCAGCAGTGTGGCTGAAGCAGCAGGAGCACTGTCCATGTTTACACCCTGCCGATGTCTTAGTGGAGACACTTGCTGACCCACTTAAGCAGTAAGAGCAGCTCAGAGATGAGTGACTACATGCAGTTGTCTGATTTAACTGCGTTTTTTAAGTTTTCAAAGTTTAAAATGGGGCACAGTGGCCTCAATCAACTAGGAATCCTGCTAGAGTGAGCTGTCCAGACAGAAGGATACAGGAAGTGGCCTGTCAGGGAGGTGACCAAGAACTCAAGAGTGCCTGTACCAGGACTTTATAAGTCCTCTGCAGAGATGGGAGAACCTGTAGGAAGAACAATCATCTCAGCAGCTCTCCATCAATCAGGCCTTGATGGTACAGTGGATAGGCAAAAGTGTTGGTGTTCCATGCCCAGTTAGCAACCACACTGTGTGTACCGTGCACGAGACCAACTGAACCACACTACACTTTGGGTGTCGGGCACGACCTGGATCACCTAGGGTGAGTACTGTCACTGTTGCCAAAGCAGCTTCTACAATGTGAATTAGTCCATGTTCTGAATACATCTGTAAATAAGGAATTTCACTCAATACATTTGGAAACTTTTCTAAAATCCATGTTTGCACTTTGTCATTATGGGCTATTGAGGACAAAAAGAATTTTTATCAGTGTAAACTCAAATCTACAACAAAATAAAGTGCGAAAACTGAGTTTTTTCTCAAGCCACTGTATGTAAATTTGGTCATTTCATCATAAATGGCTTTAAATTTATTATCAGTGTTCACTATGAAATGAACTATGAAATGTTTTCACTAATGAAAACTGATGAGATCTCAGTAAATTGGACACAGCATGCTCATGTTTACCAGGCAATACAACACCAATACAAGAGGACTAAAGTTGATTAGTCCAGTATTCTAGGAGCAGTCAGCCCTGCAGGGAACCAGGCTTTCGAATAAGATCACGTCAGATCACAGCTGCTTGACGAAGTCATGAAAATGTTAGTTCCTCAACTTGGCATCAGAATTTTCCAGTACAACCTAGTTCCCACTTAATAACCCTGTCTGCACCTGTCCCTCACCCTACTGTATGTGCAATCACAAGTCTTCAGTGTGTGTGCAGTTTGAAGAACATTACAGCTGCCAGTGCAAGGAAAATACCAGGAAAATACCTTCATATCCCACTTAATAGCTCCAGCCTGCAGCCTTAAAACTTTCTTTCACCAGCTTGCATGGACACTTAATCTTCAAATCAAACTGCACTGAATTTTGAAAACTACACCTATATCTAAGCTGCACATCTATGTGACACATGATTGACATGATGACATTAAATTGCTTTGACCTAATTAGAAACTGGACTGGAGCTCCAGTGGCAGATTTGTCTTTTAGTCCCTACCAAGTCTCAGCAGACAGCAGAAAACAACAAACTGTTTAAAACAGTGTGAAATGATTGCTTCATGGTTTGCAGAGTCAGAAATAATTAACAGAATCTACATGGACACGTGTTAAAGAACTGATGATGCTACTGTTGTGTTCGCAATATTCTTAAAAAATAGCACAATTACATAAACTGCACAGAAAAATGTCAGCTCTGCACCTTCCACTATTTCAAGCTCCATAAACCATACCATAGGTGCCTAATGTATTTATTGACAGCAAAGCTCCATATGGGCGCTTGTACTCTGCGTTCATGTTTCATTTATTTATACACTATGCATTATTGAGAAACAGCTAACACTCAACAACAACAGCTCAGTATTCTGCAGCAGCCTTCTTCTGTCTGTGATATGTACGAACTGTGAAGGAGAAAGGAACTGAACTACCTGCCCCTCGACACTGCTGTAGCTAGTGTGGTACATTGTACCACACTGACCACACCAATGGACAAATCAAGCAGCATTCCTGTTGTTAGCTGAAACAAAATGGCTCTAAAATGAAAGGCTACACTGTAAAAACTGACAGCTTGCATTAGGTTACATGGACTTATATTATCTCTTAAACTCCACTTGGTATAATGAGTTTTGGACACTGAGCTTAAGTCTGTAAGTTTTCAGAAGCTTAACTAAAAGACCTAAATTGTCGTGACTTTTGTTCAGTTTTTCAACATCCCTTTAACTCATGTTCTTAAGTTGAGTTTACTCACATATGTAAGGCAGCTTTTGAACTTTCATTTCTAAGTTTAACAAACTTGAAATTCATTACAGTGTACCTGTTTGTTCATGAAGACGTAAATGATTGGGTTGTAGACAGCAGCGGTCTTGGAAAAGAAGGCGGGAATGGAAGCCAGCCTGGGATCAAGTTCAATGGTTGGATGAGCCGTGACCAGTATAGAGAAGACTGCGTATGGCGTCCAGCCCACCATGAATGCAACTATCATCACCACCACCATGCGGGTCACCTGCCGCTCTGGCTTCCTGGCAGTGGCTAGACGACCATGAGATACCTGGAGGAAATAGAGACCATGACTAACTCTGTGGTACTATGTGGTACTTTATCAGTTAAAGGAGCTGAAACCTCTACTGAATTGTTTTAGTTTCATAACTTTTAAAATAGTTTACAATAGAATATTTTAATTTTGAATACACAATATTTCAGAGTGAATGTTGAATATTATGACCCCACTGTTCTCTACTACTGACCTCAAAGTTAGAGTAAATAATAATAAGTTATTATTATTCATTGTTGATTTATTAATAATAGCTGTATTAATAATCATAATAAGTCTGCTCTGTAAGTACTGACCTTCCTGAGCTTGCGGAGGAGCTTTCCATAGCAGAAAAAAATCACTCCAAGAGGGAGAATGAAACAGGTGGTGAAGAAAGTGATGATGTAGCTGTGATTCATTACATTGGTTGTATACCTGTTCACAGATGGACAGAAAAGTTGACATTCAATTTCAGGGTCTTGAAATCTACAATCTATATTACAGTTTTAACAGGTTATCCATCCATCCATCATCTATACCCACTTATTCCTAACCAGGGTCACAGGGGTCTGCTGGAGCCTATCCCAGCTCTCTTTGGGTGGAAGGCAGGGGTCCACCCTGGACAGGTCACCAGTCCATCACAGGGCTATTTTAACAGGTTATTGTTTTCATAGTATAAATGCAACTTTTGACTCTGTAGCTCACCCAAGGTCAGCCCAAACTTCAGTGTCTCTTTAAGAACAAAATGGTTTACCATCCAGTAATTTCCTAGCTATAAGCTGTCTGGGAAATGGTATTTTGGCATCCAGAGGCCTTTATCTGTTTGGAGAGAAACATGACATTTGAGCTTTATTAAAAGGGAAATTTCACAGCTGAGACAAATCTCTGAGACATAATTAGGAGCCTCGAGGCCTCTAATTTAGTCTAATGGAGTTATTTCCATAAGAATATATACCACTGCCAAATGAAACCAGCTCCAGATTAATTTGTAGGGAGCTACCTGGCAGACAGATTGGTGTGTGTGTGTGTGTGTGTGTGTGTGTGTGTGTGTGCGTGTGTGTGTTTGCATATGTATTTATGTATTTACATCCCTGCATATTAATCCTTCTTAAGCCAGGGAGCTTGCTGAGCACACATACAGTATGTGATGGCGCAGTTCACACACCTCATTCAAACATCATCATGTGACATGAATAGAAAATAGTAGATCATGATCAGTCGTGATTTTATCAGTTTGTTGAAACTAAACTTCATTTCAAGGAATCTGGCTGGCTAAAAGACACAGTAAAACTGCAAGGGTTTTGTAAAGTAGATCTGCACAAACTTACTCTGAACAGACATAAGTGCTGCCAGAAATTCAGGACAATCCTGCTGCTCACTTGTGACCCTCACACTTTAATCATCTATTGTCTAATGTTTATCTACATATCAAATATGTTTTAGGGTCCATGTGGCTCTGGGCCCCCCTGAATCATCCACAATTTCTCCCTTCATTCAGCACCACTAGGCCAAAGAGGAGCAGGCTCATTTTTTGTCTAAATGTGTCCTGATGGACAGTCGTGTTGTCTGTATTAAAACATAATATACTCTGTTTTGCCATTGGATTTGCTTCTCTGTCTTATGCCATTTGCACTAAACTTCTGCCAACTTGGAGGTAAGTCCTTCCAATTAACTGTTGAAATAAAGAATTGCGTCAATCACTCTGTATACAGACCTGGAAGAACCCTGCTGTTTCCCCAGCAGCTCCATCTTTTAGTCAGGAAGCCAGAGTAATTACAGATCCAGTGATTTAATGAGCCACTTGTATAAATCATACAAACTGCATTTAAACACTCTCCATGTGTGCTGTCATTTTTCTTCAGGTGACTCACATGAACCAGTCAAGCTGATTCTCTGGTCTTTTTTACCACAGGGGGACAAAGCTGGATTTCACAGCACTAATGCTTAATACCCTGTTTACTGTATTACTGTATTGCTTATTGTATCTGGTACAAACAGTACCAGACCATAATAGAAAAGAAAGTTTCTACAGAAAAGAGTTTCATTTCTGATAACTTGTCACATCTGGGAAGCATGGCAACTGAATATTAAAAATGGTAACAGCTTTTTCCTCCAGTCAAGAACACATGAAGAACTGGAATGTTATTAAAGAAAATATTTTGGGTTTTTTTTAACTAGAAGAAGAGTACACCTGGTAGAATCAAAGGATTGGATTTAAACTGGCAACTCACATTTGCATATGTGTTTGTAAATGTAAGCAGCATGCTGGGAGCAGACTGTATCCCAACCCCTCACCAAGGACAGAGCCACCTACTAACAATTCACTGAGACCAGCTTCAGCACAATCCTTCAAAACCTTGTATATATGCATTTTAACATTCAGGGGGCCATCTAGTGCAGAGTGTCTACACCTAGTCAGTGATAAAAAAAATATGCACCTAAATGAAATGTTAAAATAAAGGCATCAGCTTGTGCATGTGGCTCACATACCTGTGCTGTTCATGCTCCTGCTGTTAACCAAATGTTTCCTTGTAGAACTCCAGCTGTGTGAAGCCAGAGCTGGATTAGGTCATTTACGCCCTCGGTCTCTTCATAAGGTGATCTCTTAACTGTACTGTGTGAGTTAGTCATTCACGGCACACTTCAGCTGAGCAATGGTTGCCTTAGGAGGCTCGAGGCATACACTGTGAACCCTATCCGCACACCCTTGATCAAAGCAGCCAAATAGCAGCTCCCAAATGGCACCCTGAGGGCCGAGGTTAGAGTCGACCTGTTTCACTTTCTACACATTCACACAGTGTGAGCGGCTGCAGTAGCAATGTAGATCTGAGCCTCTATGATCCTTATGTATTTGTGTGTCAGATGTGTGGTAGGGAAAATAATGGGCATGGGGTTTCTCTGGGTTAAAGGGTGAGCTGGTCCACAGGGGTTAGCCTAAGGTTGAAGTTTTGTATTGATTTAATATTGATTGCGGCAGCTTTGAACCATCAGCTTTAATTACTGTGTGTGTGATGTAAAATGGTTACAGTGATAACCCAGCAGAGTATTATCACCCGACTATGTGCCCAGCACCAAACAGGCAGCATTAGTACCTAGCTTTACCTTGAGAGTTGATGGACAACACCAAAATGCAGCTAAAGGTATTAATATTAGACTTATATAAGGTGACCAGGAACTGCTGAATGAATGGTAATAGCCATATCAAATTTATAAGAAAATAAGATCTGTTTTGGTCCAAAAATCAATAACTGTTTAAAGAGTTGAGAAGTAGGATTTGAGAATAATTTTTCCTCAGGCTGCAGTTATGACATTTAGATCATTTTTTAGACAAATTCAACAGCCTCCTCACTCTAGTTGTGATATCACCAGTATATGTGCTTAATGTTTCTCTTTATAGAGCCCAATGCACAGCATTTCTTATTTTTCAACTAACAAAGATCCAAACAAAATCTTTTTTCAAAGGATTAATGGAATTTTAAAGTTTAATTGACAGTAGGTCAACCTCGTCATCAGTGAGCCTTGGACACCCATGACCCTTTCATTTGTTCACTGTTTGTCTTTCCTTAGAAAACGTTTGGTCAGTACTAACCGCTGCAGACCAGGAACAGCCAACAAGATGTGTAGTTTGGGAGATACTCTGACCCAGTCATCTAGCCATCACACTTTGGTCCTTGTCAAAGTCAGTCGCCCATTTTTCCTGATTTTAACACATCAGCTGCTGTTCACCTGCTGCCTAATATAACCCCCACACTGGCAGGTGCCATAGTAACAAGATAAGTAACAAGTCGCTTTACCTGCCAGCAGTCATAATGTTATGGCTGATTGGTGTATTTTTCCAAAAACAGTTTTTTCTAGTTTTCCAAACAAAATTTCATTTCTCACCAGTCAGGCTCACAGGTGGTTCCAATCTTGCTTATAGTGTATCTGTTCCAGCCCAGCACTGGGGGGAATGTCCAGACAAAGGAGAAGGTCCAGACAAATATCAGACCCAGGATCGCATGCTTCGCTTGGAGTCGGATGTTCCCCAGGGGACGGCATATGACAAAGAACCGCTCGAAGGACAGAACGGCCAGGGACCACAGGGCCACGATCCCTGGGGCAAACAGCAGGAAGTGAATGTGCAGAGTCTCAGTGGGACAGCAGCAGTAAGGAACACACATCACCATTAACTTGTTATTTGACACAATAATAAAAGTAAAGAAATTATATTTGGGGAAGTCACAGTGCATGAGCATATCATGTGCATTTGCATTTATTTTGGTTGTATTCCTTTTTCATCAGAGGTAAATGCAGACTGTGCTGCTGCCAGAAAGAATTTAATGATACAAGGTGGGTGCACTGGGCTGTCTAATAGGCTAAAAAAGGAAGGTTTAATTATGGCGATAAGTCATTTTCACAGATTGTTAATTACCTACCTCTCCAGAGCCAGGTACTCTTAGTGTGAGAGGTGGAAACAATGATGTTCAATTATGTCACACCCATTTAAACAGGAGCCTTTACTGAGGTTCACAAATAAAATGCTGTTTTTGTAGCGTTATAAAGTGGACTAAAACTGACCATCAATGAGAGTGTTTTTCAACTCTAATTGATTTTTAAAAAAACATAAAACATTCTCTTTTATGTCTGAAAGAAACTGTATAGCGTGAAGAGAGAAAAACTATAAATAGAAATAGAAAATATTCTCACCCTGAGCAGAATAATGAGTGAAGCGTGCATCCTGCTCATGGGGAGAGCTAGCTCAGTGTGATCAGCTGTGCCACATCTTCTCTATGCTCTCATATATTTGTGTTCATGCACTTATTCTTATATACCTGTTTCATTTGGCTGGTTATCACAACACCCAGTCCACCATGAAATGGATCCGTCAGCTCAGAGGTAAACCCATACACTACATTATAATACTTTTGTTGCTGTGTCCTGTCATTATTAGTATGTACAGTCTGTAATCTGTGCTAAGACTTCAGCTAACAGACAGTGTGTTGGGGTTCCAGCAAACATCCTTATGGGATATTTGTAACTCATAAAAAAGATAATAGTCTCATTGAATCATATGAAAATGATCGTAGACTCTTGAGCATTTATTATAAATCAACATATCAAATATGGCAACTTGGACACATTGACACTATTATAATAAAGTCAACCTGTGGCTTCATGTGTCACTTCTCCTTGACAGCAAAGTGGGGTCAGCCTAACTGTGTTAGCAAATCCAATCCAAATCCTAAATGAATCCAGTACTCAGAATTAATCAGGCACTCCTTTTCTCTTGCGTTCATGTACTGTGGGCTACTCATCCGATACCTGAGGTCCCACTGTGGGAAACTCTGGACCCTGTCTTACACTGAGCCTCAGAAGGGAACACAGAACCAATCCACTAACTTAATTAAATGTTATTGGTTGTCACATAACCTGCACCACAGTATGTGAGGAGCCTCCTGTCCCACACTGAGCTAACATCTGCTGTACGGCTTTGAATTCTGCCTTAGTAGTTTCTACACATGTGGCAACAGGACAGCAGGTATCATGTGTTTTCAACAATCTCACCTCCAAAACTTACATTATAAACCAAAAGGTGAGTTAGACAAGGGGACTGTTGCCTAAAGTTATATATTACTCTTCTTTTTCTGTTTGTGATTAAAATGTTACTTTGAACACACACATATTAATCTATAGGTTAATGTGGTGTTGTGAATTGTTCTTAATCTCCTTAAAGTATGAAGAAATATTACTTTAGTATCTCTTTAGAAAGTAGTAAATAATTTGACTTGATCCCCAACTTTTTGATTTTGCCTGCCGCAGTTGTATTAGAGCAGACGTGTCACTTTTATTCGACCTCTCTCCCAGGTGCCTACATCTCTGAGCAGATGTTGAAGTCAGTGCTGATGAAAGTCTGCGCATCTTGCGTTTTTGTAGTAGGCTGTATTTTAAACAGCTCCAACACTGACATCTGCAGTTATAAAAGCTGAAACTGTGCAGCCATGCGATTACAGTAACCACCAGAAACAACTGAAAAACCTACCGAAAAAAGTGACAGCAAACCCCTCCAAGACGCACGCCCACCTGCCGAGGAAGAAATACCCCCTAGCGTTTGTCAGGAAACTTATTACTCCACCGGTGAGGGAGACAAGAAAGTCAGCGATGGCCAGATTAACTATAATGTAGTTCAGGGGCTGTCTGAGTTGTTTGAACTTGAATGTGACAAACATAACCAGGAAATTTTCGCTCAGCGACAGCGACGTGACTGTGAACATGAGCACAGCCAGGATAGTGAAGTTCCACTGCGCGATGTTCTTGATGGGTCCATTAAAGGGATCATGAGTAGTAGAGAGTTCAGTCGCCACAGTGTAAGACACAGCGTTCACTGACAGACTTAAAGTATCCATTGTCCATGCCCGGAGTGCAGGCTACTCGCTGGGTAACCCTAACCGAGGAAAAATCCTGTTCGTCCTCTTTTTCTCATACTTACAACTTCACGTGGAGTCACTTCCAGGTAGCCGCGCTCACTGCTCTGCAGTTTACCACGCTGCCTGCGCTGTGGAGCGCACTGTGCGCCACGGGACTCTTCTTTCATAAAGTTCTTGTGTTAAAATCCGCGTTGGCTGAAGCGCACGGGGCCACGGGAGAGAGAAATCCGCCAGGAATGTGTTGTTGAGCTGTTGGAAAGCGTGAGTCTACATGTGACCGCGGAGTAGTTGCGGAGCACACGGTGAAGGGTGCGGGCAGATGCGATGTCTTTAAAGCGCTGGCAGCAAGTGCATCAGTGACCGCTCAGTGGCATGTTGGAAGCTCTTATATAGGCGGCTGCCCTCTGGGAGAGGCGGCGGGACGCGCCCTCTCACCGCGCCCTGTCCTGCGCCCCTTTGCGCGCTGTGGACACTGCTGACAAAGTCTCCGGGATTGACGCACACTAATCCGTGTTGAGTGGAAGTATGTTTCCCTGTCGATATGTTCTTCCCTGTACCTTAATATGAGCCTAACCTTACTCCTAAACCGAACTAGTCCATCTTCTGAGATGCTTAACCTGACCCTCAGCCACGTATCTCTGCCATGTCCAACCCAAACCTAACTTAAGACCTAACCCCAGTCCACAGTCTCACAGCTTCGACAATAGACATATTGTTCAAGAGTGGGATCAGTCCTACTTTATTCTCCAAATAAACAAATACACCAAGTCTTCTTAAAAATCCACCACGTATGTCTGTGCTTTTACACACTGACACGTGTTGATGTTGCCTCTTTAGTGCCCCGTTCAATAATCATGCGTAATTAGGTAAAGCTCACTGTGGACATTGTTCTATTCATAAATTTAAGTACACAGGTTTAATTGTTCTGCGTATTTGTAGCTTTGAATTAGCCTGGACAAGCCCTTTAATCATCCTGTTTATACTTATTGCGTTGTGTAGCTCTTCACATTGTAGTTATGACCTAAATCTAAAATGCCTTGTCTGGATGCTGCCTGGAAATTACAATAAATATTATTCCCTACAGCTGCTAAATGTGGCATAAAGAGGTTGACTCACACTACAGGCTGGGCTTTCATTATGTTGGACTGATCCCTCACCTCACCACACAGCCACACACACACATACATGCACGCATACGCGCGCGCACACACGCACACACACAGCACCATAGCCACATGCTCACTAATCATGTAATGAGCATATCAAAGGACACACTTTGCCCTGCAATGGTTTTCCAATTTCAACCCTGTTGTTCCAAAAATTAAAAAAATCTTATTAAAAAAGTAATTAGTATTTTTTAATGTGCATCAAGTGTCTCACTTTAAAGTATTTATATATTCTAGGTAAATAATAAAAGAACTGTATTTCCACTTAGCATTTTCTGGACCCTACCTGTCTCATCATTCACCAACCTGTCCAAAACAGCTTCCTGATGACAGAAAAGAGAATGTATCATACCAATGAACCATCTCATCAGTAGCTCCAGATGTCTGTGCAGGAGCCTATGACTCTGAGATGATATTAGTAGCTCAGAGGTGGTAGAAAACAGCTACCAGCTGAACCTAATAGTGCTGCAGTAATCAGGTGACCAGAATGCTGCATGGTCCAGTTGCGCTGAAGAGCTGCTTCTGACATTAAGCTGGCTTCACCCAGATGTCCTTCAATAATCATCCTTTTGAAAAGGATAAAGAGTTTTGCGAGGATTATAATAAGAGTTAAAGATTTGTTCTAAATGTATTCCAAATGTCATGTGTGTTTTAGTCTCCACTTTCATGTTCACTTAAAGCCAGAACTTGAAGGTCGAGCCGATGTCAGCACAGAACTTTTCCTCAGAGGTGAACCATCTTCCCCCGTTCTCTGTCTCTGCCCACTCTTTGATCTCATTCCCTCTTGTGGAAGCCAGCTTGTCACACCTCAGTGACCATCCTGTAAATGAGGATTTATTGTCTGCACTGTCTGTCCAACCTTTGTATGACTGCTTTGTGTTTTTGCGGATATGTTCAAGTGCTAATGCCAACTTCAACCTTGTGCTTTGCTCAAGAAGAGCCAAAACGGTAGATCCAATTAGTTTTGGCCCAAAATTTGCTAAAATACTTTTCACAGTTCTTTAATCTCTGCAGCTGCTCTGGCCTACCACCACCTGAAATTACAAACCAATTGTTTGAAAATTTTTTAGGTAATCTGATATTTATTAAATGTACATGGCATATGAAAAACATGACAAGCATAAAAAGAGAATTGGGCTTAATAAACTATTGTTTTAAGCAAGTCTAAAAATGACTTCACATATAATAATATGTATATGTAATAATATGTTATAATATAATATAAAAACTCCCCTGGTCTCCTTACACAAAGTTTTATCACCATTGTACTGGTTGGCTTATGAGGTTCCTTTGCTTTCCTGGTGAACAGGAGCAAAATAGACCTCACAGGCCTTGTTTATTTTACTTCCCTTGCTCCAGATCACCTGCAGTGTGCAGAAACACCCTCCAGCTCTGAAGCTTGTGTTGCTGGTGAGTGTGAATGCAGTTGCGATAACATCCTGTGACATTTTTAGGTGAGCGTGGACATGTGTTCTGCACTCTGGTCTTCTACCTGATACCGCAGTAAAGTACACAAATCAGTTTGGACACAAATCAGATTTCTAAAGCTTTCTAAATCTACTCTCTGACAGAAAGATGTCTTGTCCAGGAATTTGAACTGAAATATTGCACTACAGTATATGGACACAAACACAATTGTATATTCAAGGAGCACAGACATTGTGTTTAAAATGCACTCACAGACCTGTCTGGTTAACAGGAGTTGAATAAAAAATAAAACAGGATTTCTTGTGTTTTTAAAGCACAAGGTTATACACAGTCACGACTAAAACATGTCACCATTACTCTGAGCAAGATTCCAATATTATCCACACAAGGCTTTTCAGATCCCATTCCTGCTTTGAACATGTACTGTAGATTCATAGACTTATACACATTACGTGGCTCTATAGCAGGGGGTCCATCTCCAAGGTGGAGAATGTTGAGGTTCTGGCTTTAATATCAAATATAGACTCAGATAACTCCAGGGTTCATAACATTAATTATATCCACTGTATCTGAACAGCAACTAAAAACAGTGTGGTTGCGTAATGATGTGTGAGTATTCATGTATTCATATGCAGGGATCCATGTAGAGACTGTGATCAGTGCTTCCATGTGAGGCTCTAGCCTTGTGTTGTGTAGACAAACAGGAAAGCAAGTGTCAGCTACAATTTCAAGAAAAAATAGTGACTGATTGCAATTTCCTGGTTAGTCGTGACATGTGATCTGATCTTTTCCAAAGTCACAAATATCAACCCAATATTTCTAAGCCAATAACATGTGATGATTTATAATTAATTAATTATGTATTATTATTATGGTTTTCTCCAGGTACTCCAGTTTCCTCCCACAGTCCAAAAACATGTATGTCAGGTTGATTGGTGACTCTAAATTGTCCATAGGAGTGAGTGTGAGTGTGTGAGGTTGTTTGTCTCTATGTGGCCCTGTGATGGACTGGTGACCTGTCCAGGGTGAGTTTTGAATAATGACTTAGTGAAAGGCTTTACATTGAGGTTTGGCTGAATAGTTTGCTCTCTGAACCTAGGGCAGCATCTGCAGGATTCAATGGATAACTGCACTACCCCCCAGAGATAAAAACACACTGATTACACACAAATCCCCACAGCAACTCCTCCTGTTTATTTAGACACAAATGTCATTAAGTGCCCACAGTGACACAGTGTGGAAGTGGGATGATGCACACTATGGACCCTATATCCTCCATATGTGGGTGTTCATAACATTGTATACACCGATCAGCCATAGCATCATGACCACTGACAAAGTGAATAACACTGATTATCTTGTTACTGTGGCACCTGCCAGTGTGTTGGGTATATTAAGCAGCAGGTGAACATCAAGTCCTCAAAGTTGATGTGTTGGAAGCAGGAAAAACAGGCAAGTATAAGGATCTGAGTGGCAAACAGTGAACAGATGAGAGACTTAAAGTTCTGGGTGTCCAAGGCTCACTGATGGCGAGGTTGACCTACTGTCGATTCAACTTTTAAATGTAATTTCTATGTCTCTCTCTCTATGAAGAGAAACATTCAGTGGCTGTAGTGGTGACATCACAACAAGAGTGGGAAGGATGTTGAATGTGTTTTTAAAAAGTATCTCTAGCAGTATCAACTCCTTTTCATATGTTTTTCAGTGAATGGTGGACAAATGTATGTTTCTCTGACAGCAGAACTATGGAAGCAAAGAGATTCACAGAAGATGCACAGTGAGCTGCAGAGTGACACAAGTGCCAACCTACTGCTGCACTGACATGATGGATGATCAGTGTAATTACAGATCACCTAAGGCTATTTTTAAATGAGGTTTTACTGATTTGCAATTATGTGTAAAAGGTCTGATAGTCAACAGCTATGAGTTAAATGTGTCCTTTGAGATGCTATTGTTGTGCTGTTAGTATTAGCATGCGCTAAAATGTCCTGCAGCAGGGCTCAGGTCAGAAAAACAGGTGCTTCTGTGTATTGACGTCTCATATGTTCAATCTTGTTTAGATTCTTCAATCCATTATCTACTATCTATTATCTTAAATCTCACACAACTCCAAGAACTCCATGGATGTCAAAACAGGAATCTTCTGGGAAGCCTGAAAAAAAGGCAGAAAGTGTTGAGGATTTAGATATCACTGCTCTGCTCTTTTATTTTAAAGGGTGAAAAGTTTTAGCAAAAGAAAAGCTTGTCTGACAGACTGCCACAGCACTATAAGCTGCAGCTACTGTGATAAAAAGACATAAGACACACTCTTCTGTTGTTCTGTCTGTACAACAGAAGAGTAAAAATAAGTTTGGTTGGAAAAGACTCAGCAGAAAACTATCTGAATTTATCCTCTTTGTCATCACCTTCAATGTGTGTATGAGTGTGTGTCTACCTGGGTTCATGTACTTTTTGTCTTCATTTTATTTTTTTGTAAGGGTTTTAGGAACATTGATGGTGTTAGTAAAGCACAAAATACAACTTACACACTGAGGGTATTGTAACATTTCAGTTGAAACATTTCTAGTACATCTCTTGCCAAGAATTACATGAGAAGATCAGTAAGTAAGACGCCACCACCAGCCTCATTTAAAGACTGGAAACAGGAAAACAGCCTGGCTATGTCAAAAGGAAACAAAACCCTCCTTTCCACACCACTAAAACTCACTAATTAACATGTTTGATGTTGCTTGTTCAGTTTGTGCCAAAAACTGTGAGTACATGCACAAGGAAGACTGTTAGTGTCACAACTGGTCTGGAAATCGTTTTTACTCTAAAGATATTTTATCATCAAACATCAGTTGCATTATTATCAGGCCCATCTTCTATTCAGCTCAGTCTGGTTATTTACAGAAAATGTATTTATGGAATGTAAATTAAATAAATAAAATACTTAATATCAAAAATCCTGAAGGTTAAATTTTGGGGGGACTTCAGTTCATGAGTTCAGTATTTGTAAAAGCCCGGACACAGCTCTGCTGGGTGACAAAGACAAGATAAGAGGAACGACGATGATACCAGCTTCATTTGAACTCCAAGTGACATTACTGAATACACAATGTCAGCATGCAGACAGCACAGAGACAGGCAGCACACAGACTGACCTGTAAACCCTGAAAACAAATCAATTTGATTTAATTTAGTAACAATATGCCTCAGTTTTTATTCAAGGAGAGTCATTCAGATTAAATTTGGTTTGTATCGCCCTTTGAATAACTACCAACTGGCTTTGCCGACTATGTATGTGAAGCAGCGATGACCTATGACAGAGTGTCAATATCATTTCTTCACATTCAGCATCAGTTAATGTCTTTTCACTCTTCACTTTTTAGAGATCAAACATCCACAGCCCAAACTGTGTGTGCGTCTGGTCTGGGAAGGGGGAGGAGAACGGAATAGGATTTCGGTGCCTTGTTTTGATGACACTAATCCTGGGACCTTTCTTCATAGGCCAGTTCATCAAATGGCATTACATGTGTCTCTCTCGCAGTTTATTTGCCTACTCTCTTATCTGCCACATGAGAGGCCCAGACAACCCCCCATCAGGAGACAAATGATAAGTGTCAGCGTTTTTCCAGGAAGATGTAGGTAAGGTAAATAGATTGGCATTTATCCCCCCTCCCCCCCAAAATTAGTTTATTGGTCATGATGAAACTAATGCCATGTTCAGCTGGGAACGCTCTGATTGAACGAAAGAATGTAACTCCCAGTCTCAGCAACTACTTTCCTGCCATAAATAAGAAATTAAACAGTGTGAAAGTTATCTAATTTTTGTTCTAAATTCTTGGATGCCATGTTCACCAACATATGTTAATTGGTCACTAACTTGCATGATAGCAAAGTGGGACATAATTGAATGCTCTCGTTACGTTTCACGTGTTGGTGGTAATCAGTCCTCAGACTGTAACCCCTCTTGTACTTATCCAAATCATGTCCCCCTGCCACATGTGGAACCTATATAAATGCAAATTGCCTTTTTGTAGTGGTGCATAATGCCAGACGTTCCCTGTACGTGCTAATATTATGCCACAGTGCTATGAAGCCGCAGCAGCCTTTGTGATTGTAGAGATAAATGACTTTTGTGCTAAACTGTTCATTTGTTGTAACCTGCGGAACCAGAGATCAGAGCATTATGCTGTTCGTTTGGTGTAAGGTGACACTTGTGGGCTGGACTCCTCTAGCGCTGCAGTGGCTTGACCTTTCCAAAATATTCTCTGGATGGTACGTCTATAAATGTCCTATCACTTCCTATTATATTCCCATAGTTCCTCATTTTTTACTTATTGTTATCACTTTTGCATAGAGCAGACATACATTAACACGCTACAGTGTGGCAGAATACGTTGCTGGGTGTGTGTGTGTGTGTGTGTGTGTGCCAGAGCAGATAGTGTTGACCATGATTGGTTATTATTAAATGTTAGTGCTGGCTTAGTGCTGCAGACTGCTTTTCTTCACAGGGTTTCCACTTCTTTGACTTAATTACAGTAACTTTATTTGAAAAGCTGGAGTTCAAATATCTATTTGAATTAATTAAAAAAAAAATCTAAATATAAATTTTCTCTTCTGTGTATCATCATCATCATCACAATGGATTACCAATTTTCAGAGAGGTGTTTTATATTTTTGGTTATGTGTTGTGTGTGTGTTATGTGTATGTCTCTCCTCTGGCTGCCTCAGGTTATGCAGGTGACCGTCCATTGTAACATCTCCTCCTGTAGGCTGAAATATTAGTCAGACTGCTTGGTTTTAATTCAATTCAATTCAATTTTATTTGTATAGCGCCAAATCACAATACAAATCATCTCAAGGCACTTTACAAAAACTAAAACTAAAAACCCAACAATTCCCTTATGAGCAAGCACTTGGCGACAGTGAAGAGGAAAAACTCCCTTTAATGGAAGAAGAAACCTCCAGCAGAACCAGGCTCAGTTTGGGCGGCCATCTGCCTTTCTTTGAATCTGAATATGTGCTGAAAGACATTTCTTAGCATCTAGCTTCATGCTGTCTGAACCATTTCTGCTTCAGTGCAAAACTGCTCTGAAGACGTTATTCTTCAAAAAGACTACTGACTTTGTTCAATTTGTATTAAATTAAAATTGTATTTGTATTGAGTTAAACTTTAAACGTTATATGGCAAGTTTATGCTTAAATCTCATATATCTCATAAATACACCAGTTGAACAGGTCACATCCTTTAGTCTGATAAGAATAAATTATGCAAAGTTTGTGCAGTTAGTAGTTTGGTGAATCCGATTTGCGACACTTGTCCAAACAGACCTCACAGAGAAAAATAGCGTAGAATAGAATTGCAGGGCAAAAATACAAAAATGTACTTGTATGAAGAATTTTGTTCATCATGTTTCCTACATTTCCTCACAATGCAGACTGACACATTTAATACATTTCAGGATCTTCATTAGAATAAAAATCTATGCTTGAACAGGGGCCACAGGGTGGTATGGTGGTTCTGAGTTCAAATCCTGTTCAACCCTGGGGCCTTTCTGTGTGGAGTTTGTGTGAATGTGTGAGTTTTTCTCTTGGTACTATGGTTCCCTGTCACAGTCCAACATGTAATTTGAGGTTAGGTTAATGGGTGACTCTAAATTGTCTGTAGGTGTAAATGAGTTTTCCCTGTGATGTGTCCAGTGTGTACCCTGCCCCTCGCCCAGTGTCAGTGTGGATGGATGGATGGATGGATGGATGGATGGATGGATGGATGGATGGATGGATGGATGGATGGATGGATGGATGGATGGATGGATGGTCTTTGAACAGCATGAGCTAGACTGACCCAAAGGTGGATCAATATCTGACCTTTCTTTTCCAAACAATGATTTAACTCTGTGGTCTAGTTGGAGTCAGGCAGTAAAGGTGAAAACACTGATTAGAGTGATGTTAGGTCTCCATGTAGCTGTTCAGAGTATCGCCCTGTGCTGATATGGGAACTTGACCTAAGGTAGAGAGTGTGATGGAGCAGCTGGCTGTCTGTTGGGAACTTCATCGCTGCAAGAAATCCAGACTGGATGCCCCTGATGCATGTTTCAGCACACTTCTAAAAAAGTCAGCCAGATTCAAATAACCCTACACTATCCCACCCCTCCTGCTGTGTGGCCGTTTGTGTGTGTGTGTGTATGTGTGTGTGTGTGTGTTGTGGGTGTGTGTGTGTGTGTGTTCATTCCTGTTTATGTGAAAAACACACGGATATCTGTCTTTTGTGATGTACTTGGTGTGCCATGTTATAATGTGCTTAGGGGAGAATTCCCACAGCTTTCTTCGAATCTGAATATGTGCTGAAAGAAACTTCTCCACCTTTGACAGGGATTTAAAGACATTTTCCCTTAAGTACAGTATGAAGATGGTTGGTATGGTTCTATTTCCATGTTCTGGCTCAAAGGAGCTATTTAATGTACAGCACATATTATACTTATACATTATACTGGTTTATGAGTCAGGGGGGACTGGAGCCAAAATAATGGGCTAATTATATTTAAATAATTCATTAAAAAATTATTTTTCAAAATATAAAAATAGAACATAATTTAGGTTTATGTCCAGTTTGGTCAAACTTTAACTTTTGCTTTTTTTGAATATCTGAATTCCCCAGAACCAGTTTTATTTTTACAGAGCGAAATCTGACACAGGACTTTTCTCCAGTCTTCTAGCAAAATTTTTGATCACTGATTTCAACTCTTCAATAAAGGCAAACTACAGCAGATACATGATAGGAAACCTCCAGATTAACACATGTTAATTAAAGTTTGGAAACTCCTCAATACAATAAAAACACCTTGTGCAGTTGAAGCACTGTAATTCCAAGGTCACAGGTTTCTACATTCCTGTAATGAGATTTGAGATCAAACACAAAGCACATCAAGGGGGCAGAGGGAAAGGGCAAGGCAGGCGAAGCTCCAAAAACGAAGCCAGTCTCAGCTGTTTGCCTGGAGACTTGAGAAGGCCAGAGAGATGTTGATGTGTTTGTACAGAGAAAAACCTCAAAAACATGACCCCCCTCCCTCCTTATCCCACTGTGACCACATGGGGACCGGGCAGACTTGATCATCACTTCCTTTTTTCTATATTACACAACATGACCCACTTTTTTCAGGTCATCCAGATAACATAATGTATATAATGGGTTATGTACTAGACAGAGCTTCTCAGGCAAACTAAATAACAGATAAGTTGAATAGTTGAATTAGCTTATAATGTCTGGCAAAAAGGGCAGCTCGGTGGATTAGTGGTTAGCACTGTTGCCTCACAGCAAGAAGGTTCCTGGAAAAACCTAACAGGGCCCTTTCTGTGTGGAGTTTGCATGTTCTCCCTGTGCTTGTGTGGGTTTTCTCCAGGTACTCTGGTTTCCTCCCACAGTCCAAAAACATGTATGTCAGGTTGATTGGTGACTCTAAATTGCCCATAGGAGTGAGTGTGAGTGTGTGAGGTTGTTTGTCTCTATGTGGCCCTGTGATGGACTGATGACCTGTCCAGGGTGGACCCCTGCCTTTCACCCAAAGAGAGCTGGGATAGGCTCCAGCAGATCCCTGTGACCCTGGTTAAGGAACAAGCAGGTATAGATGATAGATGGATGTTTTGCAAAAGTATAAATGTGTTTAATATTGTACAGATTTATTCCGATTTTCCTTTCAGTCACCAGCTCTATCTGACAGCAGCTACTTTTCTGAGTTCATCTCTTTAATTGCATTTCTTAGTTCCTTTGAGCAATAACAACCAAAAAACAGTTAAATTCTGAGCCTTGAACAATCAGTCCAGAGACCCATTAAAGGAGTGCTCCAGTGGTTTTAGTGTCTCATGCATTACCCAAGTAAAGTTGGGGGAATGTAAGAAAATGCCAAAATTCTTGTTGAGGAGGCTGATTGTGCTTGACTTGAGCTGCTTTGTATGGCTTCAATGTCCAAAAAAGATCTTACATTTGCCATCATCACAGTGGCACCATCTGTTACTTATTCATAGACTCTTAAACTTGCTCCTCATCTTTTTAAGGAACAAATAAAGTTAAAAAAATACATACATACCTAATGTTCAAAAATTAAAAATAACTTCTGTTTATCTAAAAATATCCTCACAGCATTTGGGTCTCTGGAATAATTTATTCTCCTTGTAGTGGTTTTGGGTCTCTGCAGTCCTTTTGTGTCTCTCTGGTCAGTATACTGTATTTTGAGTGTCTTTGTGCACGCTTTGGATCAATCTGTCACTTCATACAGAGGCATCATGTAAGCTTTATGGTCCCTGGCCCTGTGCCTGCAGAAGAAGAAGCCCTGGCTTTTACACTGTCTTCAGGTGGACTGCATTAGGTCGTTTTGAGAAAAAAAAAACATAGGCTTGTATTTGTTCTACTACTGTGTGTAGGAAAATACAGATACATGAACAGTCAACAGCCTAACAAACTGGTAAAACTGTGCCCAAGTTAGAAGTTGAAGAGAACGGCTTGAAGACTAATGAGCCAGTGAAGTGGATATCCTCTTGAAAAATATGCCAGGGGCTGCTCTCATCTCAGTGATGTGCTTAACTGAGCTATGGCTTAATTCCTCTTTAGGCACACAGACCCTTCTTGAACTCTTCAGATAAACGAAGCAAAATAAACCTAATAACCTGTTGGACAACATGTGAAAAATACCACATCACTACATTCAGCATCTATCAAGCTCAGGAAAATCCCTGTAAAACACAGAAGAAGGAGCAGCCAGTGAATTTATACAGAATCATTGACATGTCAGCCAGCGTTACAGAAACAGATTGGAAGGTTTTATGTTTCCACGGCTTATTGTCAACTTCAATCAGTTCACTTTAGCCTCAGCGTGTTCATATAACAAGGAGAAAATCAGTAAAAAAAGGAATGCTTGGTCATCTTTCATTGAATTGCATTTCACTTGACATCCTCCACTGATTAAAACTGAAATAAAGGGACCCTGTAGGACCCGTCTTCCAGATAAACATACAGGAAAACGTTAACTACCCATAATTCCTTCTGCCTGTCTTCTGTGCAGTCAGCAGAGATTATAACCTGCTCTGAAGACAACAGGAAGTCTACCAGTTTGACTGGCAGGAAAGCCTTTGACCCAACTATTATTAATACAGTGCTGGCCTAGACTCAGGTGTGTTTATGTGCACGTATGAACATCTGCATGTGCACGTGTACTAAAATACCTGCAGCTGCTACTTAGTGTTTGTAAACTGAAGGATTTTGATCTATATGTACAGCAATTAAAATATCTACAGCATTAATCTGGAGTTGGTATATCTGATGAGCCAGACATTGTTGTGTTTTGTTTTCTTTACTGATACAGAGATCAACAACTTATCCTCATCATGTTAATCCAGATCTTAAACACTGACCTTTCTTTCAAAATGTATTTGCTGTAGTTATTAGTTGTACATGGAAACAGTAAGCCATGAGGGGCCAAATCCAGGGTCCTCATTCTGTGTAAAATACATTTGAAAGGTTAACATGAAACATAACCAGCCTTAGTTATGACAGTACAGTCTTTTCAGTGCCATATCTTTGAGTGTTTCCTTCTGAGCTATAGTGTAGGGAGTTAGTAATAATAAAATGTATTTTTGGAAATTTTGGAAGACACCCACTTGATTTGTCTGGTTCTTAATGTGGAAACCTAATTACCTTCATCTGACCTTTGAAGCATTTTTTCCCAGAACAAGGAGTGAACAAGTCCAGTTGCCATGAGTCTAGATAACTTCACCTGGACGACTGAGAATCTCCACAGACAACGAGTGTAGATTTTGTTCCCTGGTACTCACATTGAAATTTCTTTAAGAAGGGATCTCAGGTCAGATGCAGACACCAGGATACCAAATACCAATTTAGCACGAATTGGTTTATTGAACAGAATATTAATTATTATTATTATTTGGCTGCAGTTGAAACTGTGTCCATTTATGCCATACAATGTTGCATCCTTGTTTATTATCAGTCTATTAAATAGGTGATTCAGTGATTGACTCATTATTGTGGAAGTGGAGCTCCGTGGAGGTGAACTGCTCAGACTGGTTTCTGTCTGATGATTGTTTCTTGAGCAGAGTCAGGCATACCATCCTCATGTGAATTCCTGAGGGCAGAGGAGTGGAAGTGACGTTCCCCTCATGGTGACAGCTTTCCTGGAGTGAATCACCAAATGGGCCATGAGCAGAAACCCCTGGGGAGTTTTCTCACAGTGGCTTCACCAATACACATCCATGACTCCCAACAGAGGGTCACCTGGACACAGAAATTCAATTTAAATCCTGACATTGTTCTATAGGAAAGCAGCGATAACAGGCACTCTAATTCTGCATCTCAGTATCAGTCCAGATAGCTACACTGTAAAGGAACATCTCAAGGGAACTGTTGCAGAAAACTACAGAGGTTCATAGAGGTTCTATATCTATACTTTTATGACTCTCAGTAACAAAAGTATAGCAGTCTTCTGCCTTGGACCATCACCTGATCTCTTTCACTGCATCGACATGTAAATGCTACCTACCCAGCACAGCACCATAATATGGGTCAAAGTTACAGCCTTGAGTTATCTCTCTGTTTTTCCGGGGCACACAACGTGCAGCATTTTCTCCTTTTATCTCTACAATGAAATTAAACCTGGTGCTGAAGAAAATCCTCACACTGAAGCTCAGGTAAAAGACCCCAAAAGAAGGAACATGCTTCTATATGTAATTAAGAAGATAAATGTGAGCACAGGAGTCTAGAGTACAGCTCCCTTGGCAGACTTTCTACAGACATACTGTATTCAATGGGCCTCTGAGGTACGCTGGTCCTGTACTAGGCTGTTGAAGCTGCATTAATTAACACTAACACAAAAAATCTGACAATGTCTTACACCTTTTAGAAACATAGATAGCTAAACTTTATTAAAGAGTAATTCAAGTAGTCTTCTAGCAAAGTATATGAAATATAATATAAACTAATCTAGAAATTGTCTAAGGTGTTGTAGATCCTGATGGCAGGGGGGATGAAGGATCTCCTGTGTCCTTCAGTCCTGTAGCTCAGTGAGGTGAGTCGTCCCCCGATCCATGGAAATAAAAATAAGGAGAAAGAGATTAAGGTGTAACATGCAACAAATTTCCCCCCGCCAGAAATCAAACGTAACTGTGGTTACAGTATGTGGTATTCATGTTAGCCATTAGGTCACTGGACACCCTTGTATCCCATGTTATGAAAAATATTGTTTAGCAAAGCTTTAAAGGAACACAGTTTGCATGGGAGAATGAGATTTTGAATTGAGACTGGGAAAAATAGATGTAGGAAAACAGGGTGACGTCTATTTTGGTAAAATTCTTATTTCTAAATAATAGCTTGTGTGTGTCACAGTTCCAAATGATTTAGCCAAAGACCAAAGGGTAAATTTTTTTTAAATGGTTTTGGATAATTTTACAGCCTTAACCATGCTGCAGAATTGACTGAAGTGTCACTGTGCAAAACTCCTAGAAATGTGGTGTAGAGCATCTTTTACAGCTGCAGACACAGTGTAAAGTATAATAAAACCCAGACAAAACAAGTGGCTGGGTGGGTTTATCAGATAATATCTTCAGTCAACAGTATGTTCTACTGTCTTGTTGCTGTTCCACTGTTGGTCCACATGTGTTTGCACTATGTAACAGTACAGACACTGTTTTGTCAAACCAACACTGAGACATAATGTTGACAGTGTGAATGTTACACTTACCTGTCTCTGAGACAGAAAGCTGTAGTTTGTTTAACTTTGTGGCTCAGAGCAGAGTCTCAGCCAAAGAGGTTCACACTCTGCTCATTAATACTGCTAATTTGAGCATATGAAGGTGGATAAGAAAACATATGGTCATAACAGTGAGTCATGTTTTCTACGTTTTGTTTTCCTCTCACTATGTGATTGACCTGTGCCATCATAGGCTTTTTGTAAACTCCATTTTATTATACTGATAATCTAAGGCAAAAGGACTTATGTGTCAAATATTGCTCTAATTTAAAATGAAACTGCATAGAATATGTTATAATATGGTCTGTCTGAGGGGCAGCATGGTGGATTAGTGGGTAGCACTGTTGCCTCACAGCAAGCAGGTTCACGTCTAATTTCTGGAGTTTATTTTTTAACTCTGAGTACAGTTTGTGTTATGGGATACTCCCCGGCTGTGTTGTATTTTGCAGTTCATTCACTGGTGTTCAGGAGCGTGTCTTAGCACGACATCTGATATTGCATCACACTAACATTAGTTCTTATCTTAAATGACATGTTTTCTCTTTAACCTCTTCAGTTCACAATATTGATAAAAGTGCAACGTGGAGGGAAGAAGTATGTTAAACTGGAAGAAGACTGATTTTTTCAGTGCAGGTGAGTTATATATATTCAGTATTTAGTTGATAAAGAATAAGTAACAATCATTTTGTAAGTTCTTTTGTAAATAACATGTTGGTATTATGGTGTAGTCCAGCAGAAGTTTCTGATACAACACAACACTGAAAGTCACAGATGACCAGGGCGTAGAGGTGGACGAGGATGTCTGTCCAGAACTTGCCACAGCCAAAGAAATGTGTTTTATCATCCACGCTGATGATGGTAGGGCATTAAAAGAATGTTTGTTTAGGATATTTTGAAAGTTTGTGTCTTCACTCAGGGTCAAAGTGTGTGCATTTCAGATCTTCCATTTGCTGAAACATCCAAGAACTATGCAGAGTTTGGTGCCTCTTCGAATCAGACAGAGTGTTATGCTCACTACTTGTAAGCAGAGTTATATGTAATGTGATGATGGAAATATGTGACCCTGGAAATATCCACCATTGGTACATAAGACATTTTTGCTGAAGCAGCTCTCAGATTAGCCTATATGCCTTATACTGTGTTGTTTTTGTGATCTGACTGTCCTGCAGCTGCAGCAAGGGGTTGTTGAAGTGTCCTCCTCCCCAGGCCTGACAGATACATTGTCTGTCTCAAGCAGTTTAAGCAGCAGTGATTCTGGATCTCAAATGATTCAACCTTTAATGGAAAGTGTCCATGCAAGAACTGTAATGCTTTTTTAAACTTCCATACAAAAAGATCTTATGCTGTAAACATACTGATTTTATATGATGCAGTGATGTGTTGACAATGTTTTATACAATTTTACTAAGAAGTTTCAGTTGGAACTCTTATTAAATGTAAATGTTTTGCTGTTAGATTTTACAGTAGGCTATTTTATGACAGCCATTCACTTCAAAAGTGTCTCCATGCATGGAATTTCTAAAGCTAATGTATGGATTTGCTCAAATAAAAGCAGTAAGTGAAGAGTATGGTATTCAATGTGGTCATTTTCACATAAAAATTATATTGTGTGAAGTAAGTGTTAACTCTAAGAAGTGTTAAATGTAATATTTTTTAAGTCTTGATTTTAACACTGGTAGGGAGTTCTCATTAAACTCAATTTTACAAGTTCTCTCTGTAGGATTAGTATTTCCACTCCAGAGAGTTAAATTTTAACTCTAAAAAAGTGTTAAAAATTCAACTCCAAGAGCAGAGTTATTTTAACTCTGTACTGGAGTTGATTTGATGGTCCTGAATGTACACTCAGATTAAGTTGATTTTAACCAGGAGGTTTATTCCAAAGACCAGAATCTGCTGGGAGAGAGCTGGAATTGGCTCCAGCAGATCCCTGTGAGCCTATATAGGAATAAACGGAGGATAGATAATGAATGGATGGATCTAAGTAAACATCTTATTTTATAGTATTTGGGCAGAATTAACAAAGACAGAATGGTGAATATATTTAAGTAGTGCTGTCAGCTTTATGCTAAGTTGTTACTGGCATGTTTCTGGTTCTCTTCCAGGACTGAGGTTGAGGCTGTGAAGGACTTTTCCTACATGGCCTGAATCTCTCTGACTCAATAAAGGACAAACTCATTTGCTACCTAAATCCTCAGTGTTCATTAGAAAATTGACCTTGCTGAGTACAAAGCTGACAGTGCAGCAGTAAACAAACACTATATTATGGATGTGCTGTCTATGGTGCCACACATCCTGCTGTTGGTCATTACAGTGGTTACTTAACGAAGCCACAGGAGCACAGAAGCAACAATAAAACAATTCACAGTGAGGTCTCCGACTTATCCTGCTGAGTAACTAGGACACTGTTTTATTGAGGGACACATTTCTGTTGAATTGAATTTTCAATTCTATGAACACAACAAACAACTTTCCAATCACCACTGTACTGAAGCAGCTATACTGTCTTGAGATGTGGGTATACACTGATATGAAATCAGCAACATGCCTTTGTTTACAACCCACCGACTGTTTGTTTATTTAAATCCACATTAGCTATTCTGCCAGGGATCTTTCCATTGTACAAATTTCCAATTGCATTACACATCACAAAACACATCACAATACACTTACATAAAACACATCATAATACAAAACAATTTAACAAAAATATTTTGCACATCTTCTAATCATTAACATATTATTTCCCATCTTAGTTCATTCTCTGTATATGTTTATTCCATGATGATTTATTTTCTATTATAATCCCCAGAGGTTTGAGTCCTTCATACTGATATATTAACATATTACGTACAGTGAGATCAAGCTTTTGGCTTTGAACTCAAAGTATAATTTAAATACCGGTGCTTTAAGATACATTCAAAATATGTTGATCCAATCTCCAACTAATTTTAGCTCCTTCTTTAATTTAGTTTTATTTAAATCTGCTACCAGATATACTGTGGAATTATCAGCGTACATCAACACGTGCCGTTTTTTAATTCTGAAGGAAAATCATTAGTGTAAATCTGGCTCAGGACAACTTCTTTCAAGCACTCCATTTTAAACATATTGAATTTCTGAATAACTTCCGTTAAAATGCTCCATTTGCCTTTTATCACTCAAATAGCTAAGTATCCACAATAATACAGTACATAATTTTCAGCGTTAATTCATGATCCATAATTCAAACACTGCTGACAAATCAAATAAAGTTGTCCCTATAATATACCTCTCTTTTATACCTTTAAACAAAACATCAACTATTCACATTAAATAAGTGAGTAATTCTTCCAATTTGCAAAATTTATAATTAAGTTTATTTTTGACATAACACATAAAACATAGAGAAACAGTAAATTAGAGTGTTATTGAACACATCCATCAAAAACACTGTGCAACATTAACATTTACTCAGAGTCACATTACTGGTTATTTAGTGAGTGTAATTTAACATACTGACTTACTTAACTCTGTCTCTGCCAACTACTGAGGGAGGCCAGTTGGTTGATAACTCTGTGTGTATTTTTCATGTCAAAATGAGCTGAGGGGACCTACAGTGTCAGGTGCAATTGGTCTGTGAGTTTATCACTATGCAAATAGTCATGTGATCCATTATCTATATAAAAATACTGATTTAAGCTGTTTCAACATTATTTTATCAAAAGTAAACTATGTGGCTTGGTGGAATTTATATTTTTGGTTGTTTTTTTTTTTTTTCATTTCTGATGACGCAGTAATCATCATATGATGATGATTACTGACAATGCAAGTCATTCACAGAACTCAATAAAAAATAATAGTTTCACTGCTGCACCAGAAGCTGAAAGGAAGCCAGGTCACTGTGCGCTTACAATCTGACCCTGATTTACCCGCAAAATCAGGTCTGAATCTATGAGCTGAGGCTATTAATTGGTCTGAATGGTCTGCCAGTCAGTGTGTCTGAACAATACCTTCAATTGTTCGTACTTCTATGTGGCTGGATGTTTACCTGTCTGACATGACAGGCTAGGTTATGCTCTAATTACAGCCTCTCATTTCTACACAATCCAGCCGAAGTCCTGTTTTTCTGTTCCTTTACATTCAGATTCTATAATGAGGTATCATCCCGAGCCAATTGAAGCCTGAGTCAATCCCTCCTTTTGACAGATCACTGTTATCTGCCAGCCTTTATTCTGGACCACAGAGACCTTTTTGAGGCCTGCTTCTATAATCAGCCATGACATTAGTATGTGAAACCTCATCACCAAGGAAAACAATTACAACACTAATGATGCTCATACATAATATTGATTTAATGTTTTATCCCCAGCTGCTGATTTACCCAGCATCATGACCTTTAACTCCATAGACACTGGACATGGAAGAGTTTGGACAGTATCAGCTAATATGTCTTAATTTGAAAGCTCACAAGGATGTGCTGTACAGGCTAATGCTTTATACAGTACTTTAAAGAGCTGTGACACTTGATGAATATAATTAATTACAGTGGTGATAGTAGGTATCATGCAGCAATATCTCCCCTCCTCATTCCTACCCTCCTTCTACAGCATTACCCTCTCCGCTTTTGACTGTCCCCACCACTGTATCTCCGTTAGGGAGCAAATGAGCTGCCGAGCTGCCACAAAGAGCCTCATACAAACAAAGAAGCAGCACTGGGGTTTCTGATTAATCGATAATCTAGACACTAATTGCTTCTTTAAAAGACAAAATCTGCCTTTATCAGACACTTAAAATATTGATTAAAAGTTTACTTCCACAAACTTGCTCATTAAGGGTAAACTCAGTGGGCATTGTTTCATGAAATATCCCTGCTGGCTGGGTAATTGTAACTTCTGACCCAGAAACAACAGCATGGGGAATGGACACTGCTGCCAGGACTCATTTTTCTTAATCTCAATATCAGTCATCTGTCTTTAACTCTCTCACTTCTTATTTGCGCTGCCATAAATACCAGTAGCAGCCAAAGTGGAACGACCAGCTTTCAAGGAGAGCAGACGTTGACGCTCCATCCCTGACAACTGTACTTAACAACAAGAAATGCACATTTTTTTAGGAAAGAGGAGAAAATTTACATAACAGCAGCTGCTGAGGCCTTCGGGTTGCATCAGAGGCAGAAGAGCACTAGCAGTGCTGACCTTTGGGTGTCAGAGCAATCAATCAGCCTGACCCTGTGGGCGCTCCAGCTCTCCGAGACAGCCTGGTGGGTATCCTTGATATCTGCCTAACAGGAGGCATTACATTAATCTCATCGCTGACACTGGTTAGGAAACCACCAGACGCTGCATTGACCTTCCTGGGTGTTCCAACTCCACCACCCAACTCCCTATCTCCTCTGCTCATCAACCTGATAACCAAAGAACTTTTTCAGCTTCACCAGCCCATTTAACGTCTATCCTTACTGCTGAGAAATGAAATGTTTCTCATCACAAATGGGTTTGCTGAACTCTGTGACTCACCAAAAGGACACAGATTTCACATGTTGGACATCTGTGACAAACAAGCTTTCTGAATACTCTAAACCAATGTTTTTTTCAAGACATTAACATTTTAGGAAAAGGTTAATGCTTCACAATTGACAGATATTTCATTTCAACACCCCAAAACAAAGCTAAATCACAGTATATTTAATCTAGACACCCCAAGAAAGACTCATTTGACAATTCTGTCTGATATGATTATGCTGCCACATACCTAGTTGGACAAACTGAGATGCACCTGATTCTGCCACATATTGCAGGATGATACTCAATAGCTTCCTTTTCACAAACCAAATATTAGGTTGGTGCTAACATGACCTGAGACCTGCAAACAATAACCATTCAAACACAGCTATAAGTGGGACTTTGGACTTTCCACAACTGTGTGATCTATTCTCAATATAGACAAGAGGTATTTCATAGACTTATGTCCATAAAAAGTGCAGGTGCAAATTGCAATGTGAATAGCAGTAAATGGACTATACTCATTAGAATAAACTACTGCTAGTAGAACATCAATGGTGTCATTATTGTTTCATGCATCTTGAAAGTTCAAAAATCATTGTTGGTTGATTTACGTTCAGTGCTTGAAACCACAAATACTCTTTATTCTGACTTTGTGAATGAAGCGTTCATGTCAAAATGATCTGGGTTATTTGCAACATTCTGCAGTCCTTCATGGCGTGGTTGACTTCCTTGCAAATCCAGTATCAGAACACTACAAAGTGTAATTATTAATAAGATATACAGTACACCAAGAAGAGCATAGGGATGCCACATTCAGAATGAAAAAAAATAGAAATCATTTGTCAAACACAATCTATGTCATGTTTTCATACTTGTTCATGATGCAAACACAAAGCAATAAACTGGCAGTGTAGCCTTTGTTAAACCAACGTTCAGAGTGGTAACCATGGCAAATTTAAGCAGATGATACTCCAAAATCCTCAAGTATCCAGGAAAGTTGGTCCTGTCCAGGCCCAACAAACAGGCTGCCTGAGTATTTGGCCAAAAACAATGTTTGTCAAAGCTGTGGTCAATAAAAGGCTGGCTACACCACCCAGTGCTTTCATTTCCCTCAAGTCCCCTGAGTTATTGCTCCCTGATCCATGCTGTAATGCAGCTCTGCCTCCCTGGTTTTCAAATGGCCACATAGCATGAAAACAAACAGAAAGATAAGAAATGGTTGTGTTGAGAAAAATAAGTCCTGACATGACTTTTCTCATCATACCACAATTTACATTACTTCCACCAGGATCATTGTAATACAGACATTCACTCTGATTAAATGAAACAAACACAGGAATCCACTCAGGTTACACAGGCCTTTAAGTCAAGTGTATGGCATGAACAAACCTGTTAAATGGTTTGTAGAATAACAGGTCTACAAGTCGGTTTTATAGAGAGTCAATTTAATTTGGATGTAAACATACCATACATGTAGGAGGTTAGGGTTGAGTAGGTTAGAATAAATGAGTTTAGTGTTATTATTGTGTGAGCTTCTGTTTTATTTCTAGGGCCAACATTATTTGTGTTTAAACCCCCAACCACTGGGTGGCGTTGTCTCCCTGTCTGTAGATATGTTTGAATATTTGGTGTCATTAACACCAGGGGCTGCTAGTTAGTGGAAAAATGCAAAGAAAGATTGTTCCCCACTCTTCCTCTGATGGCCTCCATTTTTCTTACAGTCAGGTTAACTCACCTGTTGGATTTTTGTAGTGCTTAATCCTGATTGGTGTGTGTGTGTGGTTTTTTTTTTCCAAAAATTGTGTTTTAGCAATTAAAAAAAAGAGCTGTAAGCATGTCTGCATACCTGGTGCTTGTGTTCAACCAAGTAGTTCACAGGTGTGGTCATTTGAAACTGTCTAATGTCTACAAGTGTGTTCAGTGTTTTGCAGAAGGCAGAAGGTACATGAGGGCAGAGACCTCAGACCTGGAGTTTCCCGGCCCTGTTCTCGTTGCAGGTTGCCATCTAGTGGTTTCCAGGGTTCATACCCTTCAATGGATGTGTGGACTGTAAACTTCTGCAGGGAGAACTTTTACAAACCGTATTTTAACTATAACAGTAGAAAATATCTAACAAAAATTTAACAGCATGGTCACTCTTTAGATACATTAATGACTACCTCACTCTACATGATCACCGGACAAAGAAAAGCTACAGTTAATTCATTGCACTGTGATAACTGCTGGGACAAAGTCATTTTAATGGTAATTAGTTCTACCTATGCTTTATACCTATGACAGGTTCATAGAGAAATGATAAAGAAACAGGAGGCAGGCTATCAGGAGGGGGCCAAGACAAACAAGGCTTGGGAACCCCATCGGTCTGTCCTAATACCCACTTCAGGATTAGATATTACTCTAGGTCCTACTTGTGTCAGGTTTCCCACATTAAATAAGACTGTATGCGGGACGTGTATCAGAGCTCAGTGGGACACAAGGACATCCTGTCACTCCTGCAGATACAAATACTGTGCTCTAATAACTAGTTGGAACAAATAAGATTAAGCATTGACAGTGCTACAATCACATGACAGTAAATTTGCATACGTTAGAGCTGAGAAGAGTGCCTGCAATTAATAAACCAATGACAGGAGATATCTTGAAGCACATGGTGTAGCCTACTGTAAACCATAGCATTATATGTTGAACAATTTCCTTTCATAAAATGATTTCAATGTGGAACATTTCTCTCAGTCTCTATTAAAGTGGTCAATTTTAATATGTTTTCTAAGCTGTGTCAGATATGCAGTATGAATCTGATCACTCAATATGTGGAGGTTCTCTAATGTTTGGATGTGACTCGACAATATTCACGATGAATGCAACATGTAGTAAACTCACATTTACTAATATGTGTTGATTATTATTGGCCCTAAAAACACTTTATGAACATGTTGCTGCCAGCAGCTGGACTGGTGTGGGGCAAAATAATGAGATAGCCTACACTTGGCTGTAAGTACTGCTTCTAGGAGCTGTGTGCAAAACCACTGTGTGCTGGCATTTTTCCATCTGGGGAATCCTTGTACTCCAGACTGGAGGAAAGGCACATCTGTGGTACCCACTGTGCAGGGTAGTGGGCATTGATTTCTTAACTGGTTTTTGGAACCAAACTAAGATAATTTGAGGATTGAATATATTTCACATTTGAATTGATTTTAATCATGTTTTAGCTGGTTGAATGGAAAGGTCTTGACTCTAGACTGAGGGTTAGCTAGCTATTTGTTGTACCTTATGTATTAATACCTAATAATGAAATTGCAACAAAAGGATGTAAAAAAACAAAAAAAAAAAAAAAAAAACACACCTCAAATTGTAGTCAACCCCCAGCTGCTGAGGATGGACAATAACTAAACATAAAGGTGAATGTTACTGTATATTCAGTTAGAAATTGGCAGGATGACGTGTGTTACAGCGCCTCCTGTGGTGCACATGCAGCATTCATGACTAAAAACAAACATACTGGTTGTATATGTGATTTAAGTGTTTTAACTCAGTATTTCAGGATTTACAAGATCAACAAATTAAACTGTGAATATGAGTTTGAGAGATAAATGTCCGTTTTAACAAAATCATTGTTCTAAGAGTAAAATAGATAAAATGACTGAGGCCACTGTCATGGAAACACTGCACACTCCTTTGTTTTTTAAAGGGTTTTTTAGGTGCATTTAAATACTATTAATTTGTTTTTCTGCACACTATTTTTCACTGTTTTCATTCTTCATCAACAATCAGCCAAAGTGCAAAATGATATAATGATTAATCAAAATATGTCAGTGGCTGTTTTTGACTCATCGCTTTACCTCGTTTCAGAAAGGATTCAGCTGCAGTGTTTTTAAACAGTGGCCTTCCATACAGCCACACATCATTTCAAGTTAGTAGCAGCATAACTTGTGTCTGACACCTCTGAGCTTTACGAAGTCCCAGCTTCCAGGACAATTTGCAGTGATGTAAATTGGTGCCTGTTTGTGCCACAAGAGGGCGCCCCTGGCCAAATCATAGACTTTTTCTATTTTCTTTCCTGCGCACTGTCCAGTTTATAGGCCAATTATAGGTTTGAAGGGGTCGCGCTGTTCTGTGAGGTCTGTGTCCCTTTATCTGAACCAGCCTTACTCCTAATCCCAACCAGCCGTCTCAAACCTGACCGCTCATCTCTGCTGCGCCCAACCACACAGCAAAATCACCAGTGTCAAATAAACCCTGAATGTCTTTATATGTTTCTACTGTTCACGTATAGGCCTAAACCCATTCTAGTGTTGATGTAACACTGGCGACTATATGCTGTACCTAACGGAGCAGATCTGTTCAGCACGACCCTGCTGCTTTTTCGCTTTGCACTGCAGCTGTGTGGAAACATCTCCACAGTAAGAAGTGGCTCAACATGCTGAGGGGTCAGCTTGTGAAATTCTGTTGTTGAAATGAATAAAAACATGTAGACCTCTGCATTTAATTGTCAAGTGTCTGGAGGACGGAGAGACGCTGAGCGGCGCTGAAGCAGCTGAGCGCCTCTGTGAGTCCAGACCCCCGTTTACTGACTGCAACAAGCGTCTTTTTGTCCAAACATCTGCTTATCGTCCCCGTCACTGCTCTGTCAATTCCCATTTGTGTCGAGGTTACACTCTGATAACATTATCTTTATTAAGCCATTTTCCTGCAGAGGCAGGACAAAGGCCTGCGGTCCGCGCCGTCAGCAGGCCAACAGCCGATTATTAAAAATCGGCAGAAATCAGGCTGAGCAACAGGTTTACATTTCACCACAGTAAACATAATAAACAATAGGCTCAGAAAATCTACATTTTGTATAAATGTGTCATTAAGGGTTTATTATTGACCAGTGTTGTTGTTTGGAATTGTATTAGTCTGTGTTTAAAATAATAATGTGGATATGGTCAACTCTCAGTCTACGTCTCTTTAAGCATAAAAACCAACCACTGGTTTAATTATCTATTTGAATAATTATTAATCACTGGTTTCACCCTCCGTTTCGTTAGGACGCACCGTTTCTTTAACAAATTTGAGTTTAAGGGCTTAAACTTCAATTAGTTGTACATTGATGAGATAAAAATAGAAATCATCCATTATGTTAAACAGTCATTATGGTTTTAGGGTGACGGGCTGTTTGGCACCTCTCGTCTCCGACTGTAGATGAACTGGAAAAAGTGCCAATTTTTCAGACATTGATCTCACACTGGGTCAGACAGTAACTGCTTTATCCAGCTTACTGACATTTCACAGAAAAAAAAACCAAGAATAGCGGACATGCTCCAAAAAACACAGGCGGCGGAGCCTATTCATTTTTTTCAACAGCTTCCCCATAGTGATCATTTTAAAAAGACCTTAAAACAAGATAATAAAATCAATGTATACAATCAGGAGAGATATACGGATATGAATTAGAAATAGAGGGCCATTTGCAGAATTAGAAAACGTGTGTACTAAATCCTTCCAACTTGAAGAAATACAGTCAAAATTGTGAATCACCTCGCGTTTTAAAATCCACAGTCTTTCCCCGGTGAGCAAATGGGCAGCAAGGTGCATTTGCTGAAGCCTTTCAAATGCTAACGTGGCCATATTTCACTCTTACAACCTTCTCACATCTCCATAAAATATTGCAGCACTCAGAGTGATGACTGGAGCCTGCTGCTTTTTCTCACACACTTTCCCCATAATAACGCAGTTTGTCTCAAAAACACTGATTATCTCACTCGTATAAATCCGAGCTCGCTCCTTCACAACAGTTTACGATCCTGTTCGGCTCGAGCTGAAAGGCCTTTGGCTCTTCTTATTTTTATCCAGCTCTGTCACATGAAAAACATGAAACTATGGGGATGTCCAACAAGGAAAGTGAGGGAACTCCTAATCTTTTTTTTTTTTTTTTAATAGGCCTAACTCATTTTGAACAATGACAAAATATTTAAAATATTATGGAAAGAAAATCAAAAACGCGTTTTAATTTCCAAATTATTATATATCAAATTTAAATCCAGCTATATAATATAAATCGAGATCACAGGCTGATGTCTATTTTATTTAAAATCTTTAGTCTACGTCAAATACAATAAAAGCGTGAAAAATGTCTTCCTTCCGAGCGGCTCCGTTTCCACTCACACCGTCTGCGCTAACAGCTTATACTAATGTAAATGTATATTCTTTGTCACGGGTGGACACAGTTATTTCCACGGTGTCAGACGCGTCATTAAGAGTAGCGCTAAAGATCTTAATAGACTGTGGTTTTTGATGCATTCAAGGACGACTCCGATATCTCGACTTCAAGCATTTTATGTTTTAGCATTTGGAACATCCAAGTGGTGTTAGTTGTGAATAATAACACAGTCGGTTCTATATATGATAAGAAATACAGCAGTTAACTCAGAGATCATGCTGATCCGTGGCTACCCCCACGGAACATGTTTTATATTGAAATGTATAAACCTAATTATAAAGACCTGTTATGTCTGCTGTTTTTTTTTTAGTTGTTGTCCCGATTTGCACCGTCACTTTCCTCAACGTGGGTACCATCTATCATAAACAAATCCTGTCAGTCCTAACAAGCACTGAAGTTGGTCGTTCATTTGCAGCGTAACTGAAAACTCATATTTTCGACATCACGTCAATGCAGCATCCGTGCCGCGGCGACGCACGTGCGAAGCAGCGGAGTCTCGGTCTCCGCCAATCACGGCGCAGTCTCACTCAGCCCTGTCCAATGGGAATAGCGCGCGTGCAGGTGGCTGGGCTGTTATCAGCGGGTCCCGCTTCTCTCGCAGCGTAGAGCGACTCAATTTATGGACGGACGCGCCGGGCCGTTAATGGTTCCCATCAAAACCACTAAAAACATCATCAGACCAGGATTCCCGCATGCAGCCGACTCCCAGCTCCCAGACTGCGACCCAAACAAACACGCGGAGAGGCTTTACTGGAGTTTGACCGGGCTCTTCACGTCCCCAGAGACCTGAAGTTCGGTTTCTCCCAAGTTTTCCCTCATTCCGAGAATCCTCGTCCTCATCCAGGATACTTTTGGAGGAGGCGGCAGAAGTGGCCTGGCTCCTCCTCAGTCCCAGACCGCTCTGCGCCTTTATTCTGTCTGGTTATTTTATTTAGCCGTTTTTATCCAGGCGACTTTGGTGTTTCATGTTCACAAATGTTAGCGGTCGGGCAGATGGAGGCTAACCGGCAGAGTGCTTTCGTCCTGGGCAGCACCCCGCTGGCGGCGTTGCACAACATGACCGAGATGAAGACATCCCTGTTCCCGTACGCGCTGCAGCAGAGCCCGGCGGGCTTCAAGGCACCTCCGCTCTCTAACCTCAACTCCCAGATCTCCGGAGCGACTCCGCACGGAATAAGCGACATCTTGGGAAGACCCATCACCACGGCCGGGCAGCTGCTGTCCGGCTTCCCCAGGATTAACGGCCTGGCCACCACCGCGGCCGCAGCGGCAGCGGGGATGTACTTCAGCCCGGCCGTGTCGCGGTACCCGAAGCCCCTGGCCGAGCTGCCGGGGAGAGCGCCCATCTTCTGGCCCGGGGTGATGCAGAGCTCTCCCTGGAGGGACCCGCGAGTTCCCTGTCCTGGTAAAGTCCTGACGTTTTAACACTTTAGGGGTCAGTGAACTGTAGAAGTGCAGGGAAAGCTCCGGGTCCTGTGTGAGGCTGCAGTGTTTCTGTAGGTCTGTGCTGCTGCTTGTCTTATGATTTTAGACACTTGGGCCTGGAAGTGTCAGTACACAGAGCAAACACACACACACACACACAACCACACACACACAACCACAGCTGTAAGATATTTCCCACAGGTCATCTACAGCTGTTCTTATCATCATCATCATCATCATCATCATCATCATCATCACGTTATCCTGTATGTGGCTGATACAAACACTTTAATGCGGCACAACTTAGAAAGATGTAACATAATGACAGCACCACAGTCAAAAGTAATTTGGAGGAGTTTTAAGAATATTTGCGACTCTTTTTAACTGTGGCGCAAATGTGTAACTTAGAGGAGCATAGCATGTGATAAGAGCATGCGTGTAAACATGTTTAAATCAAACTTTGTGAATAACCTTGTGCTCATTTCTCCTCCAGCCCAGGCTAATATCATGGTGGACAAGGACGGCAAGAAGAAACACTCCAGACCGACGTTTTCAGGACAGCAAATCTTTGCACTGGAAAAAACGTTCGAGCAGACGAAGTACCTGGCCGGCCCAGAGAGAGCCCGCCTGGCCTACTCGTTAGGAATGACCGAGAGCCAAGTGAAGGTAAGGACCGTCAAAGACCGGCTCAAAGGTGGAAATATTATCTGGCAGCTTTGGACTTTTGGCTTAGCAGGCCAAGAACAGAAGTTATTTCTGATATGCCTAATAATAATAATAATATCAGTAATGGTAATAATGATGATGATGACAATTATAATAATAACAACATCCATAATAATAATAATAATAATAATAGTAATGATAAATAATCACTTTAATTGATCTCCGGACTAGCTGTTTCTGTCGGGACCTGTTGATCTGTGTGTGCGCGTTTCAACACGCTCTGCCTCTCTCTCCTCAACAGGTTTGGTTTCAGAACAGAAGAACTAAATGGCGGAAGAGACACGCAGCGGAAATGGCCTCGGCCAAGAAGAAGCACGACTCTGAGACGGAGAAGATGAAGGAGAGCTCGGATAACGAGGACGACGACGAGTACAACAAACCACTGGACCCAAATTCAGATGACGAGAAAATCACGAGACTGTTGAAAAAGCACAAGGCCACCAACCTGGCGCTGATCAGCCCCTGCAGTAACAGCTCGGACACCTTGTGATGGCCACAGCTGGGGGCCACATTGAGGAGAAGGGGAGGGGGGTCAAAGGGTCCAACAGAGACTTGTCGCACACGTTGTGGCCCCTTTTCACCTGACTTTGTGAACATGCGTCAGAGGGCATCGCATTTTGCTCACATAGAGCAAGAAAATGCGTAAAATGTGCGCCGAGACGCACTGAAGAGCCGCTCACCAAAACGTGTCCAGAGACGCATTTGGCTGCATCTGAACCCACTTACAGACTATGTACACACGGATATATAACTCCTGTCAGAACTGGACTGCCAGCAGACTGACGGTGACAGGTTCATGTCAGTTGAAAGGACACAAATATTGGACAGGAACCTGGCGACGCAAACCAGTTTTTACGCATATAACTGGAGTTTTTACAACACATATAAATGTAAACTAAATACAATGTACAGTCCGGGTCAGTGTTGGACTTCTTAGTGTGACTCATTACTTTTATTCCACAAATGTTACTTTACTCCTGACACTTGTTAACATTATCCTCCCCATCCTCCTCTGAAGATTACTGCTAACCGCTGATAGAATTGTAATGATGTTATTAATATTTTGTCATGTGAAGACGTTATTGCCAGTCTTTTTCCACTCTGCCATGAAGAAAGTGCACATCATTTTTGGGATAATTCAACGGTAATCTCATTTTTGGTTTTTAAAAGAACTGATTTATGAGCAGCCAACACTGATCCGGATCCCAGACGCATGTTTAAAACGACAGGTGTAAACGGGGCCTGTGACGCTTCTAAAGCTCAGTGTAACCAGGGTATCCACTGTCCTAAAAGACGAGAGAAGAAAATGTTTGCGGGGGCTCAGATTTGAGATGAATGAATGAGTTGTGCTGTAACCTAAAGATGAAAATGTGCGTGAGATTGTATATATTTTTTACTGAATAACTTATGTTGTTTCAAGCAGTGGAAACGTGGCAGCCTCGATTCCCTCCACAGCCCTGACGCGCTTATTCCTCCTCAGATGTAACTGCTGCTTCGTTTTTATTTTCTGCACAGTAATGTCGCCCCACGTTTTACAGCTCTCTGTTCTGCAGCGGCACATAAATGTACAGGCGCAAAATGCTGTAAATAATCAGTGTAAAGACCAAACCGCTTGTTTTAACGACATCACATAAGTCCACACTTTGCTTTTTGATCTCATTTGGAAGACTTTATGCTTTACCTCATCGCACAGCGGAATAGAAAACTGGACCATCGTTTATGTTGGAATTAAAGAGATTATTATTGCTTCCAGGAAAGTTATAGGAAGAAAAAAAAACACTTTGTATTATGAATAAATTATTTAACAAGCATTTTTTTTTTGTTTTTTTGGGTTTTGTTTTAATGTATGGGCTTAATATAAATTAAAAATAAATTCATGACTCTTAATAATTGAATTTCATTATTGGTAACATGATAACCATGATTTTAGAGGACTAATTTACATTTTAGAAAAGTTAGAAGGACAGAAAACAGGGAAACCTAAAAGAACCCAGTAGTAAAATACATATTGTAAAATGTAAATGTCTTTAGCTTCTGCTTTGATGTTTCTCTTTCAATAACACATAAAATCAAGAAATACAGATTCTGTAGGCCTACTGCGTTATTATTATAGCTAATGGTCACATGTTGGATTTTGTTTAAAATATTATTTAAAATTATACAAGTAGCCTATTAAACTAAAATATATAATAAAAAACAACATCAACAATAATAATAATATTGATAATAATAATAATGTCGTCTTATCTTTTAATAACGGATTTTGTATTTTGCATCATTTCCTTTTCCCCAGCTGATTGATAGATAAACTCGTTGGGGCCTTACTGGGTTCCTGTGGGGGTGTTGGGAAATGACCCGGGGTTTAATTTATTATTCATTTATTTAAGACAAATCGGTGTTATGCCTTTATGATGCTCTGTGTTTGGTGTGAAGAGCTAAGAGATGTTTCGGAGAAGTGCGCCCCCGCTGTCGGTACCGTGGTACTGCAGCCACACTGAGTGGGAGCGTCTGCAGCGGCTCCCGGGTTCTGCACGTCAGAAACGAGCCGTCAAACGAACACTTTTCTCCTGGGAACCTGAGATAATTTGCTTTTATATAAGGCGACTCTGAAACAAATAACCAAAAAAAAAAAAAAAAATCCTCCCTGGACATGTGCCTGTAATTACTGGGCAAGAAACAGGGACTCCGCTCTTAAAACTTTTGGTAGGCCAACATAAAATAACTGCTCTTCACTTTCCCATTTTCTGCCGAGGGAAGTGCTGGATTGTTCAGGCCAGGCACAGGCTGGATAGGACTAAAGGCTAATAAAAAGATTTGATATGGATTTATATGAGTCCGTTCTGGCCTCCTGCGGCCAACTTTCCTCCGCCCCGAATTACGCGTTTTCTTTAGTGAGTAAAATAATTATACAACCTATAGAAAGCATCCTGTGGGATTATTCTCCAATGTTACGATACAAACGTGTATTGAAAATATAATTATCCTACATAAAGTCGATATTATAGGATGTCTTATCCCATAGAAATATGATTTATCGATGGCGGCTGTGTGACAATTAAAGGTGGTGTCACAGTGCATGTCCCTGAAGAAAAACGACCAGAGGAAACTGCAACTCTCATCCCTGTTGGTGCGGCCAATCACAGGATAGGACCACTGTAACAGTACACTAATAATACACTGATGATCCAGCGGGGGGGCTAATTGATGAAGACCTTTTCATTAGGAGCTCTTATTGTGTAGTAAGGGGCTAAAATGAGAGGCAATGAGGACAAACAGCCACTGAGCTCTAATGGTTTTTTATTGCTTGAGAAGTGCATCACCTACAGTAGAGGCCAGGCCGTCCAGAAGGGGCTAGAAGAAAAATCTCTATCTGCTTTTATAAGATGGAGTGAAGAAAAACTGCGGCTTATACTCCTAAAGTATACTCAGGATGATCAGCAGGAACAAGAACAAGCAGGCTTTTTTTTTTTTTTTTAAAACCTTTTGCCTACGAACCAAGTCACACAAGACAACATAAATTCTGCGGCAGGCACAAAATCATTTCCACTTGCGGTGATTTAGATGAAAAAAAAAATCACGGAGGATCAGTGTGACGGCTTCACACAGTCTGAAATCTGTAGTGTAGTAAATGAAATCGATAAAAGAAAAGGATGGCGTCTCCGACCGCCCCTGTAATGCTCAAATTATTGGCAACGAAGGCTGCTGAAGGCTACATACAAAAATTAAAAGCAACGCTCCCTGCTCTTTCCCAGCATTTAGAGTTTGTCTTTCTCAACATTTCAGAATGAACGCCTTTACCGTCTCACTTAAGCTTTTTCTAACTCTCACACACTTCAGTGTAGGATACTTGGCACCATAATGCAGTAACAAAAATAGACAAGGAACAGTTTACATTTTAAGGATATCCAAGCCTATCTAAAATATTACATTCAGAACCATAATATTATAGAAATAAGTTAGAGTAAGAATAATAATCAAATAATATGAGAGTGCTATATATGAAACATGATCTTATATACTTGTATGGTCTATGGCACTGCTTAAAACATTCTTGGATAGGCAATAAATCACTGAAGAGCTTCTTCTTGTACTGACTATTCAAAGGTCACTGTGGCTGCTGCAACACTCTGCACTGCACTTCAGCATCAACATTTTGGTAAGAATTATAAATTATCTCTTTAAAAAGTACAGTATATAAAATGAGACTCAACTGATGTGTCAGGCATGGCAGTGTGGTGTGCAAACAACATCAACTCAAAAACAAAACGAAAAAAAAAAAAAAATTATATATATATATATAAATTGTTGAAATGAACTGAAATGTTCTATCTATTCCAACAAAGGGACCACAAAGTTTGGTCAGAAAAGAGAACGGCACTAAAACCATTAACAACTCTATGTTATACTGTTCAATGTACAAATAAACCTAACAATATAGATATACAACTTTTTTTGCATTGCACTTTTCTTTTTTTAAAACACCTTACATACTGTATGGAAAGTAGCTTCTATATATAGACGCATACCTAAAAATGGCAAGTATGGTGTCTAAAAGTATGTAGTTGGACTGGTTTCAATTAGAGTTTTGGCAACGACGCTGTGTAATGGAAAAGAGTCCTCCGTCCTTTTTCTTTATGGGGAACGGGGTTGCATGGCAACGGTGAGGTCAGCGATGTGTGTCTTGTCTGGAGCCGGGCCCTCGGGTGCTAGTCCACATCTCAACAAGTGTTTCATGGAGAGAAAACGGCTTGGTGTTTGTAGGGATGAGGTGTCAGAACAACTGCAACTGATCAGCACTGCTGAAAAAGTTTGTGTAGGTTCTTCAGTGTACGCTTGTGCAAAGTGTGTGTGCAAATGTGTGTTTATGTGTGTGCGTGTGAGTGTGTTTGTGTGTGTGTGTGTGTGTGTGTGCTGATGTCCTGTTAGTTTCTCTGGTGTTCTCTCAGAGGCGCTTCATGGAATATGTTCTCCCCCCTTTGGCAACACTTCCCTGTGGAGAAATAAAAACAGAGGTTTTATCCCTAAATATTAAGCCTCGTCTTTAATCAGAGAAAATGACCTGACTTCCACTCTTTGCAATGTTAAAATACAAGGTGCACCTAAATGTCTTAAAATGACCAAAGCATTTTAAGTAATAAGCAATCGTGTTTTATTCTGGAATAAAACTCTTCAAACAGGCACATCTGCCTTCAGACAAATTTGTGCAAAGTAATAAAAAAATCAAGCAAATCAAAGCAAACAATGCAACAATGGAAAGAATTATAATAAAGAAAAATGAATATTTACCACGACATCACTGCACCACACAACACTTGTGCTTATTTGCATTAGGTTTACCTGCCCCCGCTGTTATTCGGAAGGACAGGAAGACAGGCTGGCAGGGGGACAGAGACAAACCAGAGTTAGGAACAACAAGTTAAAGATCCTTCCAATGTTTTCTGGGACAGCTTACACACTCCTTCCCTCTCTGGACACCTATGACACACAGGTTAAACTCACACAGCAGCACTGTGGCTTTTTGAGTCTGTGCGCTAACTACGCTGGACATTTTTTTTAAACATAGCCAGCTGCCGACAGCAGTGTGAGGCTTGGAGGTGAGGGCTGCTGTAGTATCTGTCAGTGTGCTCAGGTCACCTCGCACACACACACTACTGTCTATGTCACACTATGTAATGATGAAAGGTCTGACTTAAGGCGCCTCTCATTCAGTTTAAAACCTCTAGTCTGGCACAGCACAGACTGAGGCTAAAGTGTTAAACACTTTCTATACAATCAGCTTTACAAAAAGAGAGACAGATCTGATAAGATAACCTCTACTACTGCTTTAGCTTCATCCTGTCAACAGCTGAGAGTTAGGGCTTTTTGGCTTTTCTGTAGGTCCTCTTTGTTCAAAGGTGACATTTATTTGCATGATATATTTACTGTATGTTTATTCTCAGGTTTATTGTTTCAATTCTTGATCAAAATGATTGCTTATGCTTCACAGTTTCCTTGTCCCTCTGTTACAGCAGCTTAAACAACCTGTAAGTCTACTAGACACTAAAACCTTATACTTACACTCAGAGGAATAATGGCACTTCAAACTGCAATAATAAGATATTTGTTAATAACTAAGCTGAATTCAAGTCAAATGCTGCAATATAGTCAGTATAGTATAACTAAACTTTACCAACACTATCAGCCTCATACATGTATAGTAATGTAATACAAATAGTTGTTTCCCTAAACTGGATACAGATGTGTTGGATATAGTCAGTCCTTTCCCATTCTAGTCACTATTTATTCCCAACACAATGTCACAACACAATAACACACAGTGAAGATGTGGGTAGAGCCCGTGTTGTTACCTTGTGGTCCCCCATGCAGACATTGGGCCCAATGTTATCATAGACTATCGCCCGCTCTTCATTTTCAGGCTGCAGAGACACAAAATCAAAATTTTGGTAAAGTGATCATGATCAACAGTATGTTTCGTAATGTGGTGCAGTACAGCTTCTGTTGCACAGTTCATACACAAAGGATGCAGAGTCAGCAGTACGGTGTTCACACACCCTGCTGTGCAATATGTAACACAAATAGTTGTTGTTTCACCCTGGTCCACTGCAGAGGTCACACAACGAAGGTACAGAGGCTCAGTCTTTTTTATTTGTGTGCAGCTTACACATTGACAAAGCCTCACATTCTGCCATCCATAAATAGTTATACAATTATTTATTACTGTTGACAAAGACTTCACTCAGACAATGAGATAACTAAGATTGTAAAGTTAAGCCATTTGAAGGCACATAAAAATTAATCAAAGTTTATTTATGAATAGCAAATAATTCAGGAAACATCAGAAACAGTGTAAGTTTGTTTTGTCATGTTCCTTAAAATGAAAGTGTTTTATTCTCACAGAGCAGCAGCACAGCAGCTGATTTATGAAAACTGTAAGCAACCACTGAACTGAAGGCACCTTTAGAAACTCAGCACTGCTTTTACTTTGAAACCAGTGCACAGTGAAAAGAAATGAAAAGCACAAGTGATTTACAAAGTGGACATCTGCCATCTGACCAAATATACTCCCACTGTAATCTAAGAGAAAATCATGTTTCAATATCACTTTTTGCACACAAAGAGGCTGTTACCCACTCACACATGGATCTGCAGACTGCAGTATAAATCACACTTGTCTGGTTGAACTAAAGACTTTTTAAACAGGCACTCCAACCCCCACTTACACACACACAGAGGCTGGTGGGTGCTACCAGTTGTGACTCGGTGAGCTGCAGTGGCACTTCAGAAGAAAGAGAGACAAAGCCTGAGAACGAACCATAAAGCAGAATCTAAATTAACTTCAAACGAATCCTGCAGTGGAGCAGGGTCAGCACACGGCGTGCCTCCACCTCACTACCTTTTCTCGCGGGCCACGCACTGCCACCTCTCTATTTGTCTGGGAGCCCGCCCTGAGCCGTTGCCTCCCCCAGCCTGAGATACATTCATCAAACACACACTTGATAATTTACAAAGGCAGCATAAAATTGTGGATTTTCGGGCTGCATAATCTTTAGACAGATAAACAAATTACCCGGGGCCCTCCGGCAGAGAGGGAGCGCTCGCTCGGCTAAACATTCATTACCGGTGCTCCCGGAGCTGGTGCCGCACCACACAGCCAGCGGGCAACCTTTGGCGTGTTAGGGCTCGGCAAGCAGAAAATAACATGATGGCGAGTTAACCGACCGTGCCATGATAGATGACGCCACACGCTGGGTTGTTTACGGGCCCATGTCTCAACAATCTGTAATGCTTGGAGCCTGAGAGTGTGTGCTCAGTGAATCATCAGCCAATCTGCGAACACACTAACTGTTCCACTCTGTCCCCGCATTACAAGCAATTAGCCAGTGCTTGAGGGGAAGAAAAGCAAACAACAGCCCAGCTGTGTGTATGTGTGTGTGTGTGTCTGTGTGTGTGTGAATCACTCTTTACCTGATACTGACACGCTGAATGGGGAAAACAAAATGTGTGTTATAATTTTATTAAAATACTTACAGTCTGTTTTTCCATAACTTACTGTAATACGGCAGTGTTGTATTGTTCTGGTCAGACTGTAAAGCTCTTGTGATGCTTCAGTCAGTAAAGAAGAAAGATCAGGAAGGAATTTCTCATTTGTAGCGGACAAAAGAAAGCCAAACTTCCTGAGCAGCCCCCTGCTGTGGACTGCTACTGTACAATACACTGCTGCATCTCTTTCACACACATTAACAGATGAAAGCCTGCATGTTCCCATTCTGAAAAGACTCAGGCCACTAAGGTCAAACCTGAGACAACTCTAACAAGCTGATTTTTGTGGCAATAGCAGTCCAATTCAGGAGGCAAACAGAGGTACTGTCAAATCTGGGAAAACTTTCCAAGGCTGCATGGTGGATCTCTAAGTCCTCCAGCAAACTAAATAGTGAGTCAAGAGCGAACAGACTGCAGGACAGGCTGTAGGAGGAGGGGGGAGATGCGAGGAGAGAGGTGGCAGATTGTCTGGAGTTTACAATGCTGGGATGGATTTGAAGCCAAACGAGAGCTTGCAGGGTTTGACTCTGAGGAAATAGACAGATCTGTGGCTTGATGAAGAAGATGGGGCCCACTGGAGCTTTCTAAGAGCTGGGATATATATACTGTCTGGGTGGACCCATGGCTTAGTGTTTCAAATTAATATTCACAGACACCTCATCGTTCCATCTGTGAAGTGAAAGAGGAGGGGAGGGGTATTGTGGATCAAAGATGATGGAGTTGTAGAAATAATGAGTGAGACACTAATGAAGAGCCCTGTGCTTTAGTTAAGGGAGGAGTGGTGATGTTTGCGAAAATGCGAAGGAATATGACTTTAAAAAGCAACGAGAAACCCCTGAAGTGGACGGCTCACCTTTAAGACCAGGTCTCTGGCAGAGGGAGACATAAGGATTCGGTCACACCAGGCAGGGCATCTGGTGTTCATGTACTGCTTCCCCTGACTGCTGTCTTCACTGTATGGATAGCTGAAAAGACAGAAAAACATTTATAGCACATTCATACAGCTTGACGCGGTGTCCAAGTAATAACCAAGTTTATTTTCTCGTTAATAAGTGCTGTACAAAGAAGACATCAGAGAAGAGCAAATAAGATGAAAATGAAATGTATGAATCAGCAGGGCTGCAGAGAAGTAATAAATATGAGATGTCACACCATCTTATCTCAGAGACAGAGCTCAAAGTGTTTTCAACATTTTCCAAGAAAGCAGGAGGTCCATTAGTATGACCAATCATCTGGGTAATCTCTTGAGTCAACACACATGGATGGCTCAATCAAAGCAATCTTTCTCTGCCAACTGTACAGGTTGTGAGTGTGTGTGTCTGCGTGTTGACTGAGAGGGAAAATAAAAAAGAAAGAATGAGAGTGATGTAGGCAGAACGAACCAGAGGGAGATTCAGTTGCCCATATGTATAGCTACATCCCTACACGGTCATCAAAAACAGATTAGGTGCCACGGCAAATGGCCAAGAGAGATTGTATCTTGGAACAGGAGGGAACAATTGCATGATTTAAGCAGCGGCAGGGCTGGAGTTGGGCTGCGAGCCATCGAGCTGATACAGATTTACATTGTTGAGAATTCAATTTGCCCCTTCGGCTCATCAAACTGCTTCAGATTTACACGCCACCAATCCAATTTGTTTGCCGGTGCTCATCAGGATGTAAGGACCAGGCTTGTGTACTGTAATACCAATCCAATTTGCTCCTTCAGTGCCACCCGTGCTAACCGCAGCATAACACAAAGTGCCTCTCTTCTAATGATGGTGATATCCAAATGATAAAATAAACACACACCAACCCTCCAATTCATCGCACTTGCCGAGCCCCAATACCGTAATTGGACTTTGTGCTAAGGCAGAGCACCTTTATCAAGCAACTGGGTATGGTTGCTTAGTAAATGTTCGTGAATTCAAATCAGGACACGGTTATTACAGCTACCACACTGATAGACCTGATAATATTACAGTAGTTCTGGAGTGAATTGGCTACTCTACTCTACTCTGGCCTACCTAAAGCAGCAAAGAAAAAAAAAAAGTCTCCATTTTGTCCTTCCAGAGTCCTCACAAGAACCTCCATCCATGGTCACCAGAAGAACATTTGCTTATTAGGCTCATTTCTTGTTCTTTTCTGCCAATGAATAATGTGTCAATCAAAGTAACGGACTGAATAAATAAAACCAATGAATGTTACTAATTATTAGACGAACTGTTCTAATTTTAGGGGGTTTTGGTCATAGTAAATCTGAATCTTGTCTATGCCAACTATAACAGTTGAGAGGTACTGCAATGGATGGCCTACAGTGAATTCCTTGCAAAGTGATGTGTACATATGCAAATGACACAGTGATATTGTTATGCACTACAACGAAACTGATAAGATTAATCCTCATACACATGTACAACAATGGTGACAGAGATATGTGTTGAGATGGTGACTAGTAGAAAAAATGAATGTACAGTATGTGTAAGTATGGGACATGAAGTGGCCTGTGTCTTTCTCACTATCTCTCTCTCTCTCTCACACACACACACACACACACACACACACACACACACACACAGCCCCCCACCAAGTGTACAAACAGACCCGTTGAGAGTTCCCTGCCTCCAATTAGCATTAATAGCACTTAAACCATGAAGAAATGCATGGGGGTTTGGTATGTTAATGAAAGGGCTAAAGAAGTGATCCTAGGATAAAAGACAGCATGAAGAATAGGATGAGTGAAACAGATAGACAGTGAGGGAGAAGAGAGGGGATAAAGATAGATCAGACAGAAAGGAGCAAAGTGAGGGTGGAAAAGAGCAAAGTCTTCAAAGGGCTTGTGGAGCTGCTCTGCTTCAGGGTGGCCTCAATGCTCCTGCTTCCTGAGTGACGGTCCCAGGCCTTAAACAGCTTGTGAACAATCCTCCTATCAGGGACTCTGTTATACCTTTATTGACTAACAAACCTGGGGTCATTTTGGTGTTAAACAGACTGAGAGAAAATCAAGCTTCCCCCTCACCTCCTTCAAACAATGAACTCTGGCCTGACAGCAAACTTCCCCAAGCACTTCAACAACAAAACTTTGTTATCGTTCAGTCATTTTTGATGACAGCCAGCCATTGTAAAAGCTGATTAAAAATACTCAACAATGGCCATTAAACAGCCATTTTGTGTTCCTGTGTATGCAGGTATAGGTTGTTCCCCTTTCTATTTTACCGCACCCTCCACTGGCTCCAATAGAGATAACAAGTCTTAATGCAACGGCAAACAGTTGGATGGCGCGCTGGGGCCAAAGTGATTAATGCCTCCGATTAGCAAGTTCACAAACTTATCGGGGAAGGTAAACGGTCTGAGAGGGCGTGTGGGCTGGAGGCCGTCAGCTCATATCAGATCCTTATTGCCCACAGCAAGACTAATTACACTAATTAATGGACCAAGCTGATAACTCCAACAGTCCTGTACCTGTATAGGAGGGGGAGTTGCACTTCAAGGTATCCACGCACACACGCACGCACACACACACGCACGCATGCACGCACGCACATATATATATGCTTTAAATGTGAATATGCAATCAGCCACATACACTGCTTTACCAACTCTTTTCCCAGAGTCAATATGTTAGACTACCAAAATGATTATATTTATGGGATGCAAAGTTACTGAGAGTTGTAAAATGAATGGAAAAGTACAAACATAAATACAAACAGTCATCAAAAGCTCTGTTTTGAACATAGAATACTTTAATGCTATTACAGGTGAAATGGTGGCTGGATTGCCACAATGAGTCAGTTCTGTTTATAATTTCTTACATATGTCACGTGCAGCACCTGATTTAATGCACCAGAGTAAAATAGTTTGCCGCTGGTTCTCTAAATCTTTGTAGTTTATATACAGTATTTTATTTGGATAGTTTTGCTGACACTGAAACAATTTATAAAAAATAACTAAGAGCAAAAACAGTTGCACAAAGTGTAAAGCTGGCTCACAAATCTACATTTGCATACTAATCCTGAGCAAGTTGAGAACGTGCGTTCATACTGTAAACCCGACAAAATCAAGCATAATGACAACAGTCAGCATGCAGATTAAAGACATCTGATTCTGAGGATGCTGTGGATCAACACTATCTTGCTGTTTGACATATTTAGTAATTTGTTGTTAGTATAAAATGGTTATTATGTTAAATTCTATACTAACTCCAAAACCTGTAAGCATTCATGATTAGCATATATTATATAATCTTTACAATTGGTACACACTATCAAACTGGGACTCAGCATCTGTCTCTGTATTTATCAATCCTGCTGGTGCAGGTACAAAAGTGACAGAGCAAAAAATATTTGCAGAGTGCTGCAAGTGCTTGTTGTATACTACACATTCAAAATGGCTCATTTAAACAATGATCCTCTGAGGATCAGGAGCGTCAGTGCCATTATCTGACACTGAGTGAGATGTCTGTCTTGCCACTGGTGTTTAGTCTTTTCCAGCAATCACCTCTCGTGTAAAGTTGACCCAAAAACACTGCTTTTCTGCTTCTTCCTTTATTTTGTGTTGCTGACCACATCTCAGATGATTCATGTGTGTACAGTAACCTATCGAGATTCTCGAGCACCCATTGAGAGCTCATTCATTCATGCTTGGTTTGGGGTTTAATGTTTGACTTGGCTGCAGACACATTACTCACATGTGCTCCGACCGGTGTCAGCTTGTTTGGCTCGCAACAATAAAAAACTGGCGAGGTGAGCACAGACCCTACCTTTAGTGTGTCACTAAGCCTCACCAAGCAGAGGGAGAGGCCTTTGTCACATATATTACTACACTGTTAAACACTACTATATCAATGCATATTTTATTCCACACTTTTACCGCACAGCTTTCCAAACAATAAAAACATTGAACGATAAACGTTCTAGATATCATTTGATGATAAAAAATAAAAAGCATCCAACATATTTCTGTAAAAAAAAAAAAAAACATTTTGTAGGTACTGCACTTTTTTTTTTTTGCTCCTCTGGGTTGTACTGTGACTTATACAGCAAAGTGACTTATATGTATATATTTACAGTTTTTTAGACATGTATTCATAAGCGTTAAATTACACTCTTGACTCAATTTAAGACTTGAAATTACACTTCTGTTCACACTAAACTAACTCCTAGTGCAACAGAAGTGAAAATGCAGCCCAAAAGGTATCGCAATACTGCAGATTACAGCTAACAAAGTCTGCAGCTGAAACAAAGTCTGGAGTGAGTGTCCAAGGTTCAACCTGAGAGAGGTGGAGGTCATGCTGTTTTACCCCCTCCACCGCAATGTTGGTGCAGTTGTTTAAAATTACTTGACACGGATGAATAAATTTCATAATGCACTCCTGCTTGTTGTTATGCCTAGCCTACGTCCTTTATAGGCTAATTAGTATTTATTAGTATTAATTAATTATACACCACGACTTATACACCAAAGCAACTTATATGGTTTTTCTGTTCTAATAAATCTGGTGCAACTTAAGTCAGACTGCCAGACTGGCCATGTCCTTGTCCTATATTTTCCTATCTACCCATTAAAAGCTATTACCCAGTTCTACATAATAAGTGATAAGTGATAGACAAAACAGCAGGATATTTACTTGTTCAGTTTTTAATGAGGGCAATATAAACGTGGGAACATAGGCAGGGCCGGAAACCAGAGATAAGAGTAATAGTCATATCTGTGACAAGAGGTCAAGGGTGCTAAAAAGCATCATAGGATGTTGGAGTGGCCAGTGCTGGGCTGGGTTTGGCTAAAAAGTCAGAAACAACTCCCTGTCTCTACAGCTATGTTTGTTTGTGGTTGTCAGGGGAGGCTTGGCATAACACAATACACACACACACACACACACGCAGCACAGATACAAAAAGATCAGCCAAATGCTATCAATAAAGCTGAATGTTTGCTTCAGTTTGTAAAGCTGGGAGGCTCGCAGGCACAACATTGGCACAGTGCAGTATAAACAGTGAAATGCCATCAGTAGCTCATGGCTCACAGCCTGCTGGGGTTCAGCTATGACATGTTTGGCCTTTAGCTTCTCTAAATGAAGACAAGGACACACAGATGGCATCTATTTAATCCACGCTGTGTAAGATTGTTTTAACAAAGCCTCCTTCTCAGTAGCATCATCTCAGACAAGAGGCAATGACACATGACAGTGGACAAGCTTCACAATTGCCACAATGGCCCCTCATCATTTTCACAGACTGTCTGCTAGTTAGAATGATGATGCGCTGATAGTTGTAAAACAATGTTCCTGTTCAGCTGAGCAGCCTGTAACACTGGATTCTGTGGCTGTGCTAAACCAACATGAGCCACACACGTATAATGAACATTGCCATTAAACTGTATGCTAAACTGTATCTGTACATTACACCCCCATGTTCCACTATAGGATGGCTGAGAGTGAGGAGAACAAGAAGCCTCCTTCATATAGGATGCAAACAGCAGGGCAATAGGACTAATGTATTCCCACTGACATATACACGCACAGTGGGTGATGTCACTCGTACATGCACTTCAGAGGGTTGTTGTGTACAGAGTATTATTCACAGAACAAGGACCATTACTGTATACAGGAGAGCCATCTGTGTGAGCACTTCCTATGAGCTCAAAATGGGTCTTGAGGAATTCTCCATTGCTCTAACAGTTCACTCATATGTTCGTATTACCAGTTATTGAGGAGCTGGCAGGTGGCCATTTATGTCACCTGACCAAAATCTTCTCTCATCTGAAGAGCAAAGTCACGTTGCTTGGCATCAGCTTTGAAGCCTTGCCCTTCCTATTTTATGAGCCTGTAACCCTTGTTGAGTTTTTCTCACTTCTCCTCTTACACCTGCAGCTCTGGAAAACAGGATGTGCCAAGTTGGTCCCGGGGTGAAGACACAACTGTTGATCAGTTTCTGACTTCTCACTAACTTCACCTTCTGAACTCTGGGTCACGCTCTTTCTACTCCTTTCCATGTCTAGACCTAAGGAACACTTGAGCCTGTTCCCTGTGAAATCTTCATGTGGACTAAACATGTCTATGTATGAACACCATCACATCAACACTAGAAGTATGTGCACGTTCACAAAACTAACAGAACTTTAACAATTTCACCTCTAAAGAGCTTCACTGTAGATGTCTTCTGATTAATGCCTTGCTTGAACACTGAACACATCTGGACATCTGTAAACATGTATAAACAGCAATCTCTGCCTTCTAGTAACATCAGCTGCAACCCACCAGTACTCAGATGCTATGTACTGTGAGTATCCGTACCTTCCTCCCTCCTCCTCCTTTAGAATCAGAGACACAGGACAGTAGAGTCAGCTTTTCCACTCCCAGCTTCGTCCTCAACTTCCATACCATCTCCCTGAAATCGCTCATGATTTGCCCACTGATGGGGTTGTGTCGCTGGTCTGATGTCACTCAAAATCTCCCTCAAAGCCTATTCCCAATAACTATGTTACAGACAGAATACATTCTTCCACTGCTCCCTCATTGTCCACTGCATTTCCTCCTGTAGCTGTGGTCCCGATTAAATTTTTGCATCGATCTTGTGCAGAAAAAAGGGAAAAGAAATCGGATCAGAGGAGTACTAAAAGCGTTCCCCTAAATCAATCAAAATACATGAATAAGTTACTGTTGCCTTAGTCGGTTTTAGGGGATATTACCTTAGTTATGCCATTTCAAATATGAAATCAAAAGTCCCATAATGCAGGGTAAAACTTACCATTATTTTCAGTCAAATGGTCATACTACAGCCTATGTAAAGATAATGACCTAATGGCTGGTTGCAGTCTCATACATTAAATCTGATTGAATAATTATGTCTACATAAATGATTGGTCTCTGATTAATAGACATCTATTTTCTCCCAGTACACTGCCTATGGAAACTCTTAGCCCACATGGGCTTCTGTGTATGTGTGTGTGTATCAGTATGAGTAATACTGCAACCTATCAGCGAACAGCAGCCGACTTGGCTCCAGGTCCAACTCTGACAGGGCCCGGGCAAATTCCTCACCCCAGTGCCCAACTACCTAGATGTGTCAGGGCCATCTTTGACAAACGACTTCTCGAAAGTAAAGAGATACATGCATTTTAGAGCTTGGAGCCTCTGCAGCATTGAAAGGGAAAAGAATTCATGTGTGTATGTTTGGGGACAGAGATGTACACATACAGAAAACTGAATACACCCATTATGACAAGCCTCTGACAAAACTCTGTGCAGACTGATGTTCTGTCATCTTTCACAGATGATTCTTTTAGATGCTCTTTGCTGAAGAACTTTGCACTTGCCCTTCTGTTTATCACAACAAGGTCCACACAAATTGTGTGTGAACTGTACCATTGCAACTTTAGTTATTGGTAGTCTGGCTCTAGTCACAAGTAAACTGATTTTTGCAGCAGAGGTCACAGGTTAACTGACGTTTGTCACAGAGGAGGTCACAGGTGTACTCACTTTGGTTGCACTTAGGTTGTACTTTGGGACTTAGATTTTTTACATCACCTGTTTGCTTTTAATTATTCATAATATATAAATAAGATCCTGAATTTCCCCTAGGGGGTTAATAGTGTTTATCTTATCTTATCTTAAATAGTCTACACTTTAATTTAAAAACGATGCAATTACCGCAATCATTTAACACTGTAGTGATATTGCGCAGAGGTGAACTCAGTTTGTTGTATGCTGTATTCCTGATGAAAACTGGATGTCCATTACAAAAAATGATCAGGAGCTGCTGACCAGGGATTCTTCAGGTTTGGTTACCTGGTAAAAAGAGAAATCTGGAAATACATGTTTCTGCCCTTCGACCGCCGCTTCATATTTACATTAATCAAGTTGTTATCCTGTATTTAGTTCATCCCGGGCAACATTTCTCATTTTGACTCCTCACCCTACAGCGGACAACAGACAGAATTAAGTTGCAGATTAAATGTTTGTGACTAGTATTGATTTATAGATTTGAACAAAAGCGAACCGTGTGTGTGCATGAGTGTGTGTGTCAGAGAGGGTGTGTTCTGAGGGCCTGCATTAAAAAGAGTAATAACCTCACAGATGGCGAGGGGCCGGTCCAGAGCAGGCTATGTGATGGAGAACAATCGTTGAGGCTTGATTGCTCAAGGAGCACAAGGCAGACCTGACAGGGGGAGGGGTACTACTATATGGGTGTGTGTGTGTGTGTGTGTGTGTGTGTAAGAAGTGGGAGGCGGGGGTTGTTTAAGTTTAACTAGGCCACTGCTACCCATTACAAGGCTGACAATGATGTGGTTTGTCGCCCACACAGAGTAGATCAAATCAAATTTCATATGCTGCTCCCGGGTTTCATCTGTTTGATTCATCATCACCTCAAGTATGTGGAAATCATTTGTATTCTTCCACAGCAGCATATTCATTCCTCCCTGTGGAGAGATGATTCAGTATTATATGGATAGGTGCAAAAGTCAGCCAGTGTAAAAGGACAATAAATCCACCTGTCACTTATGCAAAGTGATGTAAATGGGGTCCCTGATTAAGACACAGAGTCATTTAAAAAACAGGGACTGGCAGAACCCTGACACACATACACACACTCAGTCTCGAGTTCTCACAGTCAGTGTGACATGTATGCGCACACACACAATTGCAAACTCACACTCCAAGCCACTCAGATACACACACACACACACACACACACACACACACACACACACACACTTTGATAGCTCTACGTGTCACAAGCCTGCTCTCTCTCACACACACATACTAAAATCCCCCGCCGCCCTGCGCCTGCCACTGGAGCAGTTTATCAAGTAATTATTGTTTGATTACAGCGTTTCATTATCTGCACTGATTGAGTCACAACCAACGGCAAAGGTCAAGCGCCATTAACGCGCTGCTCCCGAAACATATTTCCACGCTGGCCGCGTGTTTGCCCTCCCTCTCCTCTGAAAGGGCTAATTGCAAATGCATTTGTTTGAGGAAGAGGAGTGGAGACCACCCATTCCAATTTCCCCCAAGTCCCACTGAGAAGGAATATCAATGCAGCCCAAAGCCAATGCACAGTGACACACACAACACACATGTATAGGCAGACACACAAGGGAGCAGTTTGGGACCGTATCCAATCATACTTAACAACTGATACCCATCAAACACAAACACAACAGCTTTCATAAAACCATTTTGGACAATAAGGAGGTGAGTGACTCCTTCTGATTTTACATATAATGATGAGGCCGTATGGCCAAGATCTGGTAGGCATAATCACTGGATTTACCACCATGTCAAGGGCCCTGTGGGTTACTGTATTTATGCTGTTTCATTATCAAGAACCTATTTCTGGTGGATGTACAGTAATTATGTAAAATACGACACATACATGAACAATAGATATAATATTGAATATGGATACCTGGGAGAAAGAAATACATTAAAAAGCTGATAATAAGCAATATTCAGCAAAGTTCCTAAAAACCAAATCCAGTATATCTGCATCAAATGGCATGGTAAACCATCCAGCAGGTGCTTTGTTATAAAGCAATAAAGTCACCCTTATCTGGGAATCATGAATCGCTTTGCAAATCTATTCAACACAACTTGTTATATTTCAGTCAGCAGCTAAGTGGTGGACATTACAACAGTTTGACATTACCATATGTAGAGCCACAACTGTTAGAGTGGCTAAAAAATGAAAGTATTCTTCCAGGAACATCAGGAACTAGTAGAAAATCAGAGAGCAGTGTAGTGTTGTAGATGTTAGTTGTGTGAATGCAAAGGTGTTAAAATTGTGTGTGATGTAAAATTGCTCTATACCTGGGTGGGAAAGAGATCTCTAGTTCATGCAGCCGATCCTTGAACAAAGACAGCTCTTTGTCAAACTCTAAAAGCTGTGGAAAGAAAAGAAAGAATGGGAATAAGGAGAGAGTACAGTTGATTTATTAATTCCTTCTTTTAAACATGAAATTGTCTGACACAAACAGTTCTATCAACAGGCCTCAGTCTCAGTGAGGTATGGACCTAAAGCGTGTTGATGAGGTTGCAGATATCATCTTTACTATCTTATTCAGTTATGGCCACATACCCGATACTGGCAAACACTGACAGCAGCTGACCAGTAGTGTGTGAGTTTGTGGGTGTGTGTGTGTGTGTGTGTGTATGTGTGTCTTACTGGTGTCTATCTCTCCACACTGACAGTGCAGCCACACACTCATCATCAATCATGTCTCCTCACCCAGCTGTATTCACTCACTAGAGTGTACACACACACTTCCCCCAATTTCCCCCCTTTCACAAAACCCATAAATCATTAGTGAAAAGCGCAATTAGCAGCTTCTTGTACACATTAATTATCTGGGAGATGAACAGGTAGCTTGGGCACCTGCATGGCTGCCTCACTGAGAGACTGACAACGACGTTTCCCGGCAACCTCAGAGGACCTAACGCGGGCCCCGCCCTTTGCTTTCAGACAGGAAGACACCAGGATGAAGCCGAGACATGTCTGATCAGTGGTAAATTGTTATTGTACATGTTTCAAAACCCCAGCTACAATTATGGCCTGACAAAGACCTCATCCTATGGTGCAACTCTGACAGCGGTATTAGAGGGAGCTTGATGTTGAAATGACAGTACATTGGTGATGCATTGGTGAGTACATGCAGTGTGATGTGTTGACAGCTACATGATAAAATACCAAGATGGTGCACATGGGTAATATTTGAAAGGACATCCTCACAAAGTGGAGACATGCGAGTAGGGATGTGGATGTCAAATTTATATTTTTATATCAGCAGAAAGTAACTACAGTCTTCCATCTACACTGACAAATTTATGTTGTGCATGTATGACCGTGCATTGTTTGTCTTCACACCACTGCTGAACACACACGTATAAATGAGGCCAAGTCCAGTGTGTGCCTTCACTATGTCGCTCTGTGTGTATGTGTGATTATGTGTCACTGGTGTAGAACAGTGGCCATTACTTGCAGGCAGAGCGGCCTCCCAGACGGAGTCTCAGTGGTTCAGGAGGGCAGATGTGCTGCATTCATCAAACTCACACGGCCGGGGTCACAGGAGAGACTCACACACTGTGGATGAGGGATGGCAGAGCAGGGGATGCAACCCCACGCTCCACTGTACACCCCATCTCACCACCCACCCACTGATACCGTCCTCTAGTGTGTGGTGTGTGTTTAGCCTGACTGATGGTGGATTTCTGAGGCCGATAGCAATATCAGTTTAAAGTTTAAAATCTTGATGTTTACTGTGAAACTGAGAGCTGTAAATAACATTTTTATTTAAAAAGAAAAAAATGGTTTCTTACTCTCTGCAGCTATATTTCCAGCAGCTATCTAGCTTTCTGTTCAAGCAGAGGCAGATTTACCAGTCAAAATCCATCATAGTCTGATTTCAGACAGGGGTATGCAAAAGCAGATTCTTATTTCACGTTACTGACAACTGATTTTATCAGCTGAAAAGACAAGTGTCGCTGCCAGAATTTATTATTGTAGCTTACTGAATTAAGATGCACACGTTGGTCAAAAACACTGCCACCAGCATTTTTACAGTTCCATGTTGGAGCATTTCAAAATGTTCTTCAAAGATTAACACTTTTTACTTCTTTGCTCATATTTGTAGTTATGTGTTTCACTCTGGAGCTCATGGGTTATGAAATGGCAGTATGTGAGTCTGTTGTCACCTATGTTTATCTGCAAGGTAATGCTTCACCCAGTGGGTTAGCAGTAATACATGAGGGGCATAAAAAAACACTAGGAAACTCATTGTGAAGAGAAAATTGTTCTCCAGGATGTAGGTGTACCTGTTTGCATGTCAGTGATAAACAGAAGACTACAGAGACCAGAGCCCTATGGAAGCCTTAAAAACAAAAAGACCAGGCCGCAGGTCGCAAATATAAAAAGAGAGCAGCAGAATTCTGATGAAACAAAAACCAATCTTTAAAAAATTATGGAAACGTGATAGAGGCTTCAGCGATGGCCTAGAAAAGCATCATGCCCCAGACTTCAGATAGTTATAGACTGCAATGGATTTTCCACAAATTATTAGAAATCATGATTTCATGGGCATGCATCCAGGTACTACAATAAAATTTTTTAATATTTTTAAGTAAAGGTTAATTTTATTTAAAAAAAAAAAGAGAATTAATATACTTAATATACTGTAGATTCATCATGGGGAAAAAAGTTTAGTTAGCAATGCATGCTCATACTGTGTGCTTGAATCAGTTACTGACAGCTTTCTACATGTACACATATGTATCTATGTACATGTTCACAGGTGTGATTCAGTTTGCTTGAGGAAAAGCACCTCAGATTTTAAGTGTGTGACAGTTTAACCAGCAGGGAATGAGCAACATATGGCCGTGTGTATCTACGGAGTGTGTGTGTCTTAAGTGAATGTTGAACAATTCATTCAGGTGAATGGAAGACGCTGCAGCCACAAATTTCACACTACATTTCATTCCAGGTCAAATTAAGCATAATGCTCTGCTGCTCTATTAGGTCAGTAGTTAAAAAAAACCACACAGCTTATTATTGGTTCACAGCCTCCTGACATTATAAAGCCAGGACTAGTCTGTCAACCAGAAATGACCTTGGGAGTTGAGGTGGAGGTGGAAGATGATGCTGCCCTGGCAATATCACAGAGGGGAAAAAGATGGAGAAATGTCTGGGTAAAAACTACCCTGTCATGGGATCAAATTTCTGACTTTGCTTGGATGATCAGCACTCTCCTAAATCAGATTGGCAGTGATAGTTAAGAGGCAGGAAGTTAAGGCAGGTAAAAAGAGGGAATATAAGGTCTTTGGCCCCCAACCATCCCTCTCGCTGTGCTGGTGGGTTGTCTACCACCTGTAATTGTGCTTTGATTTACGTGTTGTCAAATATCCCCTGTGACAACACCTGCTGCCATTAAAACCCATCAATAAATGTTGGGGTTAAAGGTCATTTAATTTGATTTTTACACCTCGCACTTGGCTTTCATTGCAGGGGCCATATTTTTCCTTCTTTTTATGGGATCTTCATTATTTTGTGAAAAGCAATAAACTGTCACTGATGGTGGGAGATGGTCGATTGGTGCTGAGAAGGGCCGACCAAACAAAACACATCTCTGCAGTACAACGCAACACTGAAATGAAGTTGGATGATGACTGTTTCTGACGTGACAATTAGAAAATGAATTTTCAATAAAAGGTACAATGTGTACATTTTTTAAACTCAAAACCATTGCTAGAAGAACAGGCAACATCAGTAAAATTTAAGATTGAAGACAGAACCCATATAAAATACATACTGTTTACTGCACGTATGCTATATCTATTTGGATAAGGCTAAGCAAGTAGTCAGTACATTCAGAACAGAGGCAAGCTAAAGTAAGAGACATACCCAATGCAGCATCAGTTTATATAAATCCTTTAAGGTCAGATTTCATTAAGCATGGCTTCTGTATTGTCACTTAAGACCTCTGACAGGCAAAATATGAAACAACTTTGGGCTGGAGCAGCATTAGTTTTATTTATTTATTTATTTTTTATGTCCCTCTCATGTTTAAAACGTCTCTGGGCATTTGAGTAATGCTGTGGACTACGTTGCCAGCATGACAAAGAGAGGAAGGCCAGACAGAAAGGTTCATCACTTACTACAGCTAGTACACAAACACACCCTCCTCTCCAGGTCCCCCATCTGCCGACACCACACTGATAAAGTTACAATAAAGAGATACTGAAACAAAATCAATGGGGACGGAGGAGGGAGATGGCCCTGTGGCTGTGTGCTCCAGGAGAGGAAGAAACTGTGCAGAGCTACAGATGCACAGCACAAACACGCACAGTACGCATGTGTGCACGCACACACACACACGCACCTCCCATATTTCCACTGGAGCAAGGCCCCGCTGTGCCCCTTGACGCCACAAGCACCCAGAAAATTTAATCTTCCCAAATACTCATCAGGGCTCTCCATCGTCCCACCGTGACAGCACCGGGGATAATTAATTATACAATTTTGATGGGAATATCGACTAAACAAACCTATTAATCATAGGAAAAGTCAATAGGCATGGACACATTCAATCATGTCCCAGCCAATGATTACTCCTCTCAAAATACAATAATTATTTTCAAGAGCTGCCTCGAATTAAATTTCTGTCAAGCTGGTACAAGTCTTGCAGTTGATGAAGGATGCAATGGATTTTTTTTCCTTTCCTCTTCCCCAGTGGAGGAGTGTGAGAAGGGACATTTATCCTTTCAGAAAGGTAGTTTGTTTTATAAGGATCATAACGTGGTGTGTTTAACTAGACCATGACCATCAGATTATCTTGGATGCCCCCATTATGCCATCCATCTTGTCTGGCTTGGTGAGGAGGAAAGGGAGGAAGGGAGGAAGTGTATGGGAACTTCAGCCTCCTGAAGCTACTGTTACACAGTCACGGTTACTTACACATTTCTGGTGATCAAATACAATGATTCTCTTGTGCCTTACATTACAATGTGCACGGTCGATTTCTGCCAGCATCAGAGTCTTCAAAACTCTATCTTTGGTTAATTAGGTGTTATTTTCCATTGTTTTGCTGGAAGCTTGGAAACATGGTTTTATATAGGAAACACTTTCATACAATAACAGTCTGTCTGTAAAAGCACCAAATAAACAAATCTCCCATGGGTGGGTCCTGCAGACTGAAATCATGTGACCAAACATTAATAACCCCACAGAATTTTTTTAAAAAACAACTGTCAAGATCCTAAAGTTTCCAGATACAGACTAGGCAGACTTAAGTTTGCTTTAGAAATTTAAGGGAGAAAATGCTGTCATTAAATTTCTTTCTAACCACAAGGACAGAATTCAATACACAAATGTGAAGCACAGGGTTGCTGAAAAATTGCATTTCGTGGTTAGTGAAACCACACTGCATGAATAAAAGCATTTCCCCTGATTAGGAAGCAAATGAACAGGATTTCTTAAATAAAAGAAAATGAGCTCAGATCTGTGCAAAAAGTTAGACAAACAGAGAAAGGTAGCTATTGGGGCTTTTTTTTTACATTCTTGTCTATGTCTTGTGTGTTACTGTGTTGTCCTGATACTATAAGATCCTACCCATAAGCCAGTTTGGTTTAAACCATTACACATCAGGCAAAACTGTGCCTAACATTTTTTTTTAGATTCTTAGACATCAAGGCGAAGTTATCTAGAGATTGAGCCATTGCAACTTCTAGTTTTTAGGTCGAAATGTTTCACCACTCATCTGAGTGGCTTCCTCAGTCTAGGTTGGACCTGAAAGATAAATTGGAGGTTCCATACCAGCTTTCTCTTAGACTGAGGAACCCACTCAGGTGAGCGGTGAAATGTTTCAACCCAAAAACTAGTCCAGCTATTGACTCAACCTCTATGTGTAAAACAAACATTCAACATTTGCTGTAATCAACAATTAAAATTGTATAAAATCATACCAGACTATCGTCACTATATATATATATGAAATTTAATACATAGTAAAATTGAAGTATCCTCCCAAAAATTACATTATGTGGCATCAATAAATTCTGTGGTTCCAGTCTGCAGACAGTAGCAACTTCAGAGTCCATTCTGTTGAAATGTGGGTGTGCGTGAGTGTGCGCATCTTGAAAGAGCATTTTAACAAGGTCCAACTTGGAACTACTCAATCTCATTTAAAAATTAGTCCTAAAACATTTGGCATTTTAGTGGGGACAAAGGGAGTGGTATCAAATTAATGTCCGGACCTAAAGCATCTGCATCTACTTATGTGCTTATTTTTTTTACCTTATCATTACCTTTTATGTAACCACTGAACCATGAACTAACCATGAAAAAACCTTCATATCAAATTTTCCAGCTGTCATAAATCCTTTGATTTTTATTCTCTGTTCTGTCCCTTTCACAGAATACTATAAAGTGGAAAAATAAATTCTATAAAGTCATTAAAAGTTAATTTAATTTGTAATAAATAACTACAAGGAGAGACATAAGTGAGTAGATGAATTTAGGAAGCAAAGGTTTCACTTACTGAGGTCCCATTGTTTTCCCGGAAAACGTCCTGGTTGACATAATTAAAAAGCTTCTTTTCAAGTTGAAGAACAACCTAAATCAGTAATGAGAGAGAAACAGTGCTCTGATTAATACCAATACTAATGTGAACTGCATTTTGTAATTAGAGCACTAATGAACAGTAGAGCACTACAGTTGATTCTACATTTATCTCTCCACCAGATGCATCACACCACTTTACATCATGTATTAAAGCAACATTTCATTTAATAGCTTAAGCTCAGACATCTACAAATATAGTACTAGAATATCATTATTAGGTGGATGTTTAATTACAAGTCTAGAAGTGCAATTTTCCCTTTCAACAGGCAGTCTAGATGCATCACTGTATTCCTATAGAGGCCTGGTCGCACCCACAAATTTTCTAGTGGACTCAAGCCGTTTCAATGCAATCACAGTTGCATATGTGTGGAGGGGCAAAGTCAGCACACAGAAAATCCACAGAAAAGGCAGGGTTTATAGATAGTTACAGTATATTTACATACAGTTGTTACATTTCTGTTAATTTTGATAAGGTGTCAGTATTCTGACAGACAACAATAACACAGTGCAGCTTACCTTTCGGTCATTATCACTTTCTCGGAATATTAGTTTGTCAACTTCGTTGGTGTCGGCGGCTCTGACTGTCTGCATGGTGGCAGTGGAGCAAAGACTCTGGAGGTGAGAGAGGAACAAATTGGCTAATGACAAAGTTGTGGAAGAAATGGAAAGGTCCAATCCTATGAGGGAAACATGCTAGCTGTGTATTCATTAGAAAATAAAAAGAAAGAACAAGTGTCTAAAGTGGAATCAATTTTTAAAATCACTGTATTTTCATTTTCTTGCATTACCCAGATGGTAATGAGTAAGTTAAGTGTAGCTACCTGCAATCACTCATGTAAACACCCGCATATGTATAAATACTATGCATAGTAGTTTATAATGCTCTGGGGGCAAAGTATTTCTGCAGCCCAACATACAGCACAATTAAAAAACTATCCTACAAACTATCTATGTAGTGACCCCATAGACTGTGCACATGGTTAAATTCCCCTTTGTGGACTCTTTTAACTATTAGTTAAACATTCAACCATCTGTGTTTGAAGACATTTGAATGAGGTAATCCCCTCAGCCAGTGGTTCCCATATCGCGGTGACCTGATTGAAATTCAAAGCACAGATTAGATAATCAGGTCAAACCAATATAGCTAGCAGAAAAAGGCCCTTTAGACTAAAATGTCACAAATCAGTCCTGATTCAGCCACGAAGAAGCAGCGCACCAGATTAGAACAAACACCATGCCTTGAGAGAAAGTGGAACAACTATGTATCCCCCCCAGCTGCTTCAACCTCATTCCTTCATGCTCACCCTCCCTGCCACCCCTCCCCAAAAGCAACTTTCTAAAGCCCTAACAAATCGCTCCATCTTTCACTCATTTAGGCCATCCGAAAGCAGGGTCAATATGGTCCCCTGGCAGCCAAATGCTAATGCGCTTAAGTGCGCTTAAGCAGCTTTGTGCAATGAATAGGCCAAAGAAGGAGCTAGTGAGAAGGGCAAGAGACACTATCCCTGTCAAAAAGTCATTGTAGCTTCAGCTAGCAAAGACAACCACAGAAAGTCATTTTGACCATCTCTGATTAGCAGCAGATGCACCACATGTGGTCAAGTGGTATAACCTCTGTTTGAAACTTGTTTTTCTTAATATCAGCTACAAGTAGTTAAAAGTAACAATGGCTGAGTTTGATATAAAAATATGTTTTTCATCATTTTTGGATTGTAATTTCCCAAGCAAAACCCAGTCTTTCATTTGTTTGCAAATCCAGAAGATCGTCAAGTTGAAATTCCTGGACACCCCACTGTTGGAGCTCACACTGTTTAGTGATACAACATGCCTCAGTACTAAAAGGACAGTAATAGTCCTTCCTTTTATTTTGAAATGATGTTGATAACCCAGTAAGCATAGCTTGGATCATCCCTAAACATGAAAAGGTCCTCTGCGCGGTGCAGTAGTTCACCTGCACTACAAAATAGGATGTTCACATTCTAATGAAAATTTTTAGTCCATAGTTTGTGGCAATTGTGTCACTGCAAGAAAGGTTCCATCAGAAAAAGAGAGGACTAGCTAATGCAGCCTTCCTTGTGGGAAAAATGGCTTTTCTCAGAATAATTATACAGCAGTATTATACATTTTAACCAACTATAAATTTAGTTTGCTTCATTCTAAATACAATAAGCAGATACGGTCGTGCTGATCTATTCAAAGTTTGTAACATATACCCAGGATTCAATTTTAAAAAGTACTTCTTTGTCTTCAATTTCTAACTCAAAATAAGTTAAAATTACAGAGCGTGCCCATCCTAGATATTCCAGGCTACACCTGCATCCTGCTGCACAACTGACATCTGACTGGTCCATTCACAGGTTAATTGACTGACCAATCAGTGTATCATTGCAGTTGAGGGTGGCTCATTGGACCCAAGTGATCACAGCTCTCCTTCTGTCACCCTCTGTGAAAAACATCCTCTTCATCCAACACACACAGTTTTTCTGTCTCAGTCAGGTGCTAATGTTTAATTTCTCAACAGAACTTTCCATTCAAAGTTCCTGCTTCCTAAGCACATTACATGTAAACACACACTTACTGTCTACCCTAAATTATATTACTATAATTCCTTTGGCTCTATATTTCATACATGCCAATCAGTCTGAGGAAGGGAGAGGGAAATACAGGCAATGGGAAAGTAAAAAAAGGAAAAACAACTGCTATTCAGTGGACATTAGGGATGTGTTCACTCCTCAGGGCTCCCTAACTGATCCTGCAAAGTGACTTGGCATAACATCTCTGCATTATGGGTCAGAGGTCAACACTGAGTGTTTGTAGAAGGCCAGAGACTGGGGGCTGGGATGAGAGGCTGCAGAGGAAAGCACTGGCTTTGTGTATCAATGGAGGATAATCTCATGACTGTCGAAGGAGGAAGCGGCTGTTTAAAGGAGCTCTCTATTCCAGCTGCTCTCCTTAGAAGAGAGGTTAACACAATCTGTCCCCCCCCACACACACATTCAAGCCTTCTGTCTCTGGTCCTGCCAACAGATGGAGATGATCTACTGTTTCTAACCTAAAAGGAGCAGAGCATTTCTGACAATATATACTGCACAGAGGCATGTGAAATGCACAACAAAGGTAACGTTAAATACAGTTAATGTTGCTGTAAAGGTGTAAAAGGTGTAAAACAAAACATTCTATTTGTTAAAAACCATTCTATGCTAAAACTAGCAACACAATATAAAGCTGGTCAGCAGATGAAATGGAGGTCAGTCTATATTTTGTTTATAGTCAACAAATCTTATGGAAAAAAAAAAGACAATGAGCTAGTCTGACATTTATTTTCCCCTGTTCTTCTCAGCCCATTATCTTCTAGTAAAGATGTAAATCTTAAAGAAAGCCATCATAAATATATACTTTCATTTTTTAAAAAGGCAAGCTAATTTAATAAAATAATTGGACACTGGTTCTTGGCAAATGTTCCTCAATCAGAAATAAATGCATTTGGTTTGTGCATTTGTTGGCAACTATTTTCAGCCACAGATTAGTACACATTTTGTATGCTAGTATTTCTGGCAGCAGGTCCGTGTATGTGGGATTGAGACAAAATAAACTACACTGTTATAAACACTAATGGAGCTGAATTTGAGATCCTGTTTAAATGAAGGAAATCTAATGACATGTTCTTGGTAAACAATCGGTATATATTACGTATATTATGTATGTATGTATTTGATTTTTGCATTTGTACATATATTAACTGATGAAGCCACAGCAGTTGATTTTATGTTTTTACCACAATCAGAATCACAGTCCCCACAAGTACAGAGAAGTAGCAGAAAACTGTGACCTGACTGTATACTAGCTAATGCAAGATTCATCCTAAAACTCTGGGGTTCATATGGTCATTCCTCCTTCCCTAAACTCACTCCCATGCAATGATTCACCGATATAATTATCCATTTAGTGCATTCACAACTTATTAAACCTCAATTAAGTAGAGAGAATATGAGACTGTGTGCACAGAGAGAACCAGAGGACCCGTTGGACAATGAGCTAACTATTCATTCTTCATTACCAGAGGCAGGGGACAGGGGCTCCCCTTTGTGTCAACAGGGGCAGTGGCATTGTCAGAATGCACCATTATTTTCTCGCTGCCACGCAAAGCAAGGCTGCCAACTGTATTAAGGTGTGCCAGCAGGGCTGGCAGGTTTAGCATGAATTGCTTAGCACTCTGATCACTTTTCTTCTGCTCCCCACTGTTCATCACGCCCATTCCACATGCATGATTGTGACATCTGCCCAAGCAGGGCAGAACAGGGCATCCAAAGTAGGCAACAACAAATTTGCCCCTTCTGCTTTCCGGCCAGCATTACACAGGAACGCCAGTAAATCAGCTGTGACCCTCCCCACCCAATCTGACTGGACACAAGCCAGAATTATTCACTCCTCTCTCCTTGGGGCCGGCTAATTTAATACCTCCAAACACGGTGGATTCATCACTGACACACAGAACAGGCAGAGGAATCAACATGGAAGAGAAGTGAGAGTGGACACATTAACAGACACAAAGTTACCCTGTGTGTGACCCACTGGTCAACAACTGACCCTTGTAAACCTGGCCTGTGTCACCCCTACCAGAAAGCAACACACACAAATTCTCACCTCTTCCCATGAACTCAAGCTGTGTGAGAGCTGACACTGAGGGCTGATGGCAGTGTGTGCGCTGTAGGAGGTCTCCTAACCCGCCACGCCCTTGCCAAAAACGAGCTTGGAGCTGTAAGGGGGCGTGCGAAGTAGTGATAATGTGCCCTATTTATCTTGTGCATTATAACATCTGGGAAACTTCTCTAAAAACAATGGCATGCATTGAGGGCTGCCATTCTGGCTTCACCTTCAGAAACCAGCCAAAAGCATTTGTCCCCTTGGAATGGATAATGGACAGGCCACAAATCATTCAGGACAAGAGAACGTAGTGGTGTGTGTGTGAGGGAGAGAGAAACTGAATGTAAGTGTATGTTTTGTGTGAGACTGTGTGTGTGTGTGTGTGTGTGTGTGTGTGTGTTCGCCCCTGGTATTTAACTTCTCTGCTGGCCCATTCTGCAGGGCCCCGCAGGACAAATTGCCCTGCATGGTTGTCTTTGAGAGGCAGTGCAGCACGCAGAGAAAGGGACAGGGCTGAAACACAGGGAACAGGCCTATAAAAATTCATCACTTTGACCCTAGTGACCTCACACTACTGGGGGGTTACCAAGACACACACACGCACACACACGCACGCACGCACGCACGCACGCACGCACGCACGCACGCACGCACGCACACACACACACACACACACACACACACACACACACACACACACACACACACACACACAGATGCATAAGCACGCACTTGCCTGCCCACTGAAACTCTAGAAGCCACTCTTTGGAAGTGATCTCCATTTTAAGTAAAGATTCATACTAAGAAAAACATACACTGACTTAAATAAGAAAACTTGGGCCACAGAAATGAACTAAGCCTCCTGATCTCGCTGCTTCTTTCTCTCACACATTCTGACACAATGGCCATGGAAAAGCTTCTACACAGAAAAAGGCCACCAGATGCTTCATTGTGACTGTGTCTCTGTGTAAAGTAGTGGCAGTAAAAAGAGGGTGGGTTCTCCTGAGGCGTATTAGTCCCAGTAAGAGAAGGACGTTGTCTCAGGCCCGGCTCTTGACACATTACTGCCACCTGTACAAAGAAAACCTAATGAGAGATTTAATCTGAGAAACCTCCCCTGCCACTTTTAGTCAGCACTTTGAAACCAGCTGCGGCAGATGTCTGTAAGACTGTTTAACATACCGACTTCTTTTAACCTCTCAATAAGGCCATGCATGCTTAAATTGCCTAACAGCCATCTTAATTTAGCATTCATTTGAATGTTGTTAGCTGCAGTTGTGATGTTTCCAAAAAGAAGCTTTTTTATCTAGAGGTGTTGCCAGTGGCATGGTAGCCATTCATGTTTTCTTTATAATGCCTCAGACTAAAAAAAACATTTAGCCTGTTAATAAGGAAACAAATTCACATCCAACTGTGAAGCAATCATTGCAGTACATTTACACTTAGCCAACAGCAGTTCTATTGATGGAGTATAAACACTTACTATGCACATTGCATTTTTATTTAATTTGCCTATTAACCCACAGCTTTAGCTGGAAATCAATTACAGGAAATAGACAGTGAGGTAATTTGTTGTTGCTGAGTCAATTACAGAATATCGAAGACCCAATCGGTGATTGGTGATTAGTGACGATCCAATAGGAATGCAGAGTTTCTTGAGTTCATTACTCTGGTATTCAATAAAGATCATGACCAAACAATTAATGTTAGTCTAATTTTATGGCCTTTAAAAGGGCTGGAGTTAGTTATCACTATACACAGACTATATACTACATACTGTATATGGTACAAAGATTCCTTTACATGTTAGAAACTGTCAACTTGTTATGACTCAATCAATGAAGAAGAATGTGGCTTATTCAGGCAGGTGACCAGTTATTTTCTTTCCAGTGCACACTGGGAGGAGAAGGCCCCAGTGAGGCCCAAAACCCTCCTCATACACAAAGAAAATTGATTCATTTGGAGCACCACCCTTTAATTTGTTTGCACCATTTCATCTAAATGATGTGCTTGTCGAGCAGGGTGAGAGAGAGAGGTGTAATTCAGCCAAGGAAAGTGCAAAGAGGAAGGTACGGAGGGGGAGGAGGGGTCTTGACACCCCACCACAGGGCGCTAGGCAACCATCTAGTGGGTGGGCTTTGTGATACATTTTACCAATTTTTCATGCCCATCCCTCTTGATGTGACCCCACTCAGGGTCTTTTATGCCCCTGACAGCTCTGCGCAGGAAAACATGCTGCCGCTCTGATAGCATGAAATCGAGAACAAAGACCCCCAGGGAGAGGAGAAGGGGGCCACTGAAGCACGCTGTGCTCTGGTCCCGCCTGGCTCTGGACACAAACAGATGTTAGGCCAGCCCCGGCTCTCTCTGCCTCCTGAAAGAGGAGGCCCTGTCAGTGAAATGGGCCTTAAATGCATTGTTTTGGGCCTCTAAGACAAAAACTGGAGCCACTCCTTCTGAAAGGGCCCGGCAATATGGCCGTCACAGATAAATCACATATGGGGGACTGGGATAAAGGCCCATGAATTCTCAATGTGGCTCTTAATGGGCCCTCTTAAATATGATGGGAAATTTGTGTGCGGATGTGAATGGAGCCCAGCGACTTTTAATGTCAGTGGGCAGAGTTGTTTAAAAGCCCATGGTGCCAACACTGGGTTTACAGCTGTGTTACAATGAGCCATTCTGTAAGAACATCACTCTGCTTCTGACATTAAAGATTCACACTGGGAAACCTGCACGCCAAGTTGTTTAAATAATCCTAGCACTTCTACGAGCTTCCTTAACAACAACACAGCATTTAATCATCTCTCATCCTTTTAAATTCTGCAATGGAATGATCATCAGTAAACTAAAGGTAGTGGTAGATTTGCATTGGACTGTGACTGACTTGTTGAGTGGTTAGTGAATTCAGCCATGTGCAGCCATTCATATACAGACTGCTTCTTTGCATATGCATAGCAGCAAACTATAATGAATATATTTCAGGAAATAGCTATGGAGATGTTGTGTGTACATGTCTGTGCTCAATCCCCAGAGACAACTTGTGTTATCTTGGCAACCACTCCATCTTTGAGAGAAAAAAATAATTGTTGGGCTGTGCTTTACAAAGGCTGAGGACTGCATTAGTCAAAATAAACTGACATCATACAAATTGGACACTATGTACCAGGCACAAAGAGAGCCACTATCCTTCACAGTTTATGCCAGCTTTCATCTGGACTAAATAATAGCATCACTGTTAGCTGCTGCTGCTCCTGCTTGTGATTTCAAAGGCAGAGGTCCATAGTGACTAACAGAAGACAAGACAAACCATCAATAAGAGATACAGAAAGACTGAGCTAGAAGCCAAAGTTGATTATTCATGATTTATAGAGAGATTATCTTGTTTAGAAAAAGTGGCGGATTAAATAAAAAAGACATAGATTAAGTATATGGTTTACTTGAAATCCATAGACTGATTTGATTATTCACCAATTAGATTTGTATTATTTATATTGTTTGCATAATCGTGACAACTGCATTGTGGTTACTAATAAATGCAAGACAGAGAGACTTAAGTCTTTAAATTTAATTAAGCTGCATAAAGTGCACATGCAAAATTTTTTTAAGCAAAGCCTGAAAGAAATTACTTTTCATTTCCTGAAATGTGAATATTTTCTGGTTAATAACCTTTACATCTTTGACTGGTGTTTGAACAGAATTTAAAGACATCACTGTAGTAAACCTGTAATTGGCATTTTCCCTATTTTCAACAGTTGGTTGAGAAAACAGTCAGTTAAAGGAGGAGTGGCAGATCAGAAGTAGTGCAGCAAGTCTGGAGTAAAAATAGACATCTCAAAGTCAGCCTGGCTGAAGAATACAGCACTGGGTAACTCGGGTTATATCCCTGATCGGGGCCAAACCCAGGGGTCTACAAGGCAACACGCCCTCCCAGGGCCTGTTAGTGCCAGGCTCTGCGCTCATCCCACCGTTGGCATGGTGTTCCCAGCTGCCAGTCACAGTGACCCCCCCCTTCCAAATACACAATAGCAGTAGCATGGCTGGCGCCAGGCTCAAACGGCCTGTTGTTAATGAGCAGGACCAACAGAAGCCACTGCTTGTTCTTCATTTGCCAGCGTTTTAATTATATGGACAGCGCTCCCATCAAAGCTGCATCGCTCAAGTTACGCCCTCATAGCTGAACTCTTTTTTTTCTCTGTCTTCAGTGCTGCATTCATTAGCATCGAAAGAGAGAAGAGCGAGAGAACAGGCGCTGTTGTCTAGAGGGAATAGTCTCCTTCTATATGCAGATGGGTTATCTGTGATATAATGGGCCCTCATTGTGGCAGATTGGATTCTTCTAGCTACATAATTTGCCTTCATTGTATTGTTCAGAAAACATCTTCATCACAGGCTTCACCTGTGAGGCCATAAACAGGCACTGGGTTAAAAGTGGCTGCTAATAACTCTAACTTGCATGGTGTTGTAAATGGGGTACTATGCATAAAAATGCTCACAATCACTGCTAGAAACTTTTATCTTTAGGTGAAATCTCATTAAGTACATAAGGGTTGATGTGTGCATATATCTGTGATTCTGGGTCTAAATGCATGAGTTTATCTGGGAAGCTGAGGGCAGCCAAGAAGGGTTGCAGTCCCTAGTGTCAGAGGTCCCACAGAACAGAGGCCCAATCAGTGCTGGCCCGCTGGTTAATGGATGGATAGCCCCCAAAATTAATTAGCCTGACTAATGTAGTGTACACTTAATTACACTAGCCGCCTTTTGATTTATAGCTGGCCAGATACACACATGCTAGTCAAAGTCAGGCTAAAAAGGGAAAACTGTTTAGCCTTTAGTGGTGCAAATTATTTAGCTAGACTAGGTTCAGCAGCCAGGACAATGGCCATCAACCATTTGATGAACTACTGTTGCTTTTTGCAGGTAACATGCAGACATACTTAGTTTTCATCCACAAATTAAACTGACACATAAAGAATACAGCATATTTATCAAATGAATAATAGAAATCATAATACTTATGTCCTTATTTTCATTTCACTTTCCCGCTATTTAACAGAAGCTACCCATGAATCATTACAGAGACTGAGAAGCAGTTCCTCTATAGGCTTGAACAGAATCTCAGTAATAAACACAAATAAAGAAAAGAAGGCATGCACAACAACAATTTTTCTTCTCTCTCAAAGACTGTATGCTTATATCTCCACACATCATGGGTGTGTGCACAGTGACTCCATTGTGTGAAAAATAAATGTATCTATCATGCTGGCTTGTCATTATTGAGCATTTTACAGCATTCATTAGGAGTGGGGCTAGTCTAGGGCCCCACCTTTAATTTCATGCTGCTCAAGCAAGAGAAAGGACACAGGACAAAGGAAGGAAGATTGATGCCCGGTCCGGCTCTCTGCACTTCCTGCAGATGCAGACAGGGGGTGCTGATCCAAACCTCTCTCCAATGAGTGAGAGGCCAGCAAGCCTAATGAAATCTGTCCATGTAGCAGCAGATCAGGCCCAATTATAACAGCCCCACGCCATGTCACAGGGACAGTAGATCAAGTCAGCAATTAACCTTCCTGCTGGCCTCTATCAATCCTTAAATTGGAGCAGGCCGCCAGCACCACACAATCTCTGCAGATATTAAATTTACATTCTATTAAGTTTAATTAGGAGGGATTTTAAATATACTAGGAGTCCAGGCACAGAGCCCTGAGCCTGTCATCGACACAGCTGATTCACGACCACTGGCCACCTCCAGGGACACACATACACTCTCTCATACACACCATTATATCCCTTATAACGCTACCCGACTGAAGCATGGAACCAAAGAAAGGCTGTTTGCTGTTGGGTCAATAAGAGTTATCTGTGCTGGCTTGATGAGGATTATTATCATAACCTTATTGTTACTATGAAAGTGATACATATTAGCAGTGATTAGAGGTTTGTGTAAGACATTTGTAAATCATCTGTGGTCTGGCTGGATTTCTGCTCAGACTTGTCAGACCTCAAAGCCTCAGTGATAGTGTCCCAGCTGAATTGGAGATAGTGATTTTATTTAAGGATTTGGATGTTTATACAAAATGTACGTAACCAATTACATGCCCAATTTTGAAAGAAAGACTCCAAAAAATACAGAATGGAAATGGAAGCCATTGTACTGTAGGGAGGTTTGCATGCATTTGTCAGACATTTTATAATGTGACCAAACACAAAAACAAACTGTACTAAATTGTCCACACTAAGCTACTATATTAACAGCCTGTTTAACTCAGTCATATCAGATTGAGCAAAAATCATAATCACAATTAGATCAAATTCAGCTTTATTGCCCACATATGTTGGACTCACAAGAAATTTGACTCCACTAACAAATGCTCTTAATTTGCTTCATTAATTTGAAGTGTAGTCAGTATGCGGAATCTAATATGTAGTATTTGTTAATTAAAGAGATATGATTCAGCACAATCCTTTGCAACACTGCTTTAACCTGTTTACACTCAGCACTGAGGTGATTTTGGGATGCCAACTGTCAGAGCCTTTGGGCCCTTATTTAAAAGTTGAGAATCAGGTTTCAAGTAGTAGGTGTTAGACTTTGATCTTAATTGCAAAAGGTCTCCAGTCGGTGGCATGCACTATATCTTTAGTTAGTTAATCAACATCGGATCAAATGGGGCTTGAATGAGTGCTAAATATGGTACTAAAAGAAACAGCAGGCAGCATATGGAGAATTGGACTGTGAATCATCAGAATACCCAGACAAAAACTTTAAAGCCACTCCTTTGCAGTTTCCTGTTTTATTGGCATCCATGCAAATCATGATCAAGCCAAAGCATAATCAGCCCATGGGAGAGGAGAGGGAAGGTTGGTGGGGACTGGACCACCTCCAGGCTGCTCAGCACCAGCATTAGTCTCCACGTGGCTGTGTCCTTTGTCTGCCAGTCAAAGAGCCGCTGAATGGAGGTCAATTGAAACCAATTCCCTCTGTCGGACACAATTAATGGGGTTGCCCAGGCTGGACTAAAGGGGGGCAGCCGCGGGCCTTTGGTTACTGATCCTGCCGCACAAGCATGCCAGGAATTTGCCACCTGGAATTTGCCTTGTGACAATACCAAGTCCACCCCCTTCCAAAACTAGCTTCTTTTCTGTACACACATGGATACATCCTACAACATCCCCTGTACCATCCTCCTACCCACAATGCCGGGTGGGTGACAGGGGAGTGGCTCCTGCTTGTCCACAGTCTAGTCACCGACAATGGACCAGAGACGGAAGAAGAGAAGTGGTGTAGCGTGTAGCTGTAGAGAAATGTACTGGAGTATTTTCTGATCCAGTGACCCTCAAAGTAGGGCCTAGGGATCCTCATGCTTAAGGGTTGCCCCTGGTGTCCAACAAATTGAAAAGGCAAGTAGTTTCACTTTACAATTATTTCATTTATAGATAAGATAGATTTTTGAGGTAATTTTTTTTTTATCAGTGGTGTAATTTTTTTATGAAAGTGAAGACAGAATAGAGAGAAGATAAAAAAATGAGACTCTCAGACAGTGAGAATGAGAGCCAGCCTCTATGTCTGAATCAATCTTTGGATAAGTATGTACGATCGATGCACCACCAGCGCATCTACAGTTAAGCACTTCAGGGGATTTGCACTAATTGTCCTGTTGACATTAATTGTCATTAAAGGGCTTAAAACGGCCTCACTGCTGTGAGTTACATCCCACACCAAGGTTGCAACCCATTTATTTATTGGTGACATCATAGCTCTCTCTGCCACTAACATATAGGTCACTGTTAAATCAGACAGGTTGACCACAGCACAGGATGGGTTTATATGAAGAAGTGCTGCCCCTTTAATGACACTTTTCTCATAGATGACATCATCAGCCTTTTCTGTTGTCCCCATTAAATGGCTGATTTTTGTGGGAACCCTCATTTTAAGCTGGTGGGAAAATGTCTAGATGATGTGTGTGTGTGTGTGTGTGTGTGTGTTGTATGCCATAGCCACAACTCTAACTTCCTGAGGGGAAGTCTAAAAAGCCCCCCTGGATTGCTGCCTTATCCCTTAAAATAGGGTGAATCAATCAGATTCATTTGGCCTAACAAATTTGTTTGTGTGTGTATTTGTGTGTGTGTGTGTATTCACTCTAGATGTCAATGTGTATGTGAATGGCTGCCAAGATGCATAAGAAAGGAGCCGTGTAGAGGGGAGAGGGGGTTAGAGATGGACACACACCAATGCAAGCCTAACACATCCCTGGAAAAGGGGTCATGACCCTTACTGCACTCAAACAACATTTCAGAATAGTAAAGATGTGGACAGAGTGAGCGCCTATCTTCCATAGACCGGCATGGACAGGACAGGAAGCATGAAGGGAGAGTTATCTAGGTTAGTGATACAGATCAGCTGCAATTCATCTCATCTTTCATTAGATGCTTTCCCTCCAGTGTAATGCATATGTTGCCTGTCAGTACAGGCACCGAAAACACATTGTCTCATTAACTAACACATTTTTATATTAAGTGTTAGTATTAAGTGTTTTACATATTTCACTGTGTATTTTATCATAGCTATGCTGATAAGATATACCACAGCCTAACCCTGATATAAAACCATGGTGGTGACCTAAATGTGTGCCAAGTGACATTTAACTGCCATAGTTGACTTCTGAATAGGCTCAGTGTTTGCACATCTGCTGTTGTGGATTCTGTACTTGGATTTATTATCTCTACAGCAACACTTGTTCACATGATCATGATCTGTGGGTTAATGTGACCCAATTACAGAACCAAAATCAAATGTACTGCACAAACTTTGAGGCAATCAATCAATAGCCCTGATGGACTACTGAGTAAAAACATGTGATGTTCATTTCATGTAGTTGGCCATTCAATAGGGGATGATGATTTACTACTCCCCTAGTGGCCAGATGACTAAATGACAAAAGGTTTCTTTTTTGTGCGCCACACAGAACGAAGTCCTTCCTAAGTCATTTGAGCAAAACCCACCCATTCAGAAAGCCTTCTCTTCTCTATCCCTTTTGCGTTGAATGGGGCTCTGGATGAAATGAACAATGCCCACACCTTGAACAGACCCACTGATTCGAGGGCTATTGTGCTGGAGAGGAAGGAGAGGATTGGCCAACAAGTGGCTCTCCCACTCTCTTATCATACGACACCACTGTCTGTGGTGGGCCTTTATGACTTGTTATGCCACTAACCCACCCCCCGAAAACCTCCTTATGGAGAATGTTGAGTGCACTACTTTGCCTCTCATTGGCCTCATTTACACCAACAGAAGGAGGAGGAGAAGAAGGAAGAAAGAGGGGAGGAGAGAGACAGAGAGGAAGAGAGAGAGAAAGAGAAGTCAATGGCACCATAATATAACAATGCACTTGGATGCCCAGTTAGCAAACACAGCTGGCCAGCCACAGTGAAGCATTTAATGAGTCATAACTTTAAACAGTGGGCTACTAAAACCACTTCTCTTACTTTGCAGTCTCTAATACAGACACACACATGTATGGGGCATCTGTTCCCCATGAAGAAGGCCGAGTCCACACACACACACACACACACACACCACATCACAATTGATACAGTTTTCTTCCACTAATTCATAATCCAAAAAAAAAAAAAAAAAAAAAAACTCACCTCAATAACCTGCTTTGAGTCCAACCTGAAGTTAAAGTCTCCAAAGACAAAATAGGGCACCTTTTCATACCGCTGGTCCGTGATCCTGAAAAACATTACAACTTGGCAGTGAGAATGTTT